>NW_019154092.1:28742551-29215500 GCF_002288905.1 Enhydra lutris kenyoni
ATTGTTTATGCACCACACCCAGTGCTCCATGCAATATGTGCCCTCCTTAATACCCACCACCAGGCTCAAGCAACCCCCCACCTCTCTCCCCTCCAAACCCTCAGTTTGTTTCTCAGTTCATTTCCATTCCTAAGCAAGCCCACTCTCTTCCAATTTCTAGACCACAAGTCCTTTAAACATCCTGAATTCCCTTTGCCCCCATGCTGTCTCTAGTCTCCCAACCCTGTCTAGTTAACTCTTGGTCCTACACACACACTCAAGCATCAGAACACGGTATTCCTCCACTTAAACACTCTGAAACAGCATTGTCTTTTGCTCCGCAATGTTTAATGTAAATGTACTTAGTTAATTAATTACATAAGGATTTCTAGAAAGTTCTCCAGTCTTATCTCTAAGCTCTTGAAATAGGAATTGTGACTGGCTTCAGGATGATCGCTGTATTTGGGCAGTCTTTTACAAGAACAAAGTAAATACTTAATATTTGCTCAATGAATAAAAAAGGGTAGGAAAGAAGGTTCACGTGACTGGATCTTGTTTTCCTTCTTGTAATAGTTGTGTTTAAAATTTCCCGTCACTTATTAAAGTGTATTTTATGCCTTTCTCCCCTGCCGAAACACCCAAGCAGAAGTACCAGGTTTTTACTCATTAACTCAGGCCATATCTTCCCCACAATCTAGGCTAAAGGCAGAAGCTTTTTCTCTGAGAACCTCCAGCCTGAAACCCAGAGATAGGGTTTGGGGGAGGTATAACACCATGATAAAATATGGGATCAACTGAGACCATTCCCCTGCTTCCTTCCCCCATTTAGCTCACTGATCACTGGCAATGGGCTTGTAGCTCCCAGACAAGGGTTGGAGGATTCCTCTCTGGGCAAATTGGCCAGCCCTTGATCCTGACCTTGAAGAAAGCATTTAATGTGAAAGAGAGCAAAACAAACCAACAGGAACTTTGGATAAAACAGGAATGATACAGGTAGCAGAAGAAACCTCTATAATAAAATAAAGTTAACATTATAAAATAAAGAAGAGGACCAGGAAGTAGTACAATTTTTTGAAGGAACATTTAAAACGTAAGAGAGAGCCCTTGGAAATGAAGCATAAAGTAGCAGAAATCAAAAATCCAACCAAAAGTTTAAAAGGTTAGTTTGAGAAAATCTATTTGAAAACAGAAAGACAGATAAAAAAGTAGAAAATAGGAAACAAGAAAAATTGGGGCTCATCTAGATTAGCCAGCAACTAAATGACAAATGTTCTGGAAAAAAAGAATAACTTTTTAAAAAGGCAACCCACACAGAAAAAAATTACTACTACTGCTAATAAGAACTATTATTACTAAATGATGTGAGACTAAAATATTTTCCAGAAATTCAAGATCTCAAGAGTGAGCTCTGCCATGAGGGAATAACCCAAAAAAGAAGAAGATTCAAGAGAGGAGAGAGAAGGAAGTTCCATGGCAACAGCTGGGCAAAGAGATTCAGAGACCAAGGAGACCAGACTAGAATACAGAGAAATGCCAGATTATGACCTGATGTGCTTGGCAATACCAAAAGGAATTTTACACTTCTTTCAGAGAGTTTTAGAATAAATAAATGACAGTATATTTCATGAAATCTAAGATATCCTAGATTCTAAAATGTACCATCATTTTATATACTACTAAGAAAGAAATGGTTGACCAATTAAGTGTGACTAATGTTTTATTTTATATGTATTGAAATTTAGACTTAGGTAGACATGGATTTATATCATACTGATTATCTATAAAGAAGAAATACAAGCAAAGTAAATTGATCAAGGTATTTCTAAACTTATATTTTTTGGAGTTCTGATTTTAGGTATGTTAATATATAAAACAAAAAAGAACCTGCCATGGAGTGTGAGCAGAGTAACAAACCAAAGCAAAAACAATGAAAAATAATGTTTTCAAGATAGGAAATGAAATAATAGTACATCAGGTGGTTCTAGAGTAGTATTTATATGGTGATTGTCATTTAGAATGACATAAAAACATGAGAAGTATATAAAATAGAACTAAACTGGGTGAAATAGGTGAAGGGGATTAAGAGGTACAAACTTCCATTTAGAAAATAAGTAAATCATGGGGATGAAAAGTACAGCATAGGAAATATAAGTCAATAATATTATAAAAATGTTGTATGGTGACAAATGGTAACTACACTATGGTGAGGATTCCATAATACATAGGATTATGGAATCATTATGTTTCACACCTTAAACTAATATAACATTATATGTCAACTATCCTTCACTAATAAAAGTTAAAAGAAAAAAAACAACTAAATAAAATTGAATGTCATTTAAACATCTGTAGATATTGTGACCTTAGCAAACTTGAAGAATATTAAAATGAACTCTTTTACTTTTTAATTAGAATTTAATTTTTTAAATTTAATTAAGAATTATCTAGCAGAATGATCCAATGAAGTGATTAAACCACTTGATTGTGGGGGCATAGAAAAACAAGGATTCAGACTCAAATTAAACTTAAAAATTAAGTAAATAGTTACTGGAATCCCAGATCACATGATCTGAGAAGATCAACTCTTCTTTTAAGGGCTTACCTCAAAAAAAATAGCAACTTTAGGCTTTGACCTTGGTCAGCATAATCCACTGAGATGGGAAAGAAGTGACTGTTTCCTTCATGTTACGGTCTTTAACTCAGGGAAGCTTACGGTATATATAAAGTATTAAATTTAGCCATAACAAATATGTCAAAACCTTTGGTTTAATTTGGTATTTAGGAATTTGACATTCCAAGATCAGTGAATCCAACAGATGAATCCTAATATTCTGGAATTTGATTGGGTCTTAAGGTTTTTAGATGGAAAGTATAAAAAAATTTTAGAAAATGTGTCAGCCATGTTGGAATGTTTAGGATAACTGGGGAATCACCATATTTATAAGTTTACTTTGCTAAATTTATTAGGATTAAGTTCTCAGTTTGGTTTATTAGTTGGCAAAATAAAATATTTAAAATATTAAATAGAAGATAAAATTTAAAGCTCATTACAGGATATTATTGAACTAAATCTGTAAAAGGGACCAAACATCAATGACAGTCCCCTTATAAATAACTACTAATACCAATAGACTGTGGATAGAATATTAAAATATGTAAGTTAAACTTAAAAGCTTAAAGTAAAACATTAAAAATTGTAACATTAGGGAATTGGATCAAAAAAATAAAAATATTATTTTAACTGTACACAAATGCCCACTCAGTTCCAATAACCTAAACACTGCAATACTGACTTAACCCCAAATTGCAGAATGAGTATATTCGGAAAAATGAGAAAAAAGCAAAGTTATGTGTAGGTGGGAGTGTCGTGGTAAAAGGCCTAATTGTTTCTCTTTCAGAGTTGCGTTCAATAAAATGCCTGAGGTTGAAAAATAAAAAACAACATGAGCATATGAATCAGAAATAGAGCAGAAAGAAACAGTTCCAAGAGTCAAAAGTGGTAGCCTCCAGAAAGGCTGACTTCCGGGTGGGCAAAAGCGAGGCAGGCAAACCACTGTTTTTCATAAATTTGTTTTTTTAAAAAAGAACAACTATGAATATGTATTACTTTGATATAAATACGAGCTACATTTTACAAAGAAACACTGAGAAAGTCACTTCGTTTTGAATTCTAAGTACATTGCAATTTTCGTCTATTTTGGTCATCCTCTAAAACCCGAAATCCAGTTTTCTTGACGCCTTCATCTTCTTTCCTATTCCCTCACCCGGGATTTTTCTGCCCTTCCCCTCCTGTGTAACTTTAGCCAGACTCCCAAAGCTCATGCGGTGTTCATCAACTGGCCAATTTCAGGGAAGGACTTCCCTAGCATAGAGTCAATAAACATTTGAGGCATCTGGAGGCGGACCTCTCCCTTCCCGGAGCTCCAGGACTCACTGTACAGCCGTTTGTGTACTGGAGCCTTAAAATAATCACAGCTATGCTTTCCCAGCTAGAGCCAGATTTTGACAAATTAATAGAAAAAGAGATCCGCATCAGTACTCAAATCAATACACCCTCAGAAATCAACGTGCTTGCACCTTCCAGAAGCTTGGGCTACTTAACTCCTTTCTCAGAGCTTTTGTACCTGTGAATTCAAGTAAACTTTTTTTTTTTTAATTTTTAAAAAACCAGTACTATTCACCCCTCCTAGGTGGGTTTTCTTTCCCCAATATAGTTACTAAAACATTATAATAAAAAAATAAATAATAAATAAATGTTAATAAAACATTTAGTTACTAAAACAGTTAGCTGAGACCATAGATTTAAGATATTACCAGTCATCACGGGTTGTGCTTTTTCTAGGCATTGGTCAGCTCTGCAAGTGAAGGACAGTGGAGGCAAAAGATTGGATTTCATTGGAATATGGTTTAGCTAAGCAAGGATATAGTGAGAGGCAAGGAGAGTATGTACAATGAACAGTCAATAGTACTAAGGTCAATATCATTCTTCATCTTGTATCTATGTAAAGAGTATGTTTTGATAAATGTAATAAATATAGAATTTCAGAGGTAAAATATTGTCAGGTCATTTTTGTAACATAATTAATTAGTTCTATAATCTGAGATCAAAAATTGCTTCTAATAGAAAGTGAAATGAAGGACAAGTATCCAGAAATTAGGATTTCATACATTCAATCCACAAATGCCTATTAATCACTTATCATGGGACAGAGACTGTGCTACTTCTAGGGGTTACAATAGGGAGCAAACAGTAGATGTGGTTCCTTCTTTCACGGATGTTACAGTCTGGTAGAAGACACACATATTAAAATAAATTAAAATCAAGTTCATACAAATTAATTACAAACTAAAACGAATGTTGTGAAGGAAAAAGAGCAGTACTTTATTTGTGCACATGACACAAAAATGCAATTAAATAATGGAAACAGGAGAGTACTGAAAGCTTCCTAAAGAGGTGATACCTGTTAGAAGGAATTAACCAATGAAATGGGGAGGAGAGCAAAGAGGAGAACATGCTAGGCAAAAGAGCTTTCTAGAATATAAGATTTTCAATGATGGAGGTATCATTTTTCAATCCCCTTACTTTGGTAAAAATAATCCAATTACATGGAGTTATGCAAAACAGTAAGCTTCATATAAAGCCTGGCACAATGTCATCTTCTAGGAGGACTGTAGAGATGCATTTTTGGTTTTGTTCTTTGAAGAGTGTTATTGATGGTAAAAGCACAGAATTGAAGCCTGACTAGCTGAATTCAAATCCCAGCTTGCTAATTATTAACTGTGGGGGAGGTCCAAAGGGAGGTCCATTAGCCTATCTGTGCATTAATTTCTTTATTGGTGAAATGGGAATAGAAACAGAAGCCCCTCATCTAGATTAAATCATTTAAAGTATGGAAAGGTACTTAGAAGAGTGTTAGGTATATCAGAGACACAGTAAATACAGTAGGAATATTAATTATTATCGGGAATAGTTGGCCTTCTCGGAAGAATCTAATGTTTTTGTCCTGTTCATGCTATCAATCATGTTCCAGGTCAGAAGTATCTCTCCTTAGACAGAGCTTAGGGTGGTGTGCTTTGACCTTCTGGCATGGCATAGTGTATACCCATTATTTTGACCAGCATTTAGATTTTTTTTTTTGGTTACGGTTGAGTATTAACTGTCATGGACATTTTTATCAAGTGGAATGTTAGACTGAGCAAACTGTTTAATAATGTGTAAAGTGGGATTCATCTGCTGCAATAAGATGAGAGGGATAAGGAAAAATTAAGCTGGAATAAAAAGGAAGATGTTTATGGAACAGGCAAGACCTGTGCCTCATGATTTCATGGGAGAATAAGGCAGAAGCGGGGAGCAGCTCTATGTAAGCAATGACTGTGCTTCAGGGCAGTCAAATTCTCTAACTATGATTGTTTTAATAAAAACGGGAGATACAATTATACTGGGCAGTGACTGTGATATAATTATTGGTGACAGAATAAATCTTGTTTTGATTTATTTAATCCCCTCAAGAATGCCACCAAAATTACAGCATTCATGAGTATGATTTAAACCCAGCATTTAAGAATCACTGACTTAGAACTCTAAGTATAATGTATAGGAACTCATTGGTGTGCATTTTTCTGTTGCCTTAATTTCTAGATCCATTTTATGCCCCTATCAATTTCTTTTTTTCTTGCATTAGTGTTAGTTTTAGTTTCTGTTATTTTGCCTTTTTTTTTTGTAGTTTTATAAATCATCTTGTGGTAGACATAATAAGGATCCCCAAAGATGTCCATGTCCTAATCCCTGGGATCTGTGAATATGGTATGTTACCCACAAGAGGGGATTAGGATTGTAGATAGAATGAAGCAGATTATTCCCTGTATAAGTATCCTAGAGGTACTCCTACTGCCTATCCAGGCAGTCACATTTTCCTGTTCCATTATTCCAGCTAGAAATGATCTCTAACTTGGAACAATGAAAAGCATATTTTCTTTCATTGCTTTAGCATATTCTCCTATATTTGAGGGCCCAAAGAATTCACTGCTTCCTTCAGTATTAAGAGCTTAAAGTCTTTAACACACTCTGCCAGCTGCATGGTTTCCTGTTCATTGTTTTAAGGAAGAGAAAAAAGATTATGCAAAAAACTAGGGAAAGTATAAAGAAATCAGATTTGACCTTCAAACCGATGCACTTTCAAAGACGTTTTTATTCAGGGAAGGTAAAGGGTGTGCATAGGCATTCACTTGGTGCCTACACTCTGGTATGGTTCTGGAATGTGGGTGGCATTAGCTCTTGTGAGCCAAACTTATTCTCTAGGAAACAGAGATCCTCTGATTTGAGAAACCCTGAGCTGGCATATTTCACTGGCTTTAAATTCAGCATAAAAACTCAGTGAGAAAGATGTTAAAGGACACCTCTATGGAAAATGCTAGGATCCAACTCACGGAACAGAGCAATATATTTGTCTGAGTCTCTGATAAGACACATGCTCCTGGATCTTTTAAAAACTTTGAGGCATCAGGTAAGAGAAATAAGATTTGCCACCCAGTTCATGTCTGCTGTCTGCTTAATACAGTCTGCCATGTGGAAGACAGATTTTGGAGACATTTTTCCATAATTTCAAGCAGATAGAAAGCAAAACGAAACAAAACACAGTAGGGCATTGTTCTCTGCAAACCCTCACATGCACGAATTAGTGCCGATCACATGCTGATGTCTACACAGTAACCAGGCCAAAAATAAAATTGGGCAGATTGGAAAACACAGAGGCAATCACAATCCCTTCCATCAGAATGTCAGATAACAGTAGTAAGGTGAACATCTTTCATGAGCCATCTTGTTTGGGGGATAAACACGGAGCCATTTGTAAGCTCATTCCATCGGGCATTGGCAGACATTTTCTGGACACCCATCACATCCACAGCTGCAAGTACTTGGTCTTAGATCTTGTGAGTCTAACCAAGAGACCGGCTAGACAAATACTACCTTACAGTGAGATTAGTGTGATTCGAGAAGTGTGTACACAGAGCTGCTACTGCAGCAGAGAAATGCACACTTCTCTCATGAGGAGAGGCAGGCTTTTGTTTTTTGTTTTGTTTTGTTTTTGGCTTTTTGGCTTTCGAGCATCTGTCTTAGTTAGAATTCCTTCAAAAGTTGACCCTGAGAAAAAGATTCAAGCCCAAGGTGATTATTTGGGAAATAAAGGAATCATTACAAGGGGGGAAGGAATTGGATCTGAAAAGGGAAGGCAGTTGGCAGAGGGTATGTTATTAAGTCCACTGCCACAGTGAGAGATTAGGGTTTACTCTCCCTGGGCAGTTCTGGGAAATGGTAGAAGGCAGCATCTTCTAGTTATCCCACCCAAGGAGGGAGGTTTGAGGGAGGTAGCTCCTATCAGTCATTTGCTGAGGCCGTCTTCCCAGGCGCTTAGTCCCCTCCAGCATTTCTGGTCAGCCCCATGAATGAGCAGAGAGCTTCCTTTTACTCCCTTTGGAAGTAGACTTTAAACAAAGGCTCTGGCCAATGGATGTCAGAGTCATCCAGGGCATACCCAAGTGGTAAGTTTCAAAGGATACGAGTAAGACGCCTACTGTTTCTGCTGTAGCATCAGAACTTCCTCCCAAGTTTGGACAAGTCCCAGTCTTGTGACCCATAGTATGAAACAGAGACTACGTAGCACGATGACAACAGAAATTGTGACATGCCTGTTCTCCTCGGCAGCGAGGACTCAGGTATATAAGAACTAGGCTCTACCAGTCAGACACACCTGACTGACCTAAGCAAGAAGTTCCACAAAACTTTCTGCTTCTATCAAAGGTGATGGTAGGTAACTTCATCAAAATCCAATTTAGCACATCAAGCACAATGGCTTTCTCCAGCTCTCCTGTCTCCAACTTTTCTCTTTGCGCTCAACACATACACACAAAGTCAATCACAAAATCTGCAGGATCCAGTGTAAAATGAAAATATGGCCTTTTGTCAAAGAGGAAAAGTACACTTAAAGGTACATGCAAAGCATTTTTCATGCCTTCTGTGCTGTCAACTGATGCTGTTTCTTATTTGCTATTTAATGGCATTCTAAATATAGTAAAATTAAAATGTTAAAATTTTAGCATACATTTTACCATTCATCTTTATGTTGTGAATGCCAGCTTTAAATGCAAATATCAGAGTATTTAAGTTGTACGTGATATCACCAAAATTACAAGATTCATATTTTGTGGCTCATCCCCAGAGGGAGCCTTCAGTGGGCGGGAAGAGACAAAAAGCAGCCAGAACCAGGAAAGCTGGAAGAAGAGAGGATCTCTCCAGCCACAGAGACTTGAAGTGGAGACCAACACAGGTACTTAGGAGCCCACACTACCACATGGGCCATCTGTGCTCCCTGCAGTCTCAGGACTGTCAAGATCCCCTTGCACCAGCTCTGGACCCATGCACTATCCTCCAGGGAGGGGTGGGATCTGGGAAAGTGTCACCAGTCATCTCCCTTTCCCACGGGTCTGTCACCCCACACCATACAAATGGGTGAAACCGTGTTATCCCTAAACCTCCACATTGAGAAACACTAAGTATTTGGATCCGAGATCAGCTATAGGCTAATCCTCACTGACATATGGCCTCTAGCTGGCCACCCAAGATGCTCCAACCACTCCAAGATGCTGCTAACCCAAGAGGAGAAGAGCTGTCACTGTGCCCAACCCCAAGTCATGGCATGATGTACAAACTCAACACTGACCCTTCTTGTGCTCATGCCCCAGCTCCTTTCAGAGGCAGAGTGGCAGCAGGGATGCTGAAGCCAAGTGGACCTGGAACACCAGGTGGTTGGGGAGCAAGTCACAGAGAACCTTTCCTTAGGAGTGTGGTGGGGGAGGTGAGCCTACAGGATCAGCCCTCAATTGTAAAATTAATTAAAAATTAAAAGATACAGTTGTCAAGAATCTCAAGACAGCCATGGAAGAGCATTAAATCCCAAACGTGGGACATTTTTGAGTGTGTGTCCCTGTGTTCCTGTAGTGGTCATACACCCCTGAAGCCAGCACTGCGTGTATACACACACAACTCCACTGTCCCCAGGCAAGCATCTTGAAAGAATGGTTCACGCTCACCAGCGCGTCCTCTCCCGTATCACGCACATCTCAACTCATTGCATCAGGCTTCCATCTCTAAAATCAAAAAATAGATCAGGCTTTGTAGGACCTAAAGCTTACACAGTTTTGAGACTGTGTAAGAAGACAGATTCTAAACTATGAACCTGCAATTAAGTATATAAAGGAGAACATGCATTTGAGGGGTCAGAGGCTTAAACTCCAGTAGCTTCGCAGTCAATCCTCCTCTGCCCACAATTTCTCTCTACTCTTCTCCCCATTTTTCCTTCAACTGCTAAATCTAGTGGACAAATTTCAGTCTGAGTCTCATTTGACTTCTTCCCCATAACTGATGTGAAGATCATTGATTACTTGCTCCTTGAAATCCTCTAATAACTTCTAATACATCATCTATCTTCTGGGCTGACTCATTTCATCATCTTTCACTGGCTCTCTCTTTTCAATTCTTCCACCTGTGCTACCTTGGTAACTTTTAGTATATATATTTGTATTTAAAGGAAAGATATTGCTTAAAACTGTAATATATATCATACATGGAAGTGCTTTGTAAATTATAAAGCACTACATAAATATAAAATATTATTATTACTTGGTGATTGATTCTATAATTTGTTCAGCAAAGACTTTATCTTAACTTTCCAAATGATCTTTTTATATCCTAAAAAGATATATATGTAAGGGATTCATGAAAGTTACAGAAATGACTTAATGATTTATACATTATTTTTATGTGTTTTACATATTTTGTATTCCCCATTACAAAATAAATAACACCGAAAAATTAAGGAAGTGACATTTATTGTGTGTATATCTCTGTTTCTCCCATCATATGAGTGAAATTTTTACTTTTATGGAAATTAGTTGCATGAAACTCAAGCAAATATATCTAAATGGGGCATATATATTTTCCTAAGCATAAATTAATCTGTCCAAAAGAAAAACCAACCAAAACACAGATTTCTTTTTCCTTATCAGAGTTTGCCCACTTATCCTACTCAAAATAATGATTTCACTTTGCTATAAATTATTTTTCTATGGAATTTTTTGAATAGTTTTGTCTCTGCCTTAATCAGAATCAACTTTTTGAAGGCAGAGATCACTTATAAATTATTATTTCCTTATTTCAAGGTTAACCGCAGTTTCAAAACCTATCTCCACCACAAAAAAAAAAAAAAAAAAATCCACTTAGGATTGTGAAAGGATTCATTTAAGAAAATAAAAACATACTAGGGGCGCCTGGGTGGCTCAGTGGGTTAAAGCCTCTGACTTTGGCTCAGGTCATGATCCCAGGGTCCTGGGATCGAGCCCCGCATCAGGCTCTCTGCTCAGCAGGGAGCTTGCTTCCCTTCCTCTCTCTCTGCCTGCCTCTGCCTACTTGTGATCTCTGTCAAATAAATAAATAAAATCTTAAAAAAAAAAAAATGCCAGCATTCTCAGACTGCAGCCTGCAGGGACTTTAAAAAAAAAACAAAAAACAAAAAAAAACAAAACAAACAAACAAAAAAAAAAAACACATACTATATGGCTAAGATGTGAATCACCCAAAGGAAAACGATAGTTTCTTATTTAAAATGGTGATTTACTTTCCCTCTAAAGAGTGGAATAGGTACCCATTACCTTCGTATTTGTAAATCCATCATTATAATTAAGAAGGCAAGTTTTCATGGCAAAACACTCTTGTTAAGGGACGCCTGGGTGGCTCAGTTGGTTAAGCAGCTGCCTTCGGCTCAGGTCATGATCCCAGTGTCCTGTGATCGAGTCCCACATCGGGCTCCTTGCTCATCAGGGAGCCTGCTTCTCCCTCTGCCTCTGCCTGCCATTCTGTCTGCCTGTGCTTGCTCTCTCTCCCACTCTCTCTCTGACAAATAAATAAATAAAATCTTTAAAAAAAAAAAAAAACACTCTTGTTAAAATTACCATTAGCCTGCACCACCTTTATTACAACTTTGTTCAGATTTTGTTTCTGATTTTACATCAGGGATGAAAAAAAATCCTATTGGTTTCCCTAATGATAAGTTTTCCAGGGCTACTTGGCTTCACTGACCATCTTACTCATCTCTTGCCCATAAAATAATAGATCATGTTTCTTTAACCCAGATGGGGATGATCACTTCCTTAAGAAACAATGAATTTGGAAATGCTTTCATAGAATAATAATAATAAAAAAAATAACAGCATTGGTAGCTACTAGGATTTCATGGTACGTTTCTGGACTTCTTTAACAAGCCTATTTTGGGCAAAGGCAGCATGCCAACTGTCTTGCACTGGATTCTGAAAAAGTCAGATTTTTTTAAGCACTATTAATTTAACAAGTGTCAATCTGGTACCCTTTGATAGCACGGACATCTTAACAAAACTGCAAAGATACCACTGTTTCCCGTAAGACAGGGATAATCTCTGGGGTTTTACCAGAATAATTATGTGCATTTAGCGGCCCCCCAATATAAAGCTGCCAACAGAACTGAGGGCAGATCTGTAGTTATTGTTAACAATCATACCTCTAGAGGACTGTAGCTCCCAGCTTTCATGAGTTGCAGAATAACACCTGGCTTCCAAACAAATACTTCAACCCTTTTTCTAAAGAGCATGGACTGACCTTGCAAATAAATGCCCTGTATGAGAGAGAAGGCTGATAAAATTATAGAGATTTTTGTTTTTTTATGTTACCTCCCAGAAAAAGCAGTATTTTCATTTGTTCAATCAACCAATTATTCAACAAATATTCATTGAACCTCTACCATGTAGAAGGTCCCACTGGATACATACGTAAGTTTGAAGAAGTCCATTCCATAAATTAAACATTAACTATCCTGATAGCGTAGAAAATACAGAGAGCATCGTAGGGTCCCTAAAAGGCTAACAAAGTACTTCGTTTGTTCCAAAGCTGCAAGAAAACTAACTGTGCGAGAATTATTGAAAGGTGTTCTGTCTGCCTTCTGTTTTTTGTTAGTTTTATATTTTTGAGCGCATTTTCACAGGTTCAATTTTTGCTTTATATGCAAACCTCAGAACACAAACTCTAACCCCCAACATGCTGCTGACCCAACTTTCACAATGAGAGTCTACCCTACTGTATTAGATATTTAGCTGGGAGGGCAAAGGATTTTTAAAAGACCCACACTTTGCCCTCAAGGAACTTGAGGGCAAATTAGTAGGAGGAGTTAGAAGGAGGAATATATTTGATAACTTCACTCTTGATGTGAGGCAGTATCAATCTGCAACACAAAACAAGGTCACTGTCATCTTAGTCCCCACCGTCAGCCAAAATCCATTTCATTTTTCTAAAACTCTCTTCCACTAAAATACTGGAAAAAAGAAAAACTCTCATAAATAATAAGAAAGTTTAACCATCACATTACACGTGCAGTCAACAAGAAACAATTTTCTCAGATGTTTTACCTACCAATAACTTAATGGAGTTGACATTCATTTAATCATGGCTCTGGGCTTGCTACTGTAACAGGTGTCCACCTTGAGCATCCATATTTTTACAAACAAAATGTTGTGTAGCAATCTGCCTGACAGGCTGCAATTCTGTACATAATTACATATATTTCACTCCAAATTATATACTGAGAAACATCTCCATTAAAGAGTAACACAGAAAGCCTCTGGACTTTTGTCTCCCTTGTCAACTTCTTGAAAATAAACTCAATTTATAAAATGAGAAATGACTTTTCTAAATCAATAACATGAAATTTTAGCTCTAGACCAATGGGGTTCTATTTAAACTTTTTAACTTCTGTTTACTTATGTAAATTTCAAAAACCAACCACGAGTTTTTAATGAAATGTAAAATGCAAGAATGGGCAAAACATAAAAAGCCACAATTTGATTAATTTTGTACAATTGAACTTTTGTTTTTATTTCAACTTCCAAAGAATTGAATTGAATTGAAAAGGAATGTATATTTTAATGCACTTCCTAGTCAATTATATTTTAGATAGCACTCATTCAGTCGCATATTTATCTCTCATTTGGATTATTTTCTATTCCCAACCAAGATGCTTCTCTCACTGCACATACTGAATTTTTTTCTGCTCGTGGCATGATTACCTGCAAAACAGGACTTTGTTTCCCCACGTTCTTTTCCTTGATGACCCCATAAAATACAAGTGCCAAGGAGCCAGAAATAAAAAAAAAAAAATAAAACATAAACCATTACCCTCAGTGAAAGGAAGAGACACACAATTAAATAGTTGAAATAAAGCATGCAAAATACTCTCACAGAAGAGTCAACAAGACACTTGCAATCATAAAAGAAGATGTGATCAATTTCTCCCCAGTTTGGAGTATAAGAATTAGGGAACTCCTTACAGGAGATGATGACGAAGTTTAATTTCTATTTAAGCTCCACTTAGGTTAGAGCTCTCCAGCCTAAATAACAGGACCATGTCAGGCAAAAAAAATTAAACAAAACAAAACAAAAACCCCCCAAAAGAACATGTACCTGATACCTCACAGCATATTCAGTGCTCTAAAAGTGGTTTAGTGCAAGGGTTAGCAAACTACAGCCCTTGGCCCAAATCTGGCTCACCACCTATTTCATGCAGTCTGAGCTAAGCATAATTTTTAGATTTTTAAATGCACGGGGGGAAAATTTAAAAAAAAATACTGTTTCATAGTACATGACAATTTTATGAAATTAAAATTTCAGTGCTCATAAAATTTTATGGGAATACATCCCTGACCATTCCTTTATATTATTGTCTACAGCTGCATTTGTGTTAGAATGACAGAGCTGAATCATTGTGACAAAACCCTTTTGTCCACAAAGCCTAAATATTTACTATCTGGCTTTTTATAGAAAGTGTGTTTTGTTCTGGTTTAGTGTGATCAGAGCAGAGAGTCTTGAGGAAATAATAAGACATGAGGTAAGCACGAACAAGTATGGGGTAACAAGGTAGCATAAAGAGAAGAAAACAATTGCATTTACAATAGCACCAAAAGAATGAAATACCTAGAAATGAACTTAACTGAGGAGGCAAAAGACCTATGATCTGAAAACTATAAAAAAGTGATGAAAAAAATTGACGGTGACACAAACAAATGGAAACATATTCCATGTTCATGGACTGGAAGAATTAACATTGCTAAAACATTTTGAAATGTCCATACTACCCAAAGCAATCTACAAATACAATGCAACCCTACTAAAATATGAATAGCATTTTTCACAAAAGTACAACAAACAATCCTAAAATTTGTATGAAACCACAAAAGACCCTGAAAAGCAAAAGCAATCTTGAGAAAGAAGATAAAAAGCTGGAGGTATCAATCCCAGATTTCAAGATATATTACAAAACTGTAAAAATCAAAGCAGTATGATATAGGCACAAAAACAGACACACAAACCAATGGGGACATAATAGAGAAGCCAGACTTACATGGTCACTTAATCGTGTAAGTGATTACTTACTTGGTCAATTAATGGTCACTTACATGGTCAGTTAATCTACATCAAAGGAGACAAGAATATACAATGAGGAAAAGACAGTCTCTTCGATAAATGGTGCTGGGAAAACTGGACAGCTACATAGAAATGAATGAAACTACACTGCTTTCTTTCTGACTATTTTAGGGAATATTTTGGGGGGGGGGACAAGGCTTAAATAAAGAAAACCAATTAGACTATTTAATAATATAGATGAGACATGATCTTACATCCAGCTTGAAATGAGGTAGAGGCAAAGGGGATGGACAAAAGGGGGAGCACCTGTTAAGCATGTGTTAAGAGTAGTCATTAAATGGCTGACAATGCAGGGTATTGTGTAAGCAGTCTGGAGACCTACTAGAAGGGCACATCATTCACTGAAATAAGGAGATTTAGAGGCAAAGAATTTCTTTTTGGACGGGTTGAGAACAACCTGGGATTTAAATGTAAAGGAACTGTCTGGTCTAGAGAGAGAAAGAGCTAGGCGTCCTTGCCACAGGAATTGTGCCAGTGCAGGAGAAGCCTGGCTGTGACCACCCAGGAGTTTACAAGTAAGAAGAGGAGGGGCTGGTCCAAACCCTGCTAAGGATCTTCTTTTAAGGAAAGTATCTTATGGAAACTTCAGGTTTAAGAACGCTTCTTGAATTTTCAGCCATCACCTTTCTCTTTCTCTTGTTGTCAGAGTGATACACGCCCTCTCTGTATTTGGGAAGGAGCATCTGGTCCCAGTGTCATCCTCTACGGCTAACCTCTGCTGATGGGAGGACGGTCTCTCCTTGTCTTGGTAGTTGTCCTCAGCTTACTTGGCTGATGACCCTATCTACTTCTGTTCTCCGTATGGATAAAGTATGGTGGTCATTGGGTTGGAGGTTAGCCCTTAATGATCTTTCCTATTGAATCAACCCATATCTCGTCTCTTTTTACTAATCCTCTGAGCCCAAATCAGTCAGCCCTTCCCTCTCTCTCCTTCCCCAGCTATCTTGTGCACTCTTCTTGGGCACACTGGAACTTTTTTTTTTTTTTTTAAGATTCTACTTATTTATTTGACAGACAGAGATCACAAGTAGGCAGAGAGGCAGGCAGAGAGAGGGGAGGAAGCAGGCTCCCCGCTGAGCAGAGACTGATGCAGGGCTTGATCCCAGGACCCTGGGATTATGACCTGAGCCGAAGGCAGAGGCTTTAACCCACTGAGCCACCCAGGCGCCCCCCCCTTTTTTTTTAAAGATTTTCTTTATTTATTTGACAGACAGAGATTGCAAGTAGGCAGAGAAGCAGACAGAGAGGAGGAAGCAGGCTCCCTGCTGAGCAAAGAGCCTAATGAGGGGCTCTATCCCAGGACCCTGGGATCATGACCTGAGCCGAAGGCAGAGGCTTTAACCCACTGAGCCACCCAGGTGCCCCCACATTGGAACTTTTTGATCTCCCTTATGTCTCACAGGAGCTGAGAGACTTGAGAGGGCACTCCAACTCTAATCCTCACCATTTCTACTCAGCCGACATTAGGCATTATTACCTCTCCCCTGAATCAGATCTCTAAACCCATCTAGGATTTCCATTGCCCCTCCTCCAAGGTTCCCCTTGGAAGAGGCCAAAGGGTGGTAGCAGAATTTCTACATCGATCTAAATGTTCTTTCTATTCTGACCAATGTTCTTCAGACTCCTCCCCAATTCAGAAGGATCTCAATCTGCTCTCTGAATAGTGGAAAACTATTTTTTGCCAATCTACCTTTTTCTCTTCTGTGCAACTTAAGATATGGAATTCAGTGCCTTGATTCAGCCAGGCTTTATACTTGACATGCAAAGAAAAGGCCTTAACATTCCAAAGCATTTTTCCTTTTCAAGTGCTTGCCTCTTGTAATTCAGAATTGCTTTTAGATACTGCCTGCTATGGACTTATCAAAAAATACATAATGAAACTCAAAGCTAAGAAAAAATTGATTCTTCATTCTTTCTGAGTTCTTTTCCTCCCTTTTCTAGGTAATAAACCTTTAAAGCCTTTTTTTAAAGAATACATATTTACATTGATTCTAACTGTCTAAAGCACAATACATTAGAATTCATTTTACAGTCCATGTAATTTTAAGATCTACATACATACAAGCATATGAACAAATGTTACTTTGCTAGGTATAGACTTAATGAATTACTGAGATGTATTGGTTTTGACACCCACATACTTACAGCAATAAATAATTATGGCTGTAGACATTCAATAAGAACTTTTTTATAATGATAGATAATGTATAGAATGTAGAGAATACAGTAAAATAAGTTGATCTTTCTTACACAATGACACCATGAATGATATTGCATAACAAATTGTAACACTGTATTCTGTCCAGCCTAGCCTGAAATGATGAAATCAGCTGAATAATTCCCAAATCTTACTTTATTTTGTGCTTTATAAATAAAGGCTGATTTTTCTTCTTTCTTCATAACTTAAAAATAAAATAGGACACTAATGCTTTTCCTTAATTCAACTTTGATCCTAATAAGTTAGCAAAGCCCATGTGTAATATTAATTTTAAGAACATTAATACATGAGGATTTTTATTATTTTGAAATCTGATTTTAATGTTGGAAAGGCTTCAAGGGAAAGGAGTCCTAGACACAGAAACACGCATTAGATAATATTTCAAAATATTAACCCTCTATCCTCTTCCGTATGGAAAATATCTCATTCCTCTCATCCTCCCACCTGGCTAATTTTAACTGCTCCTTCTGCACTCAACCAAGTCAACCCTTCATGAGGATGTTACACCTTTAGCTTCTCAGGTGTACCAGGTGACTTGTCTGCCTACAGGTACTTATGGCACCTAGTATATACCTCTAGTGTGACATGTATCATCCTGCATTACAATTGTTTGTTTATAGTTCTGTCTTCTCATCCAGAGTGCAACCTCTTTGAGGGTAGAAAGTGTCCTATTGCTGGCTCTCTACCAATAATAATTAACATGTCATCTAGTAGAGTAGAAACTCAATACATAGTTGCTAAGTAAGTAAATGAATGAGTGCTGTCACCACTTTACAGATAAAGGAACTGATGATCAAGACATATTCTTATAAAACATGTCTGCTATAAATCCAAACTCAGAATAAATATATAACAATCTGTAAATTTTATGAAAATATTGTGTCACCATCATGGAATCAAAAGTTCATTTTTCCTTCATTTAAACATTCAGCAAAACCTACAGTCAGTCAAAAACTGACTGATTAGAACTAGATCATTTAGATTGACAGGAAATTGATTCAAAATCATTATGGTAATACGGTGTTAAAACTTGAGGCTTACACAGAAATGTAGGTTTAACTTTTTGACTTGGATAATTTATTAGACTTTGCTGAACCTAGATTCTCATCACTCCTGATTTCTTTTACTCATCCCTCCCCTGAAAAACTGTAAAGTTAAATTGGCCCTTATAAAGTTAAAAATTCAAAAACCCTTAAAAACAGAAAATAAAATAAAAATAAATATGCATCATATACCTAATTGGTGGCATAATCACATTGAAAGGAACTGTTTTGAGTGACGTTAAACACAGTAATTTCTCTGCCTATTAGAATATAATTTAGGATGGAAAAAAATGTTAAAAGAAAACAAAATCATAAACTCTTCATTAATCATGTTGTTGGCAGTTCCTGTGTTGTAGTGGGCAAATTGGTACTGTTATTCCAAAGCAGTTATACGTGGATTGTAGAATAAAATAATTGAGTAATTTTGTAATATTCTCTTTATATTCCTGGTGTAGTTGTAAATCAGGACTCCCTATTCTTAAGGTGGGCAAGAGAGATACAGACAGAAGATGTTGGGCAAAAACACAACAAAACACTATTGTCCTGAATTTGAATTAGATGTAACAATAGAATTCATGATGATATACATCATGATGTTGCTATTAATATGTGTTTATACTTATATATTTTAGAGTGTATGTTTTTCCTCACTATATCCCTTGGAAAAAAAATTGAAAACCATGATGAACCTAGTAGCAATGAACATCCTTAGCACCCAGATTGTGGTCTCTAAAAACATCCCCCTCTAAAAAGAAACACAGATCTCAAAGAAATTCCAGATCTATAGTAGGTAATGTATAAAAGTAAATCTAAAACATCTTGCCATACCCTATAGCAAGGAAGCTATCAGTGACTACTAAGGTCATGTCAACAGGATGTAGGAGTCAGCTTAAAGAGGTACAAACTGGCCCCAAATGAACTATGTGTAGCTTCAAAAATGGGAATAGTAACTGCGGATTGAGAAACCAAGTGTTGCTAAATTCATGAGTTCATAAAGGTAGTAAAATAAAAAGTCTAATTGGTCACCTCTGGAGAATGATGAAGAATCAATTCATTATCTTGAAGACAGGAAGATAAAGGGAACATACTAAGAATTTATCCTGTGTTTCCTGTATGAGTTATACCACTGGGTAGAACCGTAATACAAGATAAAGAGAATGCATCTTTTTTATAGTATCCCAAGCCAAAAAAAAAAAAAAAAAATGACCAGGAAAAAAAAAAAAATAGTTTGAAAGTTTTGGAATGTTACCATTTTCTAAACCCCCAATTGGATTTAGCCACTAAGTATTGATGGTTACTCACATCACCAGAAGAGAAATAGCTCAAGATTGAGTGTCTCCTGATAGGAGAATTCACCATGTTGCCAACACAATCGAACCTGAATCCAATCAAGCCTCTAGAACTAACTTCAATTTACAGAAAATTTAGAACACAAAGTAACATGTTAAACAATTTCAGAAAAGATACAATCTGCACAATCCAGGCTATGGGGAAGTCCAGAGAGGTATATCAGCCAATCACAAAATAGGACTGATTCAAATAAATGGAAAGAAAAGAAAATATATAAGCTATTATGATGGCTATAAATAATTAAGTAATGGGTTAGGTGAAAGACCTTTAAAATTTCTATTCGTTTCTGTTAAAAAATATATATATGCCCAACCTAGGAAAACATAATTTTGGTCAGAGTAGTAATTAGCATGGTCAGTATGAACCACATTCCCATAGAAATACAATTTTTCCCCCTTACATTGCTTATAGAAGCATTTTATTAGTTATGATAATTTATGTTTTTAATCTTTCCAGTTAATATACCCAGGGGCAATGGAATTGGAGCAGTAAGAAGGCAGAAATGAATACAGTATTATGCATAAATCCAAAAGCATTAAAAAAGCAACTCTATTCTTTGGTCTCTGAAATCAAGTAGGTCAAAATGTTTAAAGAAAATTATAAACCCTTTATTTTCCTTTTTGATCACTGACTTTTGTTGTAACAATTATGAAAAATTACAATTTTTGGTAAGTAAATTTTTTATAAAAATAGGACTATTGAATATCAGATCAACAGCCCTCACTTAGAGCCAATTTATTCCAGAGTGTCAATTATCATTTTAGAAATAATGTTCTATTTTCTTACATTTCCAGGAAACTATTTTCCTGGATAAGGTCCTCACAAATTTATGGTTTGGAACTTGAATGTAATTTTAATTTTCTAATAACTTCTTTAATTAAAAATAAATATTCCACATACTGTGTGACTTACTAGGTTTGGCTTGTCTGTAACAAGGAATGCCGTTAGATGTGTCCCCTCGCGTTCGGGCTTGGATGCTGCCAGGGTCACCAGACAGTGCTGTCCCCAGAGCACCTAGGTTTCCAATTCTGAGCCACTGGATATTTCAGCAAAGGTAATTCTTTTTTATTCTGAGTTATCAAGACAATTTTCACCTCTTTACTTGAAAGCTGTCCTTTCTCACTAGGAGAAAAAAAAAAATAACCATTATTTTCCTACCAGAACTCTCCTTTGGTGCAAAAAATAACTATATACATGAAAAAAAAATATGAGGCTCCTTTTTATTTTGTTCTATAAGGAAATAACCGTTCATAGCCATACCTGTGCACTCTCTTCTCCATCTGATTTGAAGTCATCCTTAACTCTGTTTGTATCACATATTTTCATGCTGAGAACATGGTGGATTATACTCTTGTTATTTATTTATTTGACAGACAGAGATCACAAGTAGGCAGAGAGGCAGGCAGAGAGAGTGGGAAGCAGACTCCCCGCTGAGCAGAGATCCCAAGGAGGGGCTCAATCCCAGGACCCTGAGACTATGACCTGAGCCAAAGGCAGAGGCTTAACCCACTGAGCCACCCAGGTGCCCTGGATTATACTCTTTATTGGTATACTAAGTAATGTAAACACTTCTCATGCCAAACTAGCTAACTCCTCCAAAGTTCATTGCAATAATACCTCATTTAAACAAGTAAACCATTTTTTTTTCCCACATTTCAAGGGTCCACATAAAACTAAAACATATTTCTTTTTCTAGGACTCATGTGCAATGCTATTTTGGCCCCTTTTTAAAGAGTGGAATTGAATAATTCTTCCAGGAGACCTTTTTTCCTTACAGAATGTATGAAGAGCTAAAATTTCTCTTAATGAAATATCACCCATCTTTCAAACTCATTATTACTTTATTACTGGAACTTCACCATTTTGGTGATTTTTTCAATTAATTTTGAAGCTATTAATAAAAAGAATGAAGAGATTTAACAGGATGGTTAATCAAATATTTAAAAACTACCTAACTTCTAAGAGTCATGGTTTATTAATATCACAACAGTGTCTGACACACAGTATAAGCTCAAGCAATATATTCCAAATGAACTTGTGAATAAAAATTCTGACAGTTATTATATAAATATTGTGGCAATTATCATGTAATATGTTACACATACACCACACTTAGACAACTACACTGGGAACTCCCAGAGGGCCAGAAAAGTGCTTGATTGCTAGAAAAACATCTGGAATGTAGCAGACAATAAATAAATATTGAAGGAAGAAAAATAGTGAGCAAGACTCACTGAAGAGAAAATCATCCGTTAATATGATTTAGACACACTCTTATAATCAATGCTAACTTTGATTTTATAATTAACTTGAATATGATGAAGTGCAATGGTTATTTTGTAAAAACTACCCAGTTCTTTATCAAAAATACTATGGCTGTTAAGTTACCTTGGAATGTTTTATTTATTTACTTTTTTTAAAAAAGGATTTTATTTATTTATTTGACAGAGAAACAGAGAGAGAGATCACAAGTAGGCAAAGAGGCAGGCAGAGAGAAAAAAGGAAGCAGGCTCCCTGCTGAGCAGAGACCCAGAGAACTGAGAACAGAGAACAGAGAACTGAGAAGAGGGATAAACAGGCTCCCTGCTGCACAGCACAGGGGCTCGATCCCAGGACCCTGAGATCATGACCTGAGCCGAAGGCAGAGCCTTAACCCACTGAGCCACCCAGGTGCCCCCCTTTGAATGTTTTAAAACCTGGTGCTAATCTTCACGACCAATAGAAAGAAAAGGAAAATCATATAATCTTACTTAGAACAGTGCCCAGATGGTCTAGGGGGATGCAATTGTCTGTTTATTTTGGAGTTCAGTAGTGCCATTCAGCTGGCCAGCTTCCTGAAAGCCTTCAGTATTGGAGCTATCATGGGTCTATTAGAGCCCATGCCCAGCAGAAATCAATGCAAGAAAAGCCCATTCAGGTGAACATCTGCTAGGGTTCTGGTAGTGGGTGATTAATGCATAAGCATTAATTGAGCTGAATGAATAATAGGATACAGAGTTATTAGCGATGAGGCAAGCAAGGAAGCACAGTTATTAGGAAGTCTGAGAAGGTAGTAGTCCACGTACCCAAGAAGCAAATTGGGAGGTAGGTTACTGGAGTGCAGATATAAAACATCCTGTGCGGGGAACTGCTTGGGTATGTGACAAGAAAATGTAAGTGATGGGTAGAGAACCAGACACTCGATTCATGTATTCCAGCATTCAAGGAACGTTGACAAAATGACCAGCATTGGGAATATAGGACCAATAAAGAGTAGTCTAAATAGTCAAAAGGCTTGTGGTCTAGAAGCCAAATTCTGAAACATGTAAATAAATAACCACCATAATATGTCACAGGTGTTATGATAGATTGACGTATGAAACAGAGAATATGGTAGAAAGGAGGGAATATGAATTATTTGTAGGTTGTGGGGAAATTGAAAAGAAAGATTTCCTACTTAAAATTCGGTGGAATAAATAAATATGTATAAAAATGAAAATACAATGTGGTAAGTGCCATGACAGAAGTATGCCCAGGATGCCCACTCTGTTTTCTCTGATGACCAAATCAGCCTGTGAGGTTATGTTATAAAGCAGGAAGTTTAGATGCAACTATAACAGTCAATGGACATTTTCTAGTCTAAACTTTCTAAATTAAATTTTACCTTTTCAAAATTACTGAACAACATAGGCCATAGACCCTTCATCATATCCTTGAACATAACCCTAGCCCTGAGCCCTAATCAGAGATAGGGAAATATGGAAATGGATTGAATAAGTGACTGATACACGTGAGGTATAATGCCTTGGCTTTTAGAGTCTTCGGTATCATAAAAAGGTATTTGGCCTTTGTTCCTGGTTACTAAGCACAGGGTTCCTAAAACCATTGGAATTTCCTGCATTATAAAGGTGATAAAAGCATCCTTTCTTTTCTGGAAGACCTTTAGATCCTTTCAGGATGGGGGCTAATGGCTGGAAAGACCAAGCTTTGATTAGAAACTTGAAATTCTCAGTTCCTATCTTTGGGGAGGCAAGAGGAACTAGGGACCAAGTTGGTTAATCATCAATCAGTGGCTAATAATTTAATCAATCAGGCCTATGCAATGAAACCTTCATAAAAAGTCCTAAACAATGGGGTTCAGAGAGTTTCAGATTCGGTGAACACATCTATGTGTAGGAAGGATGATGTACCCCAACTCCACAGAGACAGGAGCTCCTGTGTTCTTTCCAGACTTTGCCCATAGTCTTCTTCACCTAGCAATTCATCTGTATCCTCTATAATGAGCCAGGAAACATAAGTTAGAGGTCTTTGTGAGTTCTGTGACCTGTTTTAGCAAATTATCAAATCTGGTGAGTGAGCTGTGGGAAGCCCCAACTTACAGCTGGTCAGGCAGAAGGACAGGTGGCCCAGGACTCTTGATTGACCCCTAACGTGAGGACAGTGTTGTGGAACTGAGTCCTGTAACTTGTGGAATCTGATGTGAACTCTAGGTAGTTAGTGTAGAACCCAAGAGAATTATAAGACATGTAGTCGGTGGCCAGAGATTCAGAGAATTGGTTGTTGGTGATGGAAAACATCCCAAAGTCACAAGTACTCAGAACATCAAAATAGCTACAAAATCAAAATGTCAGACACCAGGAAAGACTTTCAGTGGACATGGGCCAAGTCTTAAAGGGTGACTTACACTTTGGCCAATTGAGAGGGTCCAGAGAGGTGGAGGAAAGCAGTCACAGGCTGAAGGACTGGATGGGTCACGATAGAGGAATGCAAGAAAATGTGGCCTGTTCTGTTCTGGATGGCTGGGTCATGGCAAGTCAGGCAGAAACCCACAAGAGATGAGACTGGAAAGATAATTAGGGCTGGAGTAATCAGCTAAGGGCTGTGTGTTGTGTTCTCAGTTAAGTGTGATTATCACCTCAAACATTCCTGGAGGATTATGAGCAAGGGAATGGAATGACTTAATTTTTGTTTTACAAATACTAATAGAAGACTAAACATCCCTTCCATTTTGTGTCAAGTCTACATTTATTGTAGATCTCTAGCTGCTACTGTCATCCCAGTTTCCCCAGGATTGTATAGCAGAAACACTTCAAATGGAAACACTCAGCCGTGATTTGAGATCCCTGAAAGCTGTGGCAGCGGTCTCTGGGAAAACCTGCATCCCTAAACTTGCCAGCACGAGAAACTCACTGAAGTCTGTTTCTATGGCGGACGCTGTGTTCTTTCCGCATGGAACGTGGTCCACAAGAAAAAGGAAGTATATACTTTCTCTTGTTTGGGCTTGGCCCAAGGAAAACAAATCCATATAGCACCCTCTCTTGGCTCCGGTATATTGCTGGGAGCACTTGCCTAGGCTTAACTCTGCAGTTGAAGAGCACATCCATAACTCATTTAGCCTGACCAGCTGCCAGATATTAGAGCGGAGGGAATAGCTAAGATCCTGAATTCCAAGTCCTCAAAACTCCCATCAGTTTCTGTAACACCATGGTGATGGGCTACCAAGGGGGAGGTTATGTCGCGCAGAGAAGATACTCATAGTAGTTCTCCGGGTATGCTGTCGATAAGGATCCTAGAGGTCAAAACTGTTTTCACAACAATGCTAAAATGTCGTTTGCCTTTCACCGTGTTGATATTTGCACTGATGATAACAGAAGCAATGGTTGATAAAACTAGTGGAGGCTTAGAACTAATCAAAGCAGTGGCAGCACAATGTTCCAGCAGTTATTGTCATCTTTGCTGTTATGAACTTGCAATTAAAAAAAAGAGAGAAAGAAAAGAAAAAGGGGAAGAAAAAAAAAAAAAAACCAGTTTCACTCCAGAATGTCCTTGGTTGCCTGTAATATATATATTAAGATATCATTAAACTCAACCTGTAAGCACATGGCTTTTTAATAGTCTATAGGACTAAAAAGCACACAGAAAATACTTCTGCTACATCCCCAAGGATTCCAGGTGGTGCAGGGAAAATGCCCTCCAAGTGTCCAGATCTCAGCTGAGCTGGGAGAGCAAACTGAGTTGTTAGGGGTCAGAGTGGCCCCCGGAAGGAACAAGCCATAAACAAAAGAGTTAAGCCTTTACTTACCGTGAGGGAGTGAGTGAGAGGCTAAAACTGGAGAAAACACCAACTCCCCGTTCCATCTTCCGCCATGGAAGGGCGTGCCAGCCAATGGCCAGGTGGGTCAGTCATCTCACCGTTGATGAGACCCTGAACAGAAGGCTCGGGAGGTTTTCTGGATTCTGAGGTCGGGAGGAAGAGCTCAGGATCAGACCTGCAGTGCAAAGGGACTGCTACTGAGTTAGAGTGGGGAGCACTATGTTTAAGAGTTTCCCCTCCTCCCCCGTAAGCAGAGGCACCTGAGGAAGACCTCTGCCCAAGGCCTCCCTCCTATAAAGAGCTCAAGAATGAAGGTGCCCAGGTGAGGACAGTAAATATCATGCAAAGAGCCTGCCAGCTCAGGGGAGTCTGAGTCCTTCATGAAACTCCATTCAGAGGCTGTGACACACAGGCCACGCACTGAGTGCGGTGAGGGGAGGGCAGCGCTCTCCTGGGAGGCCTGCTAGGTAAAGCTTTTGTAATGGCCATGGGTCAGACCTGAAATATCACACACAGGTGTTTTTTTTTTTTAACCAGGAGCCTAACTCTTCATTAAGAAAGTCACAGAGAAGAGTCATTGAGTTCCAAGCTGAACTAGCAACATTTTTATAGAGCACCATTTTTATTTGAAGGAACAACAGATAAACTGTGGTTATTGAAACTTAGGCATTTGGCAGACACTTTCTTGAAAATGAACAAAGTGAGCCTGTCACTTCAAGGAAAACAACGGAGAGTTTGTTGCCAATGATAGAACGCAAGCTGTCAAGCAAAGATTGGAATTTTGGAAAAGTTATATGCACTACTAGGAGCTTCGTAATAATTGCAGATTTTTGGAATGAGTTCAGTGGTGATATTAATGATTGCAAGTGTTGTAGCTTGAATCGTGCCCCTCAGAAGAAAGAAAATGTTAAAGTCTTAACATCCAGTACCTCAGAATGTGGCCTTATTTAGAAATAGGGTCTTTATAAACACGATCAAATTAA
Organism: Enhydra lutris kenyoni; assembly: GCF_002288905.1. Taxonomy (NCBI): domain Eukaryota; kingdom Metazoa; phylum Chordata; class Mammalia; order Carnivora; family Mustelidae; genus Enhydra; species Enhydra lutris. The sequence goes on from NW_019154092.1 coordinate 28,769,256, forward strand.
AATGAGGTCATTAGGGTAAGCTCAAATCCAATATGACAGGTGTCTTTTTAAAAGGGGGAAAATTTGCAGGGAGACAGACCTGCACAGAGGAAGACACTGTGAAAACACACCCCGTGACGATACAGTGATCAGGCAAGGAACAAGGACGATTGCCTGCAAACCACCAGAAGTAGAAAGAGGCAAGAAAAGATTCCCATACGGGTTTCAGAGGGAGTGTGGCCCTACGCACAACCCGAATTCTGACTTTTAGCCTCCAGACCTGAAGACAATATATTTCTGTTGTTTTACGTCACCCAGTTTGAGATATTTTGTGGCTACAGCCCTAAGACACAAATATGGTGATTTTTCCATATTATAAAATGAGACATGTCAGTATTTGGAAGAGCTGTAGACTAAGGAGAACTAGTATTTTCCAAATGTCAATGGATGAAGTCAGAAAATCCCAAATGGGTAAAATATCCATTCAAAGTTTTTGTGGGTTTTAATGTCGCAGAGTACAAAGAGTTCACTGATACGGTTTGACATAACATATTACAACCAAGCTTTAAAAAACTACCACTTCTTAACTTTGGGTATCATATACAAAAATATCCATAGTTATCTGAAAAGGCTATTCAAATAATTCTCCCTTTTTGAACTACATGACTATATGGGCCACATTTTCTTCATGTCCTTCAAACAAAACAGCATATCACAACAAATCAACTACAAAAGCAGACATAAGAACAGTCTTACATTAAGGTGGACATTAATAATATTTATAGAAGTATAAAATAACATCTCTCTTTTCACTATTTTATTTTGGAAAAATACAATTTCTTCAAATAAAAATATGCTAATTATGTTAACTTCTCATGAGTTTATTTTTGATGAATTAGTTAATATTTTTACGCACCCTCAGTTTTAATTTAATGGACTAGGTTGCTTCTGAACCTAGGGATTCCCATCCTAACTCTTTCTTAGACCCAGTTGTGTTTTCTGATTCTTCTGCTTGATGAGTGGGGACGGACATGTGCACACATTTACAAATTTATGCCACTTGGGAGATGGATTTTAGAGAGGGAGCCAAGCCTAGAGCACCATGCTTGTTCCCCCCACCCCCCAAAAATGGTGTGCCCAGCACACAGTGTGCTCCCAGGGAATTTTGGAACTCTTACTGGCAGTAGAAGGAGTGAAGGATCCTAGAAGCCTTCCCATCACCACCACCACCCACAGTGGTTGCTGTACAGATTCCTAGGACCCATCCCAAGAGATTCTAACCATCCAAACTGAATGGCAGAATCAGTCTTTCCAACTAGCAGATCAAATGATTCTGGAGCAAGAGGTCACTGGACCACATATGAAAACCAGTGCCAATGGTGAGCTGTGCTTCTAACCGGGACCAATATGAGAAAGGGGCTGGTGAGCTCCAGGCTAAAGGCCAGGTGATTATCAAGACGACCTGGTCCATTATACACAGAAAGAACGCTTGCTTCATGATTTTACATGCGTCAAGGGAGATGTGTGCTATGGCCAGCAGAACATGATAATTGAGCTGGTTAACTCTGAGAGGAGGAAAAGATTGATTTTTTGCTCTGGGACCCTAGCTGGAAGGATGGGCCCTTGAAACAGACTCACCGGGAAAACAGAACTGATATAAAATGAATGTCAATTACCCAGTTCCAGAGGCCCTGTCCATCTTCACTTCTTTTGGATGTACCATTTGTTAAGTTACACTCATATAAAGTGCCCGTGACGGTAATAATCTGAGTGCCCTTTAGATGCCTGAGAAACACACAATTTACTTAACTGTCCAGTAAAACACAATCTTTGTTTCTCTTCACAAAGAGACAGAATGACAGTGCAATTGCGGGTAGAACCTAGGTTGGAAAATCGCTAACACTACATTGTATCCTCCCATAATTTGCGTGAATGATTTTCAGGAAAGGTTGAGACTATCAATATCATATGTAATGAACCTACATATTGTACTCAGCTTATCACAAATGAGCAAATTAGCATTTTGCTTTATAAATCAGCCTTTTGTGTTGGGTTACTGTCCTAGCCATTCAGAGTCTAGCAGAAAATCCATTCTGCTTCTAGGATTTACTCTCGACTCTCTTTATCAGACTTACCTTTTTAAAATAAAAGTCTACTTCAGGTCTCTTTACATCGTGTCATGCTACCACACTGCCCTCCCTTTTCCAGCACCTTCTATGTGGCAGGCATTCAGTCAGATGGTTTTTACCAATTATCATTTTTTCTCACCCAGAGTGCACTCCTTATTCTCTCTCCATGCCACACGTAGAAAACAAACTCCAAGAGCTTCAACACATTTATCTAGGAAGCTCTTATCTGCCTAAGCTGGAACCTTTGCCTAGTTCGAAGGCTCTGGCTCCTAAGCCCATGTGCTAGTCCTCCCCTAGCCTGAGGATGCTTGGATAAATTGACAGCATCAGCTTTCTAAACCAAAAGGCTGAGGTCAGTACCCTTGACTCATAACCTTTGAAGCTCACCATTGGCTGTGCCTACTTCTTACAGTCATACGAAGGGATTCTACTGGAAAGCAAACTAGATAGCAGGACGAGTTAATCTGACTTCAGGAATGTCCCATCAAACCACTGAGTAGAGACAGAACTCTTCAAACAGTGCCAAAGATAGCTCTGTGTCAAGCCACTGAATCACACATCAGCACAATAAAAATAAGAATGACTCATACTTTTTGGTCTCTGTCACGTACTCTGCCAAATAGCAAAAAATAGAAAGATGTTCCTCAAATGTCACATTGGGAATAGTTCGGGAATAATTCCCACATTGTACGTGTAAATATTACCTCAGAGTCTAGAGGCTGCTACTCACACACCAGGTTGTACCTGAAAATCTTTTATTTTTATTATTTTTTTATTATTTGACAGAGAGAGACACAGCGAGAGAGGGAACACAAGCTGGGGTGTGGGAGAGGGAGAAGCAGGCTTCCCGCCGAGCAGGGAGCCCAATGCGGGGTTCCATCCCATGACCTGAGCCCAAGGCAGACGCTTAACGACTGAGCCACCCAGGCACCCCTGTACCTGAAAATCTTACTGCTTTCAAGTCTTCCAGATTCTGGGGACCCTTTACAATAATCTAATGTGTTATGCTTTTTGGGACCCAACCCAAGCATTAAGTTTGAGGAATTTAAATTATTAAAACAAAATGTATTTTTTTTTAAGATTTTATTTGTTTATTTGACAGAGAGAGATCACAAGTAGACAGAGAGGCAGGCAGAGAGAGAGAGACAGAGAGAGAGAGGGAAGCAGGCTCCCTGCTGAGCAGAGAGCCTAATGTGGGACTCGATCCCAGGACCCTGAGATCTGACCTGAGCCGAAGGCAGCGGCTTAACCCACTGAGCCACCCAGGCGCCCCAAAACAAAATGTATTTTCAATGTATTTTTCTAGTGCTGAACTGGATTTTAAAAATAAACTGAAAATTTTGATATTTGTTTACTTGCTTCTTTTTTTGAGGACTGTATCAAAAATAAGTAAACAACAAAACAAAATACACATATTCTTGGGTGGTGGGCTCCTAGAATGTCTCAAAATCCCTCTGAAATTGCCCACTGTTAACACTCTCCAGGTCAGAACAGTCAAGAGTAATGAGTGTCTTTATATATACTACCTAATCAATAAGAAATAAAACTTCTAGCACTAACAAATTGCCATTTCAGCAAAAAGAGATTTATTCTGCTTGGCTTGTATTTCCTCATTAGTAAAGTAAATGCAAGAAAGTCTGATTTATCTGGATTTTTTTCCCCACTGAACAAAAAGTAATTTGGTGAAACTAGAGTTTTATTTTTCATTGTATTGTATTTTTTAATTAAAACTGGCCAGTGGAACCTCTCTATCTCCAAATCATGGTGTGTATTAAATTTCAAGGAATCCTAAAGCAACTGGAGAGAATTTCATTTTTAGCGGACTGCAAGGCATTAAAATCAATAAATGGGCTGATGATGCAATTAATATGCTAGAGGCCTTGAATAGAAAAAAGGAAGATTTAGTGTTAGCAACCATTACTCCTCTCAGTTAAAGAAATTTCTAAGCCTGTGTTTTACTAAGTAAACTATATAATCAGGACCACTGAACAGTAGTTGTGTTTTCATTATAGTTAATGTTAATTAGTCTGTTTATTTTTGGTACGATTATCATTAATTTAGAGATTTGGATGCTGTTCCCTGTACAGCGTGTGTATGCGATACATAACCAAGAATACAGCCACCGGAACGGCGAAGCTCTCCAGGAAGACTTTTAATTCACAATATTACTCAGTAGCTAATACTGGATACGTTTATCCAGGATGTTGCCAGAGATCAGATTCTCAAGTAACACGCCCATTAATTCCTATATTGCTTTTCCACAAAAGTGCAAGCATAGAAGCATTTGAAAAATATTTTACTATTTCTTTTGTGTTCTAAAGACAGTCAGTTTTTGTAATGATTACAGATCAAAATATAATAGACTTAAAGGAACACGTGAAACATTGCAAAGGCGATGGAAGATGCTGAGACCATTTCAACTTGAACCCTGAAATGAAGTTTATAGGCACGTGGAGGTGACAAGGTTTCTAATCAAATGCCCAGAGTGATTCCTAAATGAAACCATGTATCCTTTGGAAGGGAGGCAGGCATGGATCTCTATATATTCCAAGTCAGAGTCACAAGAACTTGGGTAAATCACTCTGTGTCTTAATGTCTCAAATTCCCCTAGCTATAAAATGGAAATAATAATCAACATGCATCATTGTTTTGACAATTAAATGGGATAGCATACATTACAAGACTGAATGTGGTGCTTTACATATAACAGGTGTTGGACCTGTGCTTCTCACCTTCATACCAGCTGCACCTCCCTGCCAAGTTAAAACACGTTCCACTGTAGAGCATGTGTTCAGATCAGATCCTTTATTCTCAGAACAGTTCCATAAAATTGCAAGGGGACAAAAGAACACTGCATTTTCACTAACTAATTTCAGTTGGAGAACCAAAATTTAGCATTTCCTTCAATGACGACTATAGGCAACAAGCCACAGTAGTATTTGCAGTGCCTACGACTCTGTCACCAATGTTATAGATATGTATTTTCTTACCACCTTTTCCTGTTGCTAAGATCTCAAAATATCATTATGTTTATCATCACTTTGAAATTAAAATAGTTATTGGACTCAATGTATAACTTGATTTCATCCATGAATCAAAAAGCACATATATAACTGGCACAAAAACACACACACAAATCAATAGAACAGAATAGAGAGCCCAGAAATAGACTCTCGACTCTATGGTCAACTAATCTTTGACAAAGCAGGAAAGAATATCCAATGGAAAGAAGACAGTCTCTTGAATAAATGGTGTTGGGAAAATTGGACAGCCACATGCAGAAAAATGAAACTGGACCATTTCCTTATACCACACACAAAAATAGACTCAAAATGGATGAAAGACCTCCATGTGAGACAGGAATCCATCAAAATCCTTGAGGAGAACACAGGCAGCAACCTCTTCGACCTCAGCTGCAGCAACATCTTCCTAGGAACATCGCCAACGGCAAAGGAAGCAAGGGCAAAAATGAATGATTGGGACTTCAACAAGATCAAAAGCTTTTGCACAGCAAAGGAAACAGTCAACAAAACCAAAAGACAACTGACAGAATGGGAGAAGATATTTGCAAACGACATATCAGATAAAGGGTTAGTATCCAAAATCTATAAAGAACATATCAAACTCAACACCCAAAGAACAAATAATCCAATCAAGAAATGGGCAGAGGGCATGAACAGACATTTCTGCAAAGAAGACACCAGATGGCCAACAGACACATGAAAAAGTGCTCTACATCACTCAGCATCAGGGAAATACAAATCAAAACCATAATGAGATACCATCTCACACCAGTCAGAATGGCTAAAATTAACAAGTTAGGAAATGACAGATGTTGGCGAGGATGTGGACAGAGAAAGGGGAGCCCTCCTACACTGTTGGTGGGAATGCAAGCTGGTACAACCACTCTGGAAAACAGCATGGAGGTTCCTCAAAAAGTTGAAAATAGAGCTACCCTATGACCCAGCAATTGCACTACTGGGTATTTAACCGAAAGATACAAATGTAGTGATCTGAAGGGACATGTGCACCCAAATGTTTATAGCAGCAATGTCCACAATAGCGAAACTATGGAAAGAACCTAGATGTCCATCAAGAGATAAATGGATAAAGAAGATGTGTGAGTGTGTGCGTGTATTCCATCATATATATATATGATGGAATACTATGCAGCCATCAAAAGAAATGAAATCTTGCCATTTGCAATGACGTGGATGGTACTAGAGGGTATTATGCTAAGCGAAATAAGTCAATCAGAGAAAGACAATTATCATATGGTCTCCTTGATATGAAGAATTTGAGAGGCAGAGTGGGGGGTTTGGGGGGTAGGGAAAGAAAAAATGAAATAAGATGGGATTGGGAGGGTAACAAACCATAAGATACTCTTAATCTCACAAAATAAACTGAGGGTTGCTGGGGGGAGAGGGGTATGGAGAGGGTGGTTGGGTTATGGACACGGGGGAGGGTATGTGTTATGGTGAGTGCTGTGAAGTGTGTAAGCCTGATGACTCACAGACTTGTACCCCTGGGGCTAATAATACATTATATATTATTTTAAAATTTTTAAAAAATAAATAAATAAAATGAAATGAAAAAAAAAACCACATATATAACTATGGAAACAAATTTTAAACATTTCTTTATAAGTTTTTTTTTAAGATTTTTATTTTATTTATTTGATAGAGAGAGAGATCACACGCAGGCAGAGAGGCAGGCAGAGAGAGAGGAGGAAAGAGGCTCCCCACTGAGCAGAGAGCCCAATGTGGGGCTTGATCCCAGGACCCTGAGACCATGACCTGAGCCGAAGGCAGAGGCTTAACCCACTGAGCTATGCAGGTGCCCTGATGATCAGCGTTTTTTAAATATTATTGGGTTCTTTTAAAATCTATGTACTTTATTTTATGCATTTAAAAGCATTATTCTGAGAAGACACCCCTTAGGCTACACCAGACTTCACAAAATGATCCACGGTAGAAAAACAGTGAAGACGTCGCCTGCCGCAGGGGATCCAATATCTGTTAAGAAGTGTGCTCACAGAGACCAAAATAGAGAATCCACAATGCAAGTAACTGAGAAATAACCCTCAAAGATAGGAACAGATATACCGAGTGATTATAAAATCCCTGGATGGATCTGAAGGACAGGATCAATAGGACCGAGCTGAAGACACCAACAGCATTTGTGGATGGGTGAGGTGCTCCTTCCAGGTAGCAGCCCCTTTCTTCCACAGCTAAGGCCAAAAACATCAGATTCTCTGTAACTGTTCCCTTTCCTTCCACACCGTACAGGCCACCGATCATGAAATCCTGGCTGCTCTGTCTTCAAAATACATCAAGATTCGGTCCTCTCACTCAGGTCCACCACTGCTGCCTGGATCCAGGTCACTATCCTCTCTCACTTGATAATAAATAGATGGCTAGCTCTTCTTGCTATTTCAGGCAGGGCCTGAAACATTCATAAAAGTTTAGAAGCATATGACAGAGGCGCAGAACTAAAAATACGACTTGCAAATTTCTGGAGAAGTCCTCTTCTAACACATCCCTGGGGCTCAAAGGAGAGGATGGAAAGGAAAGGATCCTGAAGGTGAGGCATAAAAAAATATTCCTCAAAAAAAAAAAAAAAAAAAGAAAGAAAGGAAGAAAGAAAACAAAAAAACCCTCCTCAAAATAAACCCTTTCGGGGCGCCTGAGTGGCTCAGTGGGTTAAAGCCTCTGCTTTCGGCTCTGGTCATGATCCCAGGGTCCTGGGATCAAGCCCCGCATCAGGCTCTCTGCTCCGCGGGGAGCCTGCTTCCTCTCTCTCTCTGCCTGCCTCTCTGCCTGCTTGGGATCTCTGTCTGTCAAATAAATAAATAAAATCTTTAAAAATAAATAAATAAATAAATAAACCCTTTCCCTGGGGCAGCCAGAATTGCAATTTTTTTTTTTTTTTTGAGGAAAATTCACCATGTTGTTTTTTTTTTTTTTTTTTTTTTTTTTAAAGATTTATTTATTTATTTATTTGACAGACAGATCACAAGTAGGCAGAGAGGCAGGCAGAGAGAGAGGAGGAAGCAGGCTCCCTGCTGAGCAGAGAGCCCGATGTGGGGCTCGATCTCAGGACCCTGAGACCATGACCTGAGCCGAAAGCAGAGGCTTTAACCCACTGAGCCACCCAGGCGCCCCAAAATTCACCATGTCTTAAATGCCACTTACGTGATGAGAGAACAGGTAAATTTCCACTCCCCAGGTTCAATGAATCTCTCACACTGGGAAGTTCTTCCAGTTGACTGCAGTTCATGAACTCTAGACAGCTGGCTTTGATTGGGATCTGGAGAAGGAGAAATTGGGGTTTTCCCTGTTCAGCCACCTCCCTACCTCAGGTGTCACTGTGTCTCTACTTCCCAACACATATTTGCCTGAGACGACTTCATGAAACATTAGCAACGTGTGACTCAATTTCAATGTCGTAAGTGAGAGTCAGTGTTGTGATAAGTATGTGTGACCTGGAAACTCCTCAGCAATGAGGCACATCAGAGCCTGGAAGGAACTGGACCCATTCCAGTGAACTTCAGCCCCAGATGCAGCAACTGAGGAGTCCTGACTCTCCAGGGGGACAAGCCTGGACGTAATTTGGGGTGGGGACTGAACAGGGAGTGAGGTTTCAGTTTTGGTTACAGAGGCGCCTTGGAATCTTTTAAAGTAACACACTGGGACACCTGGGGGGCCCAAAATCAGTTAAGCATCTGTCTTTGGTTCAGGTCATGATCCCAAAATCCTGGGATCAAGCCTCACATCAGGGTCCCTGCTCAGTGGGGAGTCTGCTTCTCCCTCTGCTCCTCATCCCACATGTGGTCTCTGCTTCTTTCTCTCGAAATAAATAAATAAAAATAAAATCTTAAGAACACAAAGCAGCCAACTGTTTTGGTACATTTCTGAGTCTTCTGACAAAAAATATTCACCCAACAGCATGCCTAGGAAATCCATAAAGGTGTGCTATACGGGAAGCAGCCTCAGGAAGGTAGGAGAAGGACTTCCCAGTAGGCTGCTAACACCTTTCCAGACACTTCTGGGTGACCAGAGGCTTCATGACGAAGCCCAAGGAGTTAAAGAATCAAAAACCTAAGCAGCATTAGGTATATATTTAAATACACCTCATGTGGTTTTTGTAAGGAAGGACTGTCATTAAACTCTTCATCTTTTGCCTCATTCCCTAGTCTTTCCCACAAAACTGAAATAAGTTACCTGACAGGTGTGTCAGAGAGAAACTGAGTATTCAAAGTCCATTTCCTTCCTCCCCTTCCACTGGCTAAGTCAGCTGCCTCCAGGAAGACAGAACGGGGTCTTCCTCTGTGCCAGAAATTCCACAGGATCAGTGTTGCTAGTGACAAGTTGGGCACGCAGTACTAGGAAGCGAATTTTGGCTCTATAAGTAAGCAAGAGGCTATTTGATTCCCATCTGCTGGATTCTTACTTCTTATTTGGTTCAAACCTCAGGTAGAAAATAAGTAGCTGCTATGTACTAAGCCCCTCCAAGCCCCAACCATTAGCCACCATTAATTCAAGAAAGAAATGTGTGTCTTAAGAAAAACTGACACATAGGTAAAGAGCTGTGATGCCTGAGAGAGAAATAGGTCCTTCTCGTGGATTGCTGGACAGAAAATTTCTTTGAGGGAATAAAACATGAGGTGGCCCTTGAAGAAAAGAAGAATTTACACATGAGGAATTGGAGGGAAAAAAAGAAAAGGTAATCAGATCCAAGCACTTGAACAAAAGCCTAAAGGCATGAGAACTTGGGGCCTCCTGTAAATATGGAGCAGAAAACAGTTAAGTTTGACTAATACTCAGCAGCATCTGAAAAAACTGCTTACCCTAAGGACAATGCATTTTGCTCAGTGAAAAAATAAGGAACAGTTGAGGCTACATCAAAGGTCCCAAATATTGTAGTCAGAATTTATCTCTGGGTATCTGTGAAATGTTAATGGAAATACTTATGAGAGTGTATCTATTTGGCATACATAGTAAACTTGAGATAATATAGAGAAAAGGAAACTGGCTTCTGCATAAAGATACTGAAATTCATGAAACTCTCTGTTATCTTAACGTAGTATGGTCAATTTCATACACTTGAGTAACATGCAGTCATTGAGATGATGCTTTGAAATGTACTTAATGACACAAGAAAATGATGATGATACATAAAATATTAAAGGGATTCAAATATTCAAGGCACCTGGGTGGCTCAGTCAGTTGGGCATCCAGCTCTTGGTTTTGGCTCAGATCGTGATCCCACATTGAGCTCTGTGCTCCATGTGGAATCTGCTTCAGATTCTCCCACCCTCTCCCTCTCACTCATGTACTCTCTCTCTCTCTCTCAAATAAATTAAATCTTAAATGGGTTCAAAATATTCATTAGAGTGTCAGTTTTGTGAAAGATAGAAAATATGTGTGTATGGGTATATAAATACAAAAACTGAATATGCCAAAATATAAAATGCATTATTTCTGAGTGTTAAAATTGTGATAGATTTTAGTTTTTACAATTCCCCCCAATTTGTAACTCTGTAACAGCCTTTGTAATAACCTTTAAGGCACAGAGTACTAGCAGTTCTGTAACAATTTATATATCTGATTTTGAATGCCAAATTGATACCATTCTTGCTATGGTGCATTTCTAGCAATTCCTGTAGGCATATATTAGTGAAAGTTGTACTAAAATAATGGCTTACATATACTTACATGGTAATTTATAATTTACATACCTTGCGAATGCATACTGTAGCTTCTGAGCCTCCATGAATAGTTGATGTCATGCTAATAATAACCAACACTTGAAAAACTTGTATTCCAGAGAAAAATCCACGTTTCATATAGAGACCTCATGCTATATAACTGTGAAATTTAGACTTTCCCAAAAACCAGGATCAAGTCTTTAATTGGTTGTATCAGCATAAGTTAAGAATCCTGTTAAAATCAAATTACTTACAAGTCCTAGGATGAATCATTGAGGAATATGGGAAGGAAAAAAGAAGGAATCCCTTGGAGAAAGAAACACAGAGATTAAACATGAATCTAGATTATTTCTAACTTTTCATATCCATATTACCTTGGGAAAGTTCTCTGATCTCAATTTCTTCATTTATAAAACATGGAGAATACTTCCTATTTTATAGGATTTGTATGATGATTGATTTAAGTAATGTAAGCCAAGCATTTAGCACAACTTACTAGGTCCCTTGTTCTGCTAGACAGGTTAATGGCTTAATGTCTGTCATAGCCACCATTAATCGTTCCCACAAACCCTCTATTACCATCTTATAGGACATGAATTCAGAGGGCATCTGTGTCAGTGAGTCTTATGAATTGCCACAATCTGTTCTACAAGACCAGCCTTCCCTGGCCACCGCAGATGAAACAGAATGATCACCTTGCTCAAGGAAAACTAATTTAAAAAAAAACGGTAATGGTTTATTAGGTGGCCAGTATAGGAAATCTGCCCTCGAAGGGTTAAGGTGATTAAAAATCAACAATACACAAAATTCTATCTTAAAATTTGATGATGAAATAGATATTAAAATACACCCTGAAGAAGCAGGGTCCAGATGCTGTAAGTCAGCAGAAAGCATAGGCAGAACCTATACAAACACGAGGAGAGTAACAGAAAGAAATGATTTGACAGTGCAAGAAGCAACAGAAGGAAAAGGGAAAAGATCAGCGTTGTCCATGAATTTTTTGTCATGCAGAATGTCATACTCCCCTAATTATTGATCAGATAGATAGTTCTCTCTAATTGCATAGTTTTTTGGTGATATCAACAAACATCCTGACCAGGCTGGGGTTGGGGGTGCAGGGGATGGTGACAGAAAAGGACAGAGAACAGAGATTTTAACCCTTTACCAAATGATGCCATTTTCATTTTGCCAGGAAGCATTGCAGTCTGAAATTGAACTCTCCAATACTAAAATTCCTAAAAAGAGAAAAACAAATCCCATGATCAGATGTTACATTCATGTTGCCAACTTGAAGAATTTTTCAGCTACAGGGGATGTCCACACAATGGCAACATTGTTATGTTTCATGTGAGTGTTATTTGCTTTTACTTTCTCACAAAACTGGGACAGATTGTTTAGTACTGCATGTCAGGTGTCCTTTTCTCCCATCAGAGTGAACGTTTAAATAAATTTTTTACTGAAGTATATCTTTGGATATTGTTAGATGGTTACTATACATGCTTTTCCTGTGGTATCTGTTGTAGGAGCAAAAGGTAAAAGTAGATGAGATTGATCTTTGGTATGTTTTGTGCCTCCTTTCTGATTAATTAAATGCAAAAGCCCTTGTTATTCTATGAGTTTCCTTGTAGTTTGTAATCATATAAACCAATGGTTCTCAATTTTTGCATTTTCTTATGCCAGAAAATATTTAAAGGGTAAATAGGACTATAGATTATTACTGTAATTTCATAAAAGAAATTTATTTTAAGGTATAATTTGGAAACAGTAATTGAATTAATTTTGTTATTAGAGAAGTTTCCTAAGTGTCCTTACTTCTTCCATATCATTATGGATCAAAGAAAACATTTTCAACTTCTACTGGTCTGTGAACAGTATTTGGGATCCCCAATGACTGTCTTTATTTTCATTTGATATCCAGAGAGTGAGTGTGAGGAAAATGAAGAACTTTTAAAAATCCACCTAAATTTGGCCTATAATGAATACTTTAAGTATGCTTTGAAAAATTTTAGCAATCTGGTAGGCTGAGATTGGATGCTGATTTAGAAAACCTGTAAATGCCAGCCCATAACATAACTGTCATTAAAAGAAACATTCAAAATCTGTAAACTCAATCACTGAAACAAGAAGGCAATGATATAGATACTACTTTTTTTTATTGACGGAGCCTAACAGGTTATAACTTTTGGAATTCCCATATGCATATTTTAGCAAATATAAGTGATATATAATCTTACAAAAAGTACTGTGTTCTATTACATGTACTAATTAGTCTTCCTATCTCTAATTAGGGGAAAAGATTTTATTTATGTCCAGACACCCTGATGCTTAAAGATATGATGCCACAGACTGAACTCAAAATTATAAAATTCAAATATTCAGATATATTCATAAACACCTGAATGCTTGACAGATTTTATTTTTTTCCTATTTCTGAACCATTACCAATAAAATTCAGTTTAATTATGATCTTATTTCATTAATAGTGTTCTAACATGTTGTTTTCTGGTTTGGGGAAAAAGAATTCAATACCCTTCAGTTTTGAAAAATAGCTATGGATGTAAGGATTTTGGTTGATGTAGTTTTTGCTTGTAGTGCTTTGAATGGCACCTGACTTCCTTCTGACCTTTATTGTTTCTAATGAGGAAACAGCTGTTGATCTTATGAGTTTCCTTATACATGATGAGCTGTTTTTCTCCTACTCCTTTTAAGATTTTCTACATATTGTTAGCTTTTAACACTTTGACTTCATTTCCCACAGTAGAGCTCCTAGAGAACAGAGTTTCCATTTAAGATGGGGACAGAGGCAGAGGAACACACTGTAGCTTAAATGCCATAGACGTTCACTGTCCTTAACAGTGGTTTTGTATATTTTCTTGAATGACTGTTTTTTCCATTGCTGGATGTCCTCAGGGTAATTTCCAGAGGCTTTAAATGACTGTTGTCTTTAATAATTGTATCTAGTTAAGTGGTTACCTTTATGGGGGTGACGGGGGCAGGGAGTCTGCCAAACTCTTCACTCTGCCATTCTGGAAGTCCTGCCTTCCATGATGTGGCCTGCCACTCGCGCAGAAAAAAAAACAACCATAAACTCTAACATATCACATCACTGAATTTGCATTGAGGTTGTTTTTTTTTTTTTTTCCATGCAATGATGTGTTATCTCATTAGGCCTTGCTTCATTTTAGTTAATGTTAGTAGTTTTCATTCTTAGAATTTTTTTTCTATGAGGTACATCCAGAATCTATTACTGGCATAAATAAATTATCTTTTCCTTTTATCAGCTTTGTAACCAATATGCCTCCCTAGGTGACTGCTAACCTGTTTCTGATGTAATGGTTGGGCCTACATCAGAGAATATACTGTGGTGCTTAATGACACTTTGGGTCTTCACTGCAGAAAAATTGTATGGCCTTTGCAAGTCTGTTAGCCTCTCGAAAAATAAATTTCTTCATGTGTAAAATGGGGTTGATATTGGTAACTATTTACAAGGATTATTGTAAGAATTAAATGAGGTAAAGAAAGTGTTTAAACCAATGTCTTGCAGATAGAAAGTGTCAATAATTGTAAGCCGTTGGTAGATTAGGATTGATTACTGAGGTAGGCAAGAATATGACACAACATTCATTCTTTTGGGTTTAATTTCACATAAAAATAAATAATTTAATCACAGAAGCACATAGGCATAAAATATACCAATTTCTATTCACGATTATGTATGATGAGAAAAAAGGTAAAACCAAAAAGTAATTACTTAAATCATCAAGATAGTAAATTGAATTATTTTTAGGCTTTAGTACATAGAATGTTGCTATTTTTGGGGTGCCTGGGTGGCTCACTGGGTTAAAGCCCCTGCCTTCGGCTCAGGTCATGATCTCAGGGTCCTGGGATCAAGCCCCACATCAGGCTCTCTGCTCAGCAGGGAGCCGGTTCCCTCCTCTCTCTCTGCCTGCCTCTCTGCCTACTTGTGTTCTCTGTCTGTCAAATATATAAATAAAAGCTTTAAAAAAAAAAAAAGAATGTTGCTATTTTTAAGTCTTCTCTCACCTTGAAATGTCTCAAGTTTAGGTAAAACTTTGTCCTCCATTTGTTAGCTGCCTGTTCTCACCTGGTGTTAAGCCACCTTATCTATTCTCTCAGCATGTATCAGAAGAAAGTACTGATTTCTTCAAGAAAAGTTACATCTACCCTTTCCATGTCTGAGCCCCTAGAATGTTCTCTTTACTGTCCTCTCCTTGATGTATGGGCAAAATTTCTTTGTTGGCTTCACCAAGCATTAAGTTCTTGTTCATGTGCCTAAAGAATATATTTATTCAATCTGGGTAGATGTTAGGTTCATATTTCCCTTTATATACTTGAAGTTCTAACTTTTATAAATAATGGCATGCATCTGTCACTTGGGGAACCATTAGGGTTGATAAAGTGTGACTTTTGTCTGTTCTCCTTAGGAACAGTAAAATCTTGGTGCCTTTCTTTACCAAAAAAATGAACAGCATGCAATGTTTGCAAATTTCTTGTGAAAAACCTTGGTCTAGAAATGATGTTTTCTTGTTCTTTTAATGTTTTCTTTGGACAGAAATAGGAGAATAGACTCAGGGTCTGAGAGGCTCAATGAATTTTATCCCTTAAGTTATCTTCCAAATTCTGAAGCAACTATCTAAGAAGAAAAAGAAGAAGGCAGGTGGCAGAATAAAGGCATTTCCTTTAGTTTTGATGGGACTAAGAGGGAGCACCCACATATAACGACTTATATCTGTGGATAAGAAATGTAGGACACATTTGAGTCTCCAAATACTAAATCTGGGTACTGGACCAAAGTTGGTGTAGACATGGAAAACTGAAAGCTTCCTCACAGAAGGACCTACTCAGCGCAACTCACTGAGGGAAGACCAGAAGTAAGACCCAGCCTAAAAAGCAGAATTATGTCTGATTCTCTCCCAGTTTCCAAAACAAACCCAGATTCCTGTGAGTAAGACATCAATGTCTACATCTGTTGAGTTCGCCCTGGTGATCACATAGCGACTGACTCCTGAGCCAGCCTGCTTTGTCATGGCCATCTCTGTCCCTCATAATCAAAGAATTTTTCCTTACCTTGCTTATCTCTCTACCTTTTGCTAGCACTCGCTGTTTCTCTTTTAGAGAGGCTAGCCTTTAAAATGAAACAAAACAAAAAAAGTATATACCATATTTAAACACAGAGGTGACAATAGCAACTACTATAGTAGTGTTTATCGTGTGTCAGACACTTTCCCAAGCATTTTCTATACACAATTGACCCTTGAACAATGTGGGTGTTAGGGGAACCAACACCCCCGCTCATAGCTGAAGATTCATATATAACTTTTCACCTGCCCCAAATTCGGCTATTAATAGCCTACTGTTGACCAGAAGCTTTATTGATAACATAAGTAGTCAATTAACCCATATTTTGCATGTTGAATGCATTATGTACTGTAGTCTTACAATAAAGCAAGCTAGAGAAAAGAAAACATCATTAAGAAAATCATAAGGAGGGGTGCCTGGTTGGCTCAGTCAGTTAAGCATCCGCATTCTGCTCAGGTCCTGGTCCTGGGATCTAGCCCCAGGTCCTGTAGTTCTCCCTGCTCAACGGCGAGCCTGCTTCTCACTCTCCCTCTGCCCCTCCCCTTACTCATGCTCACGCTCTCTCTTTCTCTCTCACGTAAATAAATAATATCTTTTTAAAAAAAGAAAAGAAAATCATAAGGAAAAGAAAATATATTCACAGTGCTGTGATATTAAAAAAAAATCTGCATACAAGTGGAGCCTCACAGTTCAAACCCTTGTTGTGCAAGGGTCAACTGTATTAATAGAGTTAATGCCCAGGAAAAAACCTAGGCAAAAGGTACAATATTATCACCATTTATACAGTAGGAAACTGAGGTACAAAATGGATAAGGAACTTGTACTAGGTTACACAGCTAGTAAATGTGGGGCTCAGATTCAAACCATAAGCTCAGAATTCGTCTTCTTAACCATTACCCTCCACCACATCTCAAGAGAGAGACCAATAGGAATAAATAGCCAATAGATGCAGATATAAAGATATCAATTTCTTCAGAGCATTAAATCACAGTACATACATTTTTTGACATTTCAATTATTGGAGATAAATCATTGCATTGATAAAAATTCTGAAATACGGAGCCAAAGGTGATTAAAATTATAGGGAATTGGGTGCTATTACTTGACTGTGTGGCAGGAAAGAATTCTTCCAGAAAAAGGCACTCACATCTTTTCTGTGATTTTATTTTCTGACTTAATAGAATATTTCTGATCTTTTACATTTTTACTGAATAAAACCATGATTTATATTTTATAACTTTCATAGCTGTTTTCATGTAGTTTTAACAGTTCTCAAAAAATTTTTTTATTTATAGCCCATGGGAAGGAAGAATTTGAAGGGCCTCGAGGAAGTTTGTGGTGCTAAGCAACACTTCTGTTCACATACACCCTCCCATTCTATGCTTTTGCTCATGAAACCATAATATCTTGGTACTTCTGTATAAATTTTAATAGCATAGTTAGAGAACAGCTTAATCTTATTTACACAGTACTCTTTATTTCACTGCTTCTTTGCTATCTAAAAGTATAATACAATTCAGCAGAAAAATGTGTGCGGTCAGGAATAAATTTCTTGATTACTCAGAGTAATGCAAAAAAATGCAAAAAATGTAACAGTTTTACTCAAATCCTTTATCTTTTAAGTTTTTATTCCAATCATCAGTAATCTTCAAAAAGTTATATTTACTTGCCCAACTTCCATATTTTTAAAGAGATTAGACAGGCTTTTATTTATTCCTTTTAAATGAATCTTACAGAATGCAATCATAAACCTCTCTGAGAAGTTGGTTTAGTTTTAGATCATTAATTAGAAACTAATAATAAACCTAGTTATTGGATTTTTTTAAAGTTACTATAGCTACTAACTCCAATTTGAGTCTTAGGAGTTTTGGAATTGTGTAGTATAAAGAATTGATGAACTTAATTGTCTCCTTAAATCTCCCACAGGCAGTATATATCTTTTATGAAGAATCAATAAATCACAGAGAACAAATAATTTACCATTTCTCTGTTTAGGAGAACATGAACATGAGAAGTCTTTCCCTCTGGTGTATGAGAATTTTTAACATGAATATTCTGTTACTAGGAAGTGGTTAAACTTTTTTCTTTATTATTATTAGATCACATTAAATTCCATAGTTCAGGTTTTTACCATCAACTGACAATTCCACTTAGGTCTTTCTTGATATAGACTGAAATAGTATATATGTGACTAAATGAAATTAGCCATTAAAAATGGTTATACTTTCTCAGGCACTAAATAGAAAATACAATATTTACCTGTCTTCTTGGGGGCTAAACAGAAATAAAAATTCCAGATCTGCAGAAGCTTCAGATAAATGAAGTCAGATGAAAGATGGCAAGTGGCCCTGGTCACTTGTGAAAAAACTGTTCCTACCCAATCCATAAACAAATAGAAATTCATTACTAGATAGCTTGAAAGAGACAAATTACCCAGAATTTATGCGAGAGTAATTTCTTTCCTTTAAGTCATGATAATGAATCTCCATTATCCCACATTTTTAGTTTACCCTTGGTCCTCAGAAATTGGAACAATGATTATAGGCTGCAGTGAAAAATAGCTCCCATATTCTTCCTCTTACATACTAGGAAATGGGCTTTTCTTCGCACTTACCTTCGTAAGTTGCACTTACCGGTTTTTAGAGATGAATGTACCTCCTGTTAACATTTTGTCCAAAGTTTAGTTCCTGTTATATTATTACTAAGTTCTAGAGTAAGAAATTGAAAAGGTAAGTAGTTCTCATCTTAGAAGCACATTATCCATTAATTTAGTTTGGTTTAAAATTTCAAATATTCTTTCCCAGAGAAATAATATTACAAAGAGCCACCTGGTTCCTGGGAAGATCAAGTTCCCACTTTTGGACTCACACTGACAGAATGACACTAGTCAGTGACATAACTGGGGGCGACTTGATCTTGGCTAAAGATGACCTACCTCTCTGGTGCCAACATCAAGGCAATCTGTGTAGAAGCTGGTCTGATGGCCGTGAGAGAACACAGAATGAGAGGAACAAATGAAGACTTCAAAAAACCCGAAGAAAATGTTCTTTATCAAAAATAAGAAGGCACCTCTGAGAGGCTTGTCTCTTAAAAACTACACCTGCCTCCAAGGAAATGATCGGGATTAAGCTGGAGCAGTTGCCCAGAAGAATCCATGTGTCAGTTGATCTTTATTAGCAGAATATCTTGGCTACCTTTCTGCACATGAAGTGTAGGATGCCCACTGGGCTGCCTTCATCTGTTAGTCATGTGCAATGCTCTCTTCCCAAAAAGCAAAGACTGCTCTGTAAGGTAGCCAAGCAGTAAAAGTAGAGATTTATAATATCGAAACTATAGGTTAAGTTCATCATCTTATATTACATTCTCTTTGTAATCTGCCAGCACAGCCCAACACTTCTCTTTGTAAAACTGTGCAAGAGGAGATATTTATGTGACTATTAAATCCAGCATTATTCATAATACAAAAAAACTTGAGAACCACACAAATGTCTACTGATAAGTGAATGGAACCAGATAAATATTATGTATATATTTATTTATACACAATTATAAATTAGAATATTTATATAATGCAATATTGTACAAATTTTTACATGAAGTATATCTACAGGTACCAACATCACTAATATGTAACTCAACACATATTGTCATTGGGAAAAGAGTAGCTTCCATAATAATATATATAATATCATAAATATAATTTAGGTAATGTTCAGAACCACTTTAAATGGTATATATTTGTTGGCCAATATGCGTATATATGGCAAAAATAAATAAGCACAATGGTAAGAACATTACACTCAACTCGAGGATGGTAGTCATCTGTAGAAAGGAAAGGTGGCAAGTAAGTTTTAGATCAGAAGAGATAGACTTTCAAATATATCTGCAGTTTTTTTTTTAAATCTTACCTTTTCAGTTAGTCCATGAAGCCAAAGTTATTTTCCTAATAATTTTTCTTACAATTAAATATTCATAAAAGCAATGAATTAAAAAATGTTGTACCAATGTATATGATCACCAAAATGTGAGTCCCTATTCAACTACAGCACCACCAGTGATTGGTGTTATTTTTCTTTATAAACTTTCCTCATTCAATATGTGAAAAATAATATCTGGCGTGTAGTTATTTTTATTTGCATATTTTAGTTGGAATTGGGGCTTAATATTTATTTATGTATTACTAGTCATTGGCTTTATTAACCTATGCATAATCTACTTAGGCCATTTACTTTGGGAAGTTTCTTGTCAACCTATTTGAATTCTTCATACATAAAAGATATTGTTCACAGGGTGCTTGGGTGGCTTAGTTAGTTAAATGGTTGCCTTTGGCTCAGGTAATGATCCCAGGGTCCTGGGATTGGGCCCCTCATTGGGTTCCCTGCTCAGCGGGGAACCTGTTTCTCTATCTACCTGATGCTCCCCCTGCTTGTGTGCACTCTCTCTCTCTCTCAAAAAAATAAATAAGTAAAATCTTAAAAAAGGGGCACCTGGGTGGCTCGGTGGGTTAAGGCCTCTGCCTTCGGCTCGGGTCATGGTCCCAGGGTCCTGGGATCGAGCCCCGCATCTGGCTCTCTGCTCCGCAGGGAGCCTGCTTCCTCCTCTCTCTCTCTGCCTACCTGCAATCTCTCTCTGTCAAATAAATAAATAAAATCTTAAAAAAAAAAAGATATTATTTGCTACTGGGTATTTGCCCAAAGAAAATGAAAATACTAAATCAAAAAGATATATGCCCCACTATGTTTACTGCAGTATTATTTGCAATACTCAAGATATGGAGGCACCCTAAGTGTTCACTGATAGATGAATGGAAAAAGAAGAGGCCATACTCACACACACACACATAATATATAATTATATATATATAATGGAATATGACTCAGCCATAAAAAAGAATAAGATCTTGACATTTGGGACAACATAGGTGGATCTAGAAGGTATTATGCTAAGTGAAATAAGTCAGACAGAGAAAGACTAATACCATGTGATTTCATTTCCATGTGGAAGCTAAAAAACAAAACAGATGAACAAAGAAAGCAGAAAAAGACCCATAAATACAGAGAACAAACTGATGGTTGACAAAGGAGTGGGGGTTGGAGGATGAACCAAATGGGTGATGGGGAGTAGGAGGTACAGACTTCCAGTTATGGAGTGAATAAGTCATGGGAACAAAAGATACAGCATAAGGAACACAGTCTGTGGTGCTGTAGTAACGTTGTATGCTGACAGGTGGGAGTTACACTGTGGTGAGTGAGCTCAGCATTATGCATAGACTTTCTGAATCACTATGTATGTCTAAAACTAATGCGATATTGTGTGTCAGCTAAATAAAATATTCCCTTTCCTGTCATCCTTACCATAAACATTTTCTCTCAAATCTGTGTATTTCAAAAGCAATTCTCTAAAGTAACAGCTAACACGGGAGCTAGTTGGATATTCCGTGTTTAAGTGGTTCTGAGATAATAGTGTGCATGATCCATTTTGAAGTTCAGAGCAAGGTCAGTTTAAGAATGATGTGCTTTCAAGCTATTTTTATTTACATCCAAGTTAATTGAATTTTATCTATATTATTCCCATTCACTCAGATTCCAATATACTTTTCTGATGTGAGGAAAAAGAATGAAACTAGTAGCCTTGATGATAACTGAACATAACCTTGACTATTGTCCAAATAAGTGTTGCCTCACTGGAAATATCATCCTTCAGGGGGTTATGGCAGAAAAACAGTTGAGAACTGCTGTTTTAACTAGAACTAGTAGAAAACCTACATGATACATGGTGAGCCCTTATCATACTTTATGGGAATCCGTTATATAATTGTCTGACTTCTCTACTAGATTGTAAGCTCTATGAGAACAGATTTGGCTGTCTTCCTTATCCCTGTGTTCTGGTACATAATGTGGAATGCATGGATGAATGAATAGTAAGAATAAAACGTGTTATATTCGCTATGTGCTGCCTTAATAGTTAAAATACAAGTAGTAGAAACTGACATTTCTGCTTGCCTGTAAGTGACTTTGGTCATGAAGTTTTCCCAAGACTGTTTAAATGAGGGGCGCCTGGGTGGCTCAGTGGGTTAAAGCCTCTGCCTTCAGCTCAGGTCATGATCCCAGGGTCCTGGGATAGAGCCTGCGTCGGGCTCTCTGCTCAGCGGGGAGCCTGCTTCTACCACTCTCTCTGCCTGCCTCTGTGCCTACTTGTGATCTCTGTCTGTCAAATAAATAAATAAAATCTTAAAAAAAAAAGACTGTTTAAATGAATCAAATGTTCAGAAACAATCATCCAAATTCTTAAAAATACTATTATTTATTTATTCATTTATTTAAAAAAACCTTTTTTATTCTATTTCTTTCCTCCTAATTTGAAATACACATTGAGTAGAAAGTTAAAAAAAAAAACTGAGAAAACTTGCTACACATGGTGAGTTATTTTCCTCTTGTCACATAAATATATTTTATTTCTGTCAAATTAACACAAAATCTTGAGTTTTGACTCAAAATTAATTACATATACATCCTGCAGGCAAAGAGTTATGGCAAGTAAAGCCCCTGGTCGATGTGTTATAGTAACACTGTTTTATTTTTCTAGTTCCAGTGAAATGTCTTGACTGGGGATCCTGAACACTGTCTAAACTTGTTTATAACATGTTATTTCCTCTTTTGGTTTTCATTAAGTGACAATTGCCTCCCTCCCCCACTGTTACCATTCCTTAAGTTAATGATCCTAGTACATGCAACTAAAGAAGGAGACAGCAGAATACTCAGGCAATCCCTCTCCATGAGCCACATCCTGGAGCAGCCACCATGGTACCATGTTTGGCCCCACCTGGACTGCTCCAGGGATGCAGTTTCACGCGTTCTTCCCAAATAGGTAAGACTCAAATCTGTCAAACTCACAGGGCAGTGTTTAGAAAACCAGAATGCCAGTTTATTAATTTAAATTAGAACACACATCAATACTTTTGCCCACTAGGCAAGGCAAATCTTTTCTGATAAATCAGACATTTAGGAAGTTAAGTAGAAAAATCTATCCAGTGAACATAAAATAGCAGATCATCGAATGTTCTCGAAAAATATTTCACTCAAGTTAAAGGGAAGTCTATCAGTGCATCTCAATAGGGAAACCCTCTCTAGAGACAGAATATTCAAGATTGCCACATAAACTCCTCTCTCCTTCTAGAAAGTGCTGTATATGCATATACATCCAGGCTGTTTATTTCCTTTAAACAGACATGAAAAAAGCAGTTATATATAATAAAGAATAAATCAATGCCCTTTTCTTATATATTACAGCATCCTGCATCCCTGATACTAAAGCCATGTTTTTTTGTATTTATATTTTGTATATATGTGTAAGTAGTCAATGAAAGATGCTATCATTATACTTTTGCATGTCGATGATGAAATGCATCAAGAAAACAGTTTTCTTTAATCTTAATATACACCAAAAATTTCCAAGGTTCAGATCGGGGTCAAATAAATTTCTTACTAAAATTTTATTATTATGTAGTGCATAGCTACGTATATATAGAAAATGTAGACAATGTTTTACTTCTCAGTTTTATCAAAATTTTTACATCACCTTAAGGTCAGTTATTTTTTAAAGTTTAATATTAGTGACAAAATTATGTTTACGAATCATATGAAGAATGCGTATTAAAATTTGAGTCTGAATTCTATGATGACAGTGACTATAATCACTAATAGTTTATCTCCTGCTAGGTTCATGAGTTTATGTTAAGTAGGTTAAGAGAGGCATATAAATATTAGGGATAAAAATCATGTTATTGTACTCTTCACATCCTCTGTGAACTATAATAGTAACAAGACAGTTAATTGAGTAGGCATTCTGAAACCAAGTCTAGAACACTGACTTCACATTCATGCGTTGAAATACTTCCATTCATTTTAAAGCCAACTCTAATAATCACCTAGTTAATTCTGTGATACAAAATTTCTCATCATTAAAGCTAAATATTTTCAACCTTAGGGGATTTTACTGTGGTCAATGTCACAACAAACTATTAGAAATAAATTGGTTGTCACGTGGCATCCATATCTTCTATTCTCCATCAATAATACTCTGATTTTCCTTAGAAAGTTTATTCCTCCCAAATCCTTAGCCATGTGACTGAGACAGGAATGACCCCTATGTCCAGTCTTTGAATTAAGCTCTGCAATTGGCTCAAGAATGGAAATACAGAGAACAAGTCTCATGACATGCGCACAAGCTACAATGATTGGTCTCTTTCTAGGTGGTAGGCGTTAACGGTATAAGGCTTGCCGTAGGTCCTCTGTAATCAGAGGGGGAACCACCATACAGAGCCTGGGAATAAAGCTGACCCAAGTGGAAGCAGAGCAGAGAGACAAAGAGAAGCCAGACCTTGGTGATACTGTTTGAACAGGTGGCTGGACCAGTCCTCACCCAGAACTAGCTGTACTGCTGGCCTTTGAAGATAAAGCCAGTGTATAACTCTTTTGTTCATTTGTTTGTTTTAGCTGTTTGAATTTTGTTTTCCATTGCATGTCACTAAAAGAGTTTTAACTGACATAGAAACCAACAGACCTGACTTCAGTATTATATAGAGTTATGACATGCATGCGTCTAAGAGCTAACACAGCAGATCGGTTTATTTCTGCATTTCAAAAAATATGTATCGATGGCTCAGTCAGATAAACATCTGCTTTCAGCTCAGGTCATGAGCCCAGGGTCCTGGGATGGAGCCCCACATCAGGCTCCCTGCTCAGCGGGAGTCTGCTTCTCCCTCTCCCTCTTCCTCCATCCGTCTGCCCCTTGTGCTCTCTCTCTCTCTCAAATAAATAAATAAAATCTTTAAAAAAAAATCTTTGAATACCTATTTGTTCCAGGCAATATAGCAGTGCAGAGGTTATGGGGATAAACAAAATATTCATGGTCCCTTCCCTCAGAATTGCCTGCTTTAAAAAAAAAAAATGTTCCCTTTAATTTTGAAAGGGCTTTGAGAAAGAGACAACTTTGAGCTTCAAGGAAGCTCAAAGAGGTTTATTACAGGGGAATAGACGTGCTCTGGGGTGTATTAGTTCCCTAAAGCTGCCCTGAGAACCACAAATTGGGTGGCTTGAAACAAGAGAAATCTGTTCTCTCACAGTTCTAGAGGCCAGAATTCTGAAACCAAGGTGTTTGTGGCGACCCTTGAAGGCTCTAAGGAGGACTCTTTGACTGCCTCTTCCTGACTGCTGGTAGCTGCCAGAAATCCCTGGTATTCCTGGACTGGCAGCTCTGTCACTCCAATCCTTGCCTCTGACGTCATATGCACTTCTTCCCCGTGTCTCTGTGTCCCTGTGTCCCTGTGTCTCTGTGGGGAATCAGGACTCCCAATATATCTTTTTGGCAGCCACGATTATTCGCCACAGGGGATTAGGTAAGACTCCCTTCTCTGAGCTGGTCATCCTGAGCAGACATCCAAGAATGAGAAAAGAACAAAAGGGCCATGGATTCTGCTATAGGTTGCATCTGCTGCTGTTCCATTATTTCTGCCACAATGCATCATTGCTCCCGTATTACCTTCCGTTCTTTCATCTCAATCCTAATATTTTAAGAGAGAGAAATTTTGAAAGGGCAACTCCTAATGAGGAAAACAGAATCTCTAGGGCAGTCACTGAGCCACGTGATAAATGAAGACTGCTTGTGCATTTATTCCTTGAAACATACTTTTTCCAAAGCTTTTGTTTAAAGTAGGTGGTAGAGCAATTGGGAATTTCTCTCTTCCCCCCACCCCAAACATAAGACTGTATTTAATAGTTGTTTGTATCCTGGAAGAAGTAAGCATGTAATCTGTTTTCTAACTTTAATTTTCACTGCTAATGTTAAACCAGTAGCACATAAATTTTGTTAAGTGCAGAAATTGCTTTAAAATTTTCTCAACTAAATGTTCCCAAAACAAAATTTAGACACATTGCCTTGAACATTTCCAAAGAAACCCTAGGTTTAGTCATCTCAAATCAGTGAGTTCCCTCAATGACTAAGAGCTGTTCTTTGGAACACAAACAGCCATGTCCTGTATAACCTTCCCGCCTCACCAGTCCCCTGGTGGTGAACTTCATTCTATTTTCTTCCACAGATGACTGGCACAAGACCTTTATTTAATACTTTTTACTTACTGACCATGGGTAAAATAAACTAAAATTAAATTTTGGAAAAAAAATTATACTTTGAGTTGTGTTACTTTGAAATCAGTCAAAAAAAATTTTTTTCTATTATTTGAGCAAATGTCACCATGAACATAAAACATTTTATTAAGGTTGTGAAGCCAAAATATTTAAAATATTATGTATATATAGAATCTCACTATTATTTCTTGAATCAAGTACTGTACTATATACATTTTGTCATCTGACATTCCTGACCATTTTATGAATTAAGTATTGAATGAAGTATTGTGAATTAAGTATTAATGCCTTTGCTTCATGGACAAAGATGGATGAGATCCAAGGTCACATAGCAAGTAGAATTAAAAACTTAGGTCTGGCTAGTGTTAAAGTGTTTTTTCCACTAATGCCATCCTTATTCTTTCCCAAGGTCTCAAAGAGAAAATGACACATATGTTTGTTTTTTTTTAAAGTATATACTACATTCTCTTTTAACCTAAAATCCAGTAGCTTATAGGGACAACTTTTAGTTATAGGCGGTCATAAAACGAATGTTCTAGAAGCAAGTCTTCCTCATCATTATTTGTGAGAATATTTTCTAGCCCCTACTTTGTGCACAATTCTAGATAAAAATGCTGATATCATTGAAAGCATGGGAAAAGTGGGCCCTGCCATTGAGGGATTTACAATCTATAAAGGAAGTCAAGACACATCAGGTTATTATATAACCTAGACTTCTTACCTGTCTGTCATTCCTCAGAGAACATCTAAACTCATTAAGAAGACTGTACGATCTCACCTCCACTCTTTACCTTTAATCTTTTCCACAGATGATACTCTTCCTCCCACCCCAAATTCTAATAGGTAGTCATACTGAAATTCAAGCTCCTAAATCCCTATTCCTACCCTTGCCAGTATCTCTGCCACCTCTGGCAGGCATTTGGACAGGTTCATTCTTATTATCCTTGACTAACCCATAAACTCTACCATGGTAGTGCTTAGAACATGACATATGCTCCTGTTAGACTTGCAAAGATGCTAATGCCTTTCCTTGTCCAAGTATTAGCTGGTTGGTTGACTGGTTGTTTTTTTAAAGGAATTAATTCACTGGGGAACACATTTTCTTCTTCCTTTTTTTTTTTTTTAAGATTTTATTTGCTTATTTGACATACAGAGATCACAAGTAGGCAGAGAGACAGGCAGAGAGAGAGGAAGGGAGGCAGGCTCCCTGCTGAACAGAGAGTCCAATGCGGGGCTCAATCCCAGGACCCTGGGATCGTGACCTGAGCCAAAGGCAGAGGCTTTAACCCACTTAGCCACCCAGGCACCCCTGGAGAACACATTTTCTATAATCAAGTACAATGACTCTCTGACCATGCCTATGTCAAGGAGTTCACAATGTTTCTTCACGGCATAGCCTATCACAGCAAACAAGCCTTTTGAAGGTTTACTTAGAGAATTGGTTTTAAAATAATCTTTTTTAATCAAAAAGAAACAACTCTATGCCATTAAAAAAAAAATCTATGGACTGATCATACAACTTTAAACTGCACTGATTGAAGAAAATCGTTTATTCATCTCATCTAATTCTGTCTCCCATGCAAATACTCTTTCATAAAAGCTAAAAAAGTCCACTGATCAACTAATCCTATTTTCTCATAACTGCTACCAATGATAGCAATAATGTGGTAGCACAATTAATGCAATGTAATTCCAAATTTGAAGTTTTTAAGTGAGACCAAAGCTAAAAGTTTTAAATTATAGTTTAATGCTGTTTTTCTCTTTTCCAGGTGCTAGCATTGCATTTCTTCTAAGTAAGAGTGGTGCTCATAATATTTAACTTGAAATAAATTAAAGTCTTACATGTAATACCTGAAACCATGAAACACCTTGAAGAAAACATAGGAAAAAAGCTCCTTGACATGGGTCTTGGTAATGATTTCTTGGAAATCGCATCTAATACACAAATTAAATAAATTTAAAATAAGTGGGACTACATCAAGCTAAAGAGCTTCCTCACAGCAAAATAAACCATCAATAAGTGAAAGAACCTACAGAATGAGAAAAAATATTTGTAAACCATATATCTGATAAGGGATTAATATGCAAAATATATAAAGAACTCTTACAACTCAAAGCAAAAAACCAAATAATCAAACTAAAAATGGGCAAAAGACCTGAATAGACATTTTTCCAAAGAAGATATATAAATGGCCAACAGATACATGAAAAGATGCTCAATATCACTAGTCATTCAGAAAATGCAAATTAAAACCAAATGAAATATCACCTCATCTATCTGTTACAATAGCCATCATCAAAAAGACAAGAGATGACAAGTGGCACCTGGGTGGTTCAGTCAGTTAAGCCTCAGACTCTTGATTTCAGGTCAGGTCATGATCTCAGAATCATGGGATCAAGCCCTGCCTTGGTCTCCTCACTCAGCAGGGAGTCTGCTTGAGATTCCTTTTTCCTCTCTCTCTGCTCCCCTCCCGTCCCCCTGCCCTGCTCTGCTCGTGCACACAGTCTCTCTCTAAAATAAATAAGTAAAATCTTTAAAAAAAAGTCTTCTATCCTTCTCCTTCTGCCCCTCCCTGCTTGTGCTCACGTGCTCTCTCTCTCTTTAAAAAAAAAAGAGAGAGAGAGAGAGAGAGAGAGAGATGACAAATGCTGACGTGGATGTGGAGAAAAGGGAGGTTTGTGACCTGTTGGTAGGAATGCAAACTGGTGTAGCCACTGTGGAAAGCAGTAGGGAGGTTCCTCAAAAAATTAAAAATAGAACTACCATATGATTCAGTAATTCCACTTCTGGGAATATATCCAAAAGAAAAAAAAAGCAGTAATGTGAAAAGGTAACTACACCCCCATATTCACAGCAGCATTATTTACAATAGCCAAGACATAGAAATATCTAAGTGTGCCTCAGTAGATGAAATGATAAAGAAGTTGTGATATATGTACACACACACACACACACACACACACACACACACACACTAGAATCTTATTCCGCTACTGGGGAGAAAAAGGAAATCCTCCCATTTGAGATAACATGGGTGGACTTTAAAGACATTTTGTTAAATGAAATAAGTCAGAGAACGACAAATAATCATATGATCTCACTTACATGTGGAATCTTGATAACAACAACAACAACATAAAAACCAAAGCCCCTGGGGCACCTGGGTGGCTCAGTTGGTTAAGCAACTGTCTTTGGCTCAGGTCATGATCATGGAGTCCCAGAATTGAGTCCCACATCGGGCTCCCAGGTCCACGGGGAGTCTGTTTCTCCCTCTGACCTTCTCCCCTCTCATATTCTCTCTCACACTCTCTCTCAAATAAATAAATAAAATCTTAAAAAAAAAAAAAAAAGCCCCAAACACCAAGCTCAGAAAATAAGATCAGATTGGGGGTAAGGACAATACTGGGGGAGGAGGAATTGGAGGAAAGTGTTCAATGGGTCCAGTTATAACAAGTACTAGGGATGTGATGTACAACATGATGCCTGTAGCTAACACTGCTTTGCGATATACCCTGTACACAGGAGTACTGAGAGAGTAGATCCCAAGAATTCTCATCACAAGAATTTTTTTTCTTTCTATTGTACCTATATGAGATGATGGATGTTAACTAAGCCTAGTGTATAGTCATTTCACACTATATGTAAATCAAACCATCATGCTGGACACCTTAAACTTATACAGTAATGTATGTCAGTTATTTTTCAGGAAATCTGGAAAAAAATGGACAGTATTTGACTAGGAACCCAATCGCTAATTCTTTTTTTTAAATTTTCTTAATAAAATTAATCTAATTGTTCTTGCAGCAGAAAAAAAGACAAAGAAAAAAGAGTGGTACCATAACTGGGCATGAGGCAACCGATTTTAATTCGAGTTGCAATATTCAATATTTCTAACAAAATTCTAAAATGGGAATTACTCCGCCTTGGGCTGAGAATAATACAACAGGCCCCAAATACTTTTCAGATAATATAGTAACAGACTATATGCAAAACATGCTTCTGCTTTGTGAAACTGGCTCTACCAACTTGACAGACCCTCCTTCCAATCTTGTATGAGAGGGGGAAAAGAGGACTTTGAAGACGTCTTTTAAGTGTCAAAGGCTCCCTCTCAAGGAAGTGAAGGACCAAAGAATTTGCAAATGAAGCCAAGCGGAAATGAGTTTGGGGGTAGTTGGTGGTGGGCTGCGTCTCTCTTCTACCCCCACCCATCCCTTGCAAGAGAGGATGAGGTTAGCTGACAGGCTCCAACGGGGGGTCACTCTGAGAGTCTGATAAGCACCCCCATGGAATTTTAACCTGAAACAGGAAGAGAAAGAGAGAGAGAGAGAAAAAAAATAAGTAGTGTTGGGAATGCACTGTGTTTCAACAAAATGTGGGGCAAGGAACCATGGATTTTACCTTGGGCCAACCTAATCTTTGCTAATCTGTGAGAAAACACAAAACTGAGGTCATTTTAGAATGAATTCCCCTCAAGGGAATTACTTCTCTGGAGAACAGAGGAATCCCAAAGGAGACAATGTGCGAAGCTAGGTAGAAGCCAGAACACCAGCAGGTAAAGGAGAGTGGAAAATGGCTTTAGCCATAAGAGAGGCATTTATGTGAACAAGGGATGCCCTGGCAGGATCTCTAAAACACACAAAAAGTGCATTCAGGAGAGAAAGAATTAACGGCTGTGCATCAGCCCCTAAAGAAACAGTCGTGCAATGCAGGTATTGTCCCTAATGTCTTCCCCCAGGGCTCAGGTAACCCTGGGCTACCAGATAGAGGACAGCTAGGACTTGAGGAGAAGGTAGGGAAGGAGAGGAAGCAAGAAGGGCAAGTCAGTCCTGCTCCCATTCTCCCCGCTAGGCTTCCCATCTGAGCTGGGAAAAGGGGAAAAACTACATTGAGTGATTTTAAAATGTTGCTTATTATACTAGAGAGGTGTGTTTACATTACTCAGATGAAATTTATTCTTCTGAGAAAAGCTATGGGGCATGTCTGAGATGTGATGCAGGGAAGAGAAAGAATGAATTCACTGATGGGCGATGGTAGAAACTTTAGAAATATAATGTTCTCTTTCTTTATTAAGTTCAGTCAAGCAATTACATGTTTATCAATCATTAACTATATACCAGACAGAGGAATATGTATTCCTTTTGACCCCCTGGGAAGATGGTATTATTACCCACTTGTACAGGGGAGGAGGTACTGGAGGTCCTAGCATTATGTTACAGGTCACTATGCTGCTCTGCAAGGTGATCTTCCTACAGATGCTGCCTCCATGTTCCACGTTAAGCTCAGAGTACATGAAGTGATGAGACAGATAGTCCTCATTCTGTGTCCAGCTCTGAAATGTTCTCTGAACCGTAGAGGAAAGACAATTACGCACCTCAAATTAAGTGCACCTGTACTAAGCATAAATACTGTGCACCAGGTACATTATATATTAACTTTAATACCCCAAGCTCCAAAAGAAGTTACTGACCTTGTTTAACAGATTAACTCAAAAGGTCTGAGTCAACTGCCAGAGATTTCACAGTTAGTAAATGATGGAACCTGGATTCCAATATAGGCCTGCCTGATTCTAAGAAAGATGTTCTTCCACTCTTCCATAATCTCTCATGTCAAGATACAAATTCATGGCAGGACGTGGAGGCTCAAGATTTCATCAAATTTAGATGACCCATTTAGTGAGATCTTTACACAGATCAAATAAAATTTTCACATGTTTAATATCTGAGATATTTGGGAGAATTATTATTATTTACATTTTACTGATAAAATAGATGAGACCCCCCCCAAAGTTGAAATGTCCGTGAATAAAAAATAAATGTATGACACAGGCAAAACTAGTTTGCATGACCTGATTTGCATGTCTTCTCTGCTTCACAATGTGACCCACAATGATAGAGGTTATTGATCACAATGTAGACACATACCCAGACTAAAACACTGAAAGGGAAAACACTTTCTTTATATTTACTTTCCTAAAACAATAGGAAACACAGCAGAAATGCATTTAACTTACTCCTTAGAAAACGGACAGTCAATCTCTGAATATGAAAAATTATATGAAGACATCGTGGTCTATTCATTAGTTGTAAATTAGGAATTAGGACAAAATTTCTTTATGGTGTTTAAGGTATAAAGTATTTGAAGCAATTTTACTTACCATTTTGTCAAGCCAACATTTTCTGACTGTTCAAAATAAAATTCCGAAGATAGAAAGGGCTTGTTGTCAAAATATGTAATGTTATAGCCAAGATCATAACAATTACATTATTTCCATTAGAACATTTTAGAACAGAATTTATGAGCCACGATGATCATGAAGCCAATCTGATAATTGAGGTTGAAAAGCCAGAAATCACCTCGGTGAGTGGTCATTATCTGTATTTACTCATTGTTACACCATAATTTCATACAATCTGTGTTTAAAAGCTAAATTATGAACCCCACAGCCATGACTGTGTTTCCTCTCCTTCTTTATAAAATAAATAAAATATAAAGAATATGGAAGTTATATTCTACCCTCTGGATTTTTAAATCACTACCTACTAAAACTAATGTTTAAATTATATGGGTAACTCTGAGGGAAGAAAGTAAATACCACACTTGCTCGTTCTGTATGCCATTTTCTCCATATTTCATTGATCAGGTTGTTTTCAAAGATTAGTTGTTGCACTTCCATGACTGACTTCGTGGGATAGTGTTTTATGTCCATTGATATTTTGATGCTATTTGGTTTTTGAAGAATATGGTTCAAGCATTCGTGTTATTCTCTCCAATGAAATCAGTTCTTTCGACACTTCAGTTTGTTTTGATTAAAAAAAAAAAAACACCACTGTAGGGAGCAGCTGGGAGGCTCAGTAGGTTAAGTGTCTGACTCTTGGTTTCTGCTCAGATCATGATCTCAGGGTCCTGAGACTGAGCCCTGCATTGGGCTCAATGCTGGGCATGGATCTTGCTTAGGTTTCTCTCTCCCCCTTTCCTCTGCCCCTTTCCACCCCACTCTCTCACATAGTGTAGCTCCAACCCCCTAATTAATAGCAAACTAGATAGAAGTGGTAAATATATGATATAGTTCATTTTTACCTACTACTCCTAAATTTGAGTGTGTGTGTGTGTGTGTGTGTGTGTGTGTGTGTGTGTGTGTTTAGGTTATAAACATAACACCATTACTGAAAATAAAGAGAGCTTTACTTTTTCCTTGACAATTCATTTTCCTTTTATGTATTTTTCTGCACGTATTTCATTGGCTAGGATCTCCAATACACCATTCAATGGAAGTGATGAGAACAGATAACCACAGCTTGTTCTTAGACCATCAACAATGGTTTTCGAAACAGGTTTTTCACAGATGCCCTTTATCAGTTTGAGGAAGTTCCCTTCTAAGTTTTCTAAGAGCTTCTATCAGGAATGGATGTTGAAGTTTGTCAAATATTTTTTCTCTATTGAGATAATCATACAATCTGTTAATATGGTGAATTGCATTGATTAATTTTTAATTGTTGAACCAATCTTATATTATCATGGAATAAACATCATTTGATCATGATATTTATTGTTGTATTCAATTAACTAAACTCATATTAAGCATTTTTGCGTTTATTCTCATGAGAAGTATTGGTCTGGAGGCCTCTTCTCCAGGATAATGCTGGCTTCACAAAATTAGTTGAAAAGAATGCCCATGTATTCTACTTCCTAAATAGAGATTGTCAGCTTGTATTATTTTTTCCCAAAAGTTTGGTAGAATTCACAAGCAAAGCCATCTGGGTTTGGAGTTTCTCTGTGAGAAGGTTTGGGTAAGTAATTAAATTTCTTTAATAGGTATGTAGTTATTATTCAGGCTAAATATTTCTTCATGAGTGAGCTTTGGTAAGATGTGTGTTTCAATAACTCTTCCATGACATCATCTTTTTGATTTGGTTGGCATGCATCATTCAGATTTATTTCTTCTTATCCTTTGAATGCTTGTGAGATTTGCAGTGATGTTTCCTTCTTCATTCACATACTGGTAATTATGTCCTCTTTTTATTTTCTTGACTAGTTTGACTAGAAGTTTATCAAATTTATTGATCATTTCAGAGTTTTTTTAATTTGCTTCTATTGTGTTTTATATTCTCTATTTCATTAAATTTTGCTACGTTTTAATTATTTCTTTCCTTTGTATATACTTTGGGTTTAATTTATTTTTTTCCTATTTTCCTATTTTCATTGACTTCAGACCTTTCTTCTTCTATAAGTATGTAATATGAAGATTTTCCCCAAAGCATGGCTTTATCTGCATGCTACAAATCTTGTTAAGTTGTTATATCACCTTAGGTTCCCCAAAAGCCTATTTTAATTTTATTTTTTTATTATGTTATGTTAGTCACCATCAGGTACATCATTAGTTTCTGAGGTAGTGTTCCATGATTCATTGTTTGTGCCCTAATGCATATTTTTAAATGAAATTACATGTGCAAGAGATTTATTAAGGGAAGAGGAAAGTTGAGAGAAAACCAAAAGAGCTCAAGAACTTTCAGACTGAAATGCTGTGATGATTCCTGTGAAAAGAAAGAAGGAAAAAAGGAATATTGTGTAGAAACAGAAGACTGAGATAGATTCTGAAAATCTTGGCAAGTCTGAAGGGAGCCTCAGAAAATATCTCCTATTAGAGAAGACTTTCATTGAGCTAGATGGCTTGGGTCTGTATCCTTACCATGTTCAGTTGTTCCCTAGGACCAGCCCAACAAGAGAAAGGCCAAGGCAAGAATTCTGCAGCAGATTCTGAATTTGTCAGCTAACTGTACTCCTCATGGGAGATTTTCTCTTTTAGAAGGATCTGACTGGAGAATTCCCATCAATGCCACAGCCCACCCTATCTGCCACAAAGCTTCATTTCTTCATTTATTTTCAGAGAGCAGTTTCTCCACAATTTCTGTGAGTCTCTCCTTCCAAGAGGGACAAACTGCAATCTCCATCTCCATATTTGGTTTCTAGGCCACAAGAAGTCCACTATATTGCCCTGCTATTATTCATTTAAAGTTCCCATCACACTTGGTTATCACTCCACAAATCTTGGTAGCTTACCCAACCCAACTTCTAAAGGTAGCTTACCAAACAAGAGGACCTGAAATGCCTGATAGTAGCTTATCCCAACCTTCATTCCTGAGGGATGTAACTCATTAGGTAAATAAATCCTTCTTTGGGTGGAGTTATTGCAGTTTCCACTCACACTTAGAACTGGGCAGGAAGTACCAAGAGATTTCCAAATGGATCACCTTGGTTCCACATGTATTTATCCCTGCCCCACTGCAAAAGCAGGCTTACTTCCTCCTGCTGATCAGGTCAATTACCTGTTTATTGACTCCGTGCTTTTACGTTTCTAGGAACAAGGAGTCAAAAGTGCTAAAGCAGTATCTGTAGCTTATAGTTCAGATATGATCATGCATGTCTCCTATAAAGAATACAACCCTTTGAAAACCAGGACCTTCAAACATGCAGCTCCGAGAGTTAGAAGGATGGAAGGGACAATGCCTTCTAGTAGATTCCTGAGGTTGATAACTGAGACTAACCTTGCCTTAACCCACTGGCTTCCAGACCCATGAACTATTCCTGTCAGAAATACAGAGCTATATAGAGGTCTCTGATTAGTATACTGTGACTTGAAAAATGGCACCCCATCATTTCAGAGTGTTACCTTGGGACTGGTGCCTCAGTTGTACATCCAATAGGCCATTCCAATATTATATCAGACCTCTTCTAGATGGTGTTGTATGTTATATAAAAAACAGATCTGAATCTCACCCTCTTTCACTATAAAATGAGTCCCCTATTTGGATGTTATAATGTTTGGGATTCCTTCCATATGGACCAAACATTCCATAAGTTCCCAGATAATGGTGCTTGCAGAAGCTCTGCAAGTAAGGAAGTTAAACCCTTCCCAATATGAATATTAGATACTGTGAAGATGAACTACTCACCCTTCCCCAGATGGCAGGAGCCCAATATAGCTGACTATCAGCACTGGGTCAGTTAAAAAGACTCACCACTGAACTTAGAGATGTTGGCACTCCTGTCGTCAGTGGGTTCCTGATGCCCTCAGTAAATGACATGTCTGTTGGACCCTCTTACAGAACACAATCCTCTTTCATGTCTTTTAAATTTATATGATGTATCCATTCCAGCATGCCTACCACCCTTTGCCTTTCTATGCCATCCCCTAAGATCTACCATGACAGATACAGACCAATGCTTTCTCCAGGCTTCTAAGAACCTCTCTGCTGTAAGTTTGCTCTCTGGTTCTCTGCCAGGGTGCTACAGATATAGGAATATCTTGAGAAAGTGTCCAAAAATCAAAGAATACTTGATTTTCTAGTCTTACGTTAAGGCCCATGTTTCATCATTCGAAATACAATCCTGAGGATATTCCTCCAACTCCTGCTAATATTCCCCTCACCCCTACCAATTTCTGCAGCTTTTTTGGAGTGGATCACTTTTCTGCCTTACAATTCCAGCTTTCCCCCAGCCAGGTTATGTTGGTATTTCACCTAGTAACCATGAAAGCAGTTAGAAGCAACTTCTGAAGGAGTCACCTGTTGACTTAAAAGAAAGTGTCTTCCTCTTGGAAGAAGTTTGAACTCTTAATAGGGTGTACTGTGGGGCTCTAGGAGTTTGGAGTCATCTTCAGAGCCATAAGCCTTGAAAACATCCATTCCATACTTTAGGGTACAAATTTCCAAACTAGAGCATAGACCTCACCTCAGCATTTCAATGTCTCTGGAGCTACGTGACTGTAATATTTAAGTCCTGTGTTGTTGTTCTTTGTATCGGTGCCTCTATTGCAAGAAGTGAGGGTCTGTTCAGTTGCTTACAAAAGAGTTCACTGTCTCTAACACTTTACTTTTAATTATTAACTGTCTTCAATTTCTCATTATAACTCTGCAGGTCATCAATACAACTTATTAATAAGCAGTCAACTCCACTGTCTTTGGAGGAATTATTCCCTCAATGTCTCTCAAATACCTTCATTATCACACTGGGCAAGGAGTTCCCCTCTGCTGGAGTATTTTCCAAGATCACCACCAGTGAATTCTTTCTTTTATGGTTTATAACTTTCACTTCAATTTTTAATTTTTTCCTTTTCTTAAATTTATTTTTTATTTATTTAAATTCAAGTTAGTTAACATATAGTGTAGTATTGGTTTCAGGAAAAGAATTTAGTGATTTATCATCACTGCTGAATTTTTAAGCAAATAATTCATCATCTTTTTTCATCTTTCACCAGGGATTATTTATGTGTCACATTCCAGCTAGAGATTGAGGGATCCAATCCCAAACCCTGGTCTTATTGCCTATTTTCTCAGGCCATTCTTAGCATTTACTGTGTCAGTTCAGGTTCTCTAAGAAGCAAATGTCAATACAGAATTAGATACACAAGTATTTTCTTGGGGAAAACACCTGTGAAGAGAAAAAAGGAGAGGGAACAGGAGTAGGTGTGGAGAGCCTTCAGATTATGATGGGGACATGACAACCGTGAAAGAAGTGAGGGAAGGAAGGAGGATAGGGTAGGAAAAGCCTCAGACTGAATTGCAGTTTTGAGAAAATCAGAGCAAAGCTGATGGGGAGCCCCAGAGTAAATATTACTCGGTAGAGTAATTGAAAGTGTTCCATCTTGAGTAGGAATGGTCTGGTTTTCTCCCTGCTATGCTTGATAATTGGTGGGGAGCAGTCCAGGAAACTCAGGAGGAGCACAGCCTTGGTATGAATGGTATAGTTAATCTCAAAGGTGGGGCAAATAAAGGATTTCATCTAATTACTCTCCTTATGGTAGGTTCTTATCTGGAGATGATTCCCCATGAGTCTCTCACATTTCTTACTTCTTGTGAAGTAAGTCACTGATGGCCCATTTTCTGGACTATTCTAGAAGAATAGCAAACAACCTTGGAAACAGAGACAATGTCTTCATCTAAAGCAGAGAAGTCATACTTATTGTCCTCCATAAAAGATTCAGGTTTCCTAAACTCAGGATTTTTCTTCATGCAGCCTCTGGCATTCATTCGGTTGGGCTTTTCTGTTTTGACCCCCTGGTAGTTGGAGTCGAGAAGAACTGATGCAAATAGGCTGTTGTTCATGCTGCTCGTCGTGTCATGGGTAACAGAGTCCTCTGTCTTTAACCCAGCATTTTGGAAACTATGTCAAGCTAATTTGTTAACTTGCAAGCAGGATAGAAACTCAGATCCTTCACAGTTCTTGATAGCTGTCTTGAAGGCAGTTCCATTTTTGTTTTTTTTTTTTTTTTTTTTTTTTTTGACCGTTTATTATTAAGAAGTTATTTTGCTGGAAACAACCTAAGTGTCCATCAATGGATAACGGATTTTAACAATGTGATACAACTGCATAAAAAATGAAATATTATTCAGCCATTTAAAAAGGAAGGAAATCCTGCTGTGTGTGACAACATGGATAAAACTTGAGGACATTGTATATAGTCATATAACCATAACTAATATAACACACACCAGTTTGTATATATTTATATAGAACCACTGATTCAACATGGTCCACTTTAAAAGTCACTCCATGTGTGCTATCCAAAACAACAAATCAAAATAATTGTGAGTAGAAAAATGTAAGCATGTAATAAAGGAGAAATTGATTCACATTCTTGAAAATCTTGTTTTTATAATGATATGTAACTGCTTCATATTTAGATATGTGTTTCTTAATATATGCCTCTCCTTTTGTAGAATGTGTTATTTTACCAGAACAGCACACCTTAATATATTCCTTTCATTTAATAGTACTTGTGCTATATCTTCACTTTTTATTTTATCTTAGAGTGTTATATATAAACCTGATTTCCCACCCTACATGCATAACTAATTCCTTCATTAGGCCAACTGGTGTTGAAGGCTTGAAGATTGAGATGAATTAAAGCCATGCTAAATCAATTCTTACTAGTGTCCTAGTAGTATGTGTAGAGAGAGAGAGAATGTATGCCAACTTCTTCTGGCTTTTCTAGAAAAGAAGAGAGATTAAAAGAATCAAGAAGAGAGATTAAAGAAGATAAAACATGAATGACACTGGTGTTGTGTGAAAGTTACTACGAATTATCTCATCAGCTAGGATATCTCTGCTTTATTTCTAGGTAACAAAAGGGGAGCGTACATAGAAAACTACCACCAATTATCTCTTTTTGACATAAATAATTATGAAGTAGTTGTTAAAAATATATGAGTTGAACTAATATCCACTTAAATACTGGAACTTCATTTCTGCACATCACACATTTTTCAAAATACCTTCAAGATTTAAAAAGAGAATTAATATTTGTGCATATGACACATTCATTCACTCAAGATGTATTTATTGAGCATCTGTAACATGATCTAGACAGTATCCCAACCACCAATGGGATACAACAGTCAACAAACCATACAGAAATCCCGGTCCTCATTCAGCTTTCCCTCTAATGGAGGGAGACTGACACCAAAATAATAATAGTAATTGTTACTATTATTATAGTTATATTATTTATAATATATTATATAGCTATATTATAATAGTAAACAAGTATATTGTATGGTGTTTGTAGTAGACAGAACTGTAAAATATCCTCCAATGACTCCTGCTCTTATGTAGTGCGCTGGACTTGAGTTGAGGTGGAAATGTGAATAAAACAGAAATCACTCCTGTGACTATGTTACCTTATGCGGCAAAGGTGATTTGTAGATGTAGTTAAGGTCCCAAATCAGTTGAATTTAAGATAGGGAGATTATCTGAATGGGCCTGACTTAATAGCATAAATCTTTTATCTGCATGTGGAGGTCAAACACAGGGAAGTCAGAGATTTGAAGTGTGGCAGGATTCAATGTGAGGAACATTCTCTGATGCTGCTGCTGAGGGAGGCCATACGGCAAGGACATGGGAACACCCTCTGGGAGCGGAGAGAAGCCAGCGAGAAAACTGAGACCCACTTCTACAACTGCAATGAACTAACTTCTACCAACAGCCTGAATGAGCCCCAAAGCAGATTTTCCTGTCTCCAGAGAAAATTCAGCCCTGTTTACACCTTGATTCCAGACCAAGCTGACAGGAAGCAGAGGATTCAACCACACCATGACAAATTGGAGACCTACAAAATGTTGGCTAATAAATGCGTACTGATTGAAGTTGCTAAGTTTCTGGTAAATTGTTATGCAGCAATAGTAAACTAATGCAGTAGTTTAGGAGCCTGTGTGAGAAACAAGAGAACGATATGACAGTGTGTCCTGGAAATGGGAATGGAATGGGTGGAAGAAAAAGTCCAAGAATGGCCATATTTTTTTTTTAAAGATTTTATTTAGTTATTTGACAGACAGAGATCACAAGTAGGCAGAGAGGCAGGCAGAGAGAGACAGGAAGGGAAGCAGGCACTCTGCTGAGCAGAGAGCCCAATCTGGGGCTCGATCCCAGGACCCTGAGACCATGACCTGAGCCGAAGGCAGAGGCTTAACCCACTGAGCCACCCAGGTGCCCCCAAGAATGGCCATATTTGAGCAAAATGTAGAATAAAGTGAAGGTGCCTGACGTGTGAATACCTAGGGGAAAAGGTTTCCAGCAGTGAGAATATCTATAAAGACTCTAAGTATGTCTTGGCTCTTATTAATCAATTAACAGAGTGTGTACTCAAATGAAGTATAAGATACAGATCCTGCCTGCTTTAAAGAGCTCAAAATTTAGAAGAGAGAGCAATCTTTCCTTCCCTCTCTCTCTTGTTTTTCTTTCACCCATTTCTCTGTTCTTCCTCCCCTTCTTCCAGTCATTTCCTCGGATAATTATTTACTGTATATCTATTCTGTGCGGGGAACTGTGATGGACAGTGAGAATAAAATACTGGATAAGACAGAGCCATTGTCTTTAGGAAGCTTACTATCTGGGGGCAGTAAAGGGGCAGTCACAAGCAGTAGGCTAAATTGCATGAAAAGAACCATAAGCTCTGGTACAGAAGAACAAAATCAGGGTGACCCTCCTTGATTTGGTGACTCGGAGAAGCTTTCAGGCTGAAGCCAGAAAGAAAAGCATTAACCAGGAGAAGGGAGTCAGATGGGAAGCCATATTTCCTAGCAGAGGGAGACTAACAGGTCCAAAGGCCCTGAGGAAGGACAGAGCATGCTCACAGAAGAACTACGAGGAGTTCAGAGTGCCTGGAGCATGCTGTACAAAGGACACGGGATGGGGAGAGGTAGGGAAATGTTACAAGTAAACTTGGGGAAGTAGGCTGGGACCAGAGTATACAGGTTTTTTGAGCTATGTGAATGACTTTGGATTTTGCTCTAAGAGCACTCGAAAGCCAATGAATGTTTTAAATGAGGGAATTTTCCTTTTAGAAACATTGCTCTGGTTGTTACATGGAGTACAGATATGTGTGAGTCAAGACTGAAGAGAGGGAAGCCAGTTAGCAGGGAGGTTCACCTAACCAGGAGAGAAATGAGGAGTGCTCTGGCAGGGGAAGAACACATAGCAAGAGATGAATTCAGGACAGATTTGGGGGGAAACTTATAAGAATACAATATGGAAGGATTGGAGAAAGTTCCAGAATGACTGCCAGGTTTCTGATTTGGTCCACACTGTGGACATCATTAACTGAGCTGTGTCTAATATATTTTAATTAGCTGCATAATTAAGTACACTCTCAAGGTAAATGGTATTGTATAAAGACCATTTGTAGGAGTTGAGAAGAAAAGACGACTATGAGCAGGGACAATGTTAGAGAACCTTCTGAGAAAGATGAAGCTTGACTGGGACTCAAGAAAAGGTGGTATTTCATTGTAGGAGGGGAGAATGGAAGATGCTTCTTCTTGGAACAGCCCAAGCAATGGCAGAATGATAAGAAAGATAATAACTGGCTAGAGGCCAGTGTAGACAGGCCTGAGGGAGTGAAGGGTGCCTCCAAGAGTAAGATTAATTTTCTCAAAAGAGTCAGTTTACAGAGGAAGTTCAAAGACAGGCTTTGACACTGGACATGATCTAACAGAGAAGCATGGTTAGTCAGTGAGAAAGGAGTAAAAAAGCAAGAGCTATGTGCTTTGAAGGTTAGTCTAGCTTCAGTCAACTGGATACTTTGAGCACAGAAAAGAATACGTGGATACAGGGAGAACGGAGAAGTTGTTTCAAAACTCCAAGGTCAAGCTAATGATGTTACATAGTAGGCCACATCCTGTTAATTAGGGAGAATGAGAACAGACAAAGACAGTCATATTTTTGAATCAGGGCTACAAGTTTGGAAGGACCAGACACTGAGCAGATAAACCCAGTAGCATATTTGGGGTGGATTCTTGATGTGGCAAGCAGAAGTTTCGTAAGGGAGTCCACATCAAGGCAATCCAACACGGACAAAATAGGATTTGCAAGCAAGTCAGTGAGAAATCCGGGATTATGTGATCCTTAAAGAACCGAGTACGCAGATAAGCAGCACTGGTGGTTCATATCAGGAAACCCTGCTGTTGGTTGCCAAAGCTCCAATGAACAAGCAAGGACTGAGAACACCCGGCCCTTAGGAGAGATACTGTTGAGAGCAAAGCAGGTACCTTGGTCTAGGAAGGACTGGATCATGAAGCAAATTATGAAGGCAGGGACAGGAGGACACAGAATCAATTCAAGATCCACTCATTTGAATGGGGGACAATGTGAAAATCAGGGTTGGGGAAAGATAAAAGATCAGTTTGGATTTGGGGCATGAAATCAAGGGAGAGAAAAGAGAGAGAGGAATAGACTATTTGGTGGCTAAATTTCTTTGTATTCACCATGGATAAAGGAAAGAGGACCCTCAGAGTTCTTACAGCCACGTCATGCTTATCAGTGAAGTGCTGCAAGTTGTTAAAAGAGGAAGACAACAGAATATGTAGCTCCACATCCACTTTATGTCAGGCACAGGGCTTTGGTCAGAACCATTATTTACCTTTGTATTCATATCAGCCTCGTAAGGAATTAATGTTACCTAGATATTCTGATGAAGAAGGGGCGCCTGGGTGGCTCAGTGGGTTAAAGCCTCTGCCTTCAACTCAGGTCATGATCCTAGCGTCCTGGGATCGAGCCCTGCATCCGGCTCTCTGCTCTGCGGGAAGCCTGCTTCCTCCTCTCTCTCTGCCTGCCTCTCTGCCTACATGTGATCTCTGTCTGTCAAATAAATAAAATCTTAAAAAAACAAACAAACAAACTCAACAAGAGAAAGATTAATTCATCAATAAAATATAAATTGTAAGTGGAAGAGCCAGAATTTGAACCAAGACCTCTGTGGTTGCAAAACCCAATCTCATTCCAGTGAGAAATAAACATGGCTTTGGTGTTAAAAATGCTGCATACTCAAAGAGTCTACAGGGGAACTGGAGATAAAGAAGGGAATCCAAGGAGTCTTCCCAAGGGAGATATGACAGATTGAATATGGAAGATGCAAGAGAGAAGAGAAAAGAACCACAGATGATGCTCAAGTTGTGGGCCTGGTGGATTGCAAGAATGGACCAGACAGAAATGAGAAATGTGGAGGGGAACTGTTTTCAGAGATATTTTGGTATATGTGTGCATTGCTGATGAGAGAAGGAGGTGGTTAAGAAGAAAGCTAGACTTAACTTGAGGTATAATTCATTTAAGTGAAAATATTTTAGAGTCACTTGGAAATAACTAACAACTTTAAGAGGAGATACATATTTGGAAGCACATTTTAATTT
This sequence comes from Enhydra lutris kenyoni, assembly GCF_002288905.1. Taxonomy (NCBI): domain Eukaryota; kingdom Metazoa; phylum Chordata; class Mammalia; order Carnivora; family Mustelidae; genus Enhydra; species Enhydra lutris. The sequence goes on from NW_019154092.1 coordinate 28,812,995, forward strand.
GATTCTATTTATTAACACAGTATCTTGACTCAAAGAAATAAAAAATACCGGTCTCTGTGGAGCCTGTGACATTTTTATGGTTCAGTCTGTGAGAAAGCTTCTATAGATACGTTTGTATGTGTGTGTTGCCTTTAGGTGAAATCCCTTTAGGAATGTACACATTATACACAAAAAACATGTATGTACTACATATGTGTTTATGTGTGTTTATGCATTTATAAATTACCTATAAAGTATTTTCCCTTACATTTATTATACCCAAAATGGAGTCTGTCTTCCCTCTTCACCTCTTCTCTCTCCTGTGAGCAACCCCTCACAACAGATATATATGGTATATACTGTTTTATACACACACACACACACACACACACACACACACAAAATCCCTAACAATATGTAATGTATACTCTCTATATTACATGCTTTGCATAAATTATAATTTGTCCCTTTAAAATATGCTCTTAAAAAATATCAAGTTGGTGGTGCCTGAGTGGCTCGGTCAGTGAAGTGTCCAACTTGATTTCAGCTCATCATAATCTCAGGGTTGTGAGACTAAGCCCCAAGGCAGGCTCAATGCTGGGTGTGAAGCCTGCTTAAGATTCTCTCTCTCCTTGTCCTTTTGCCCCTCCCTCTCCCAAATAAAAGAAAATATCAAGTGAATGTAAAAATTCACTAGATTTTAATATTTTTGAGGACATGTGCAAAATTAAGGACATATATAAGGTTCAATGAGAATTAAAGAAGAAAGATGTAAGAATTTGAAAGGACTGCTAAAACCAGAGAAGTTCCTGATTAGAAAGTACATCAGGGATGTGCCGTTTGTATACCCAAAGAGGCCATTTTCAGGGTTATCTTCTCTAAGGGGTACTATGCAGTACTAAGTATTAAGATAGAATACCAGATAATCACTTTTTACTATAAAAGCCATGAAGTTTTATGAACATCCAGGAATTTAAGAAATGAGGACCTATCCTGAGAAACCTATTGGAAAGTCAGCTTCAGGTGACCAAAAGCACAGAAGAGATAGAAACACAACTACTAATTGTATTCTGGAATTGTTAAATATGCATTTTTGGACAACAAAACAGACAATGCTTTCTTATTTACAATGAATTTCAGACCTACATTCTATGCAGTAGAAAAGTGACTCAAATGTGGATCTAAATTTGAATTGAAGGTAAAAGAACTCAAAATACATTGTTTTTTTCCCCCTTGAATTCTACCAATAGAAAGAAACAAAGAGAAATCAATGGCAATAAATACCCCTAATGCTCAGAGTCTCATCTTGAAAAACCATTTTCCAATTAAAAAAAAAAAAGGAAAAACAGAAAACAGGAATCCTGGGAGAATGGGCTGATTCCAAATCTAGGGCCATAAATGTATAAGATGAGTTTGGAATACCAGATAGCAAGAAAACTATCAGACAGTTAGGGTTATGTCAACAAGACTTACAGCTAATTTAAAGAAGCCAAAGATGGGACAATTTGATTCCCATTAAAGATAATAACTGAAACATAGTAATGTGTCTAATTTCATGAATTCATAATTATATTAAAATAAACTAGTCACCATTGGAGGATATACCAACTCAAGGTTTTAAAAATAGTAAAAATTTTTTAAAAATTGATCATTTCTCCTGCCTTCCCGGTATAAACTATACCACCAGATGAACAAATAGTAGTCAAAGGAAAATTTTGCTTTTAGATTTTTCTTAACAGAAATATTCCAGACAATAAATGAAGAAATAATAGAATGCAGTCACTACCATTTTGCAAGTTCAAGCAGACCTAGGCTTTCAGAATCAAACGTCCGTCCGTAAAATAAGAGTAACTAGAGATTAAAAGTTTCTTGATTAAAGAATACACACCACTTTTTTTTTAAGATTATTTATTTATTTATTTGACAGAGAGATCACAAGTAGGCAGAGAGGCAGGCAGAGAGAGAGAGAGAGAGAAGGAAGCAGGTTCCCTGCCTAGCAGAGAGCCCGATGCAGGACTCGATCCCAGGACCCTGAGATCATGGCCTGAGCTGAAGGCAGAGACTTAACCCATTGAATCACCCAGGCGCCCCCACAACACCACTTTTTAAATGGCCTTAAAAAAGCATACACGACTAATGTGAATCTGATAGAACCCTTACCGCTCTTCAACTATTAACTTACAGGAAATACTGAGTTTAGAGAGATGTACTACAAAACAGTACAGACATGCAAAGAGCAAATTTCAAATTATGGGAAATTCTTCAAACAACTGACTCTGTCTTCAACCAACAAATCACAAGGGAAAGAAGGAAATGGGTGAGAAACCAGTGGATCAAAGGAAAATTACAAACATGATAATCAACTGAAATGAGGAGTCTTAATTCAAACTATTAACATGTAATACAAGACAAGTGGACTTTTGAGCACTACATATTTGACGATATCAAGGACATCTACCAAAATATTTACGGAGTAAGTGCTACAATCTCTGAGATTTCTTCAAAATAACACAAGAAGAGAGTGGGTGGATGCAGGTATAGATGAAATGAGATTGGTTATGTGTTGATAATTATTGAAACTGAGTTTGGGGTAGGTATGGGTTCGCTACATTATTCTATCTACTTTTATATGTGTTTGAAATTCTCCAAAGTAAAAAATACATGTGCCTTTTGGGGCACAAGTTTAGCCTGCACAAAACAATTGGTGACACTGTGTAAACATCGGTTGGGACTTTCCATTTCACTCCTGCTGGAAAGAATCACAGCTATGAGAAGAGCAAATAGTCAGTACAGCACGGATCGGCATGGGTCTACTGGATGTGGAATAATAAGTGGATTATGCAGAATCTGATTTTCTGTAAGAAGAGGATTTGGACCAAAATCAGGAAAGAGATTTCCCTAGCTACTCTTAGATTAAAATGTCATTTGTACTCTAATTAGAAGTTGTGCCCAGCAATGTCGCAGCAAAAACTTGAGGAGCTACTCCAGATCACATAGCCAAGGAGATTTTCACAGAAGGACTATGAGTGGGCAGAGTGACAGGGACTGGTAAAGGGTGGGAAACCCCCAGGAGGAAGAACAGTGGGAAGCTCTGACAAGCCCTGGGCCTCAAAAGCCAAGGGGAGAAAACTGTACAACTTGAATCCCGCCAGAGCCGGAGCCCTGCCCATCAAGAGCTGTGGCCACGGTGGAGGCAAATCCTGCCACATCCACAGCGAGACAGCCGTGGAGACACAAAGAGATAACTATGGAGGTTGTTTCTGCTGCTGCCCTCTGATCTGCTTATAGGCCCCGACATTGGCTGAACATAGCAAGAAGCCAAAGGGCACACAGGAGCCAGTGAGAGGCAGTCCTGTGCTGGCCATCCTCCCAGCCTGGGGCATAGAAAGACAGACAATGAAGCTAGATGGGGACCAGCTGACAATGACCTGCACAGAATGTGTCCTTCATCAGCACCCAGGCCACACAGTACGTCTGTAAACCATTTGTATGGTACGTGTGCACATACTGATTACATAGTTTAATATGCTACAGGTATTTATCTGGAAACATACAAAAACACTTACCAACTCTTTGGCGTGTGAGTGTATGCGTGTGTGGAGAAAGAGAAGAGACATCCAGCCTATGGATTCATTTCATCTTTACATCTAATCCTTCCGTTTCCTGATCATTGTTTTATACTTTTTTACCCTACATTCTCCTACAACGGACCTTGAGAGTTTTTTGGGAGAGTCTAGCAGGGGAGCGCAGCTACCCAGATACTCTTGATGTAAGATCGGGGGTATCCATTACTGGGGATGGTCGCCTTCTTTGAGTTCGTGCAGTAGCTTGGGGAGGGATGCCCATGGGGTGGTGAAAGTGGAAGGGGACCCCAGGCTAGCCAACAGAGCAGGCAAATCAACCTTGGCGATCAGTGAGGTGACAGATGTTGCAATAAGATCACCCTCACATCCCAGATCTATTTAAAATAAATCCCAGAAAAGGGACTACAAACGTATGATAAACTGTAAGAAGATGAACAATGTCACCAGAAATCTGGGAAATGCAAATTAAAATAACGAGATACTATTTTTTGCCTGTCCTATTGGCAAGTATTTAACCATTTAATGATATCAGGTATTGGTGACGCTGAGGGCTAATGGGTGCTCACCGATGACCAGAGGGAGAGTGCAAGTCTGTCTGTTCTCTTACGTGTTCAGTGTGGGGGTATCCACTCCAGAGACAGCACAGCAACACCGTGAAGAGCTCAGAATGCTCCAGGGGCAGATCCCTGCTCTGCCGCTTAATCTCTATATAATCTGTAGTGAGTTATTTAATCTCTCACAATTTAGTTTCTATCTTCTTATTAAAAATACTTACTTTCGGGGCACCTGGGTGGCTCAGTCAGTAAAGCATCCAACTCTTGATTTCGGCTCAGGTCATGATCTCAGGGTTGTGAGATGGAGCCCTGCTTCAGGCTCTGGGCTGGGCGTAGAGCCTGCTTAAGATTCTCTCTCGCCCTCTGCTCCTCCTCCACCCTTCTCTCTCTAAAAATAAGTAAGTAAGTAAGTAAATACTTACTCACCCTATGCCTCAGTTCTTTGATTCAGAAACTGGGGAAAGTGTACCAGACACCTTAGTGCTCAGTAAACCCAAATAATGCCCATAGACCATAAAACAGCAGTATTATTCCTCCCCTATTTGCATAAAGAAGCTGACACAAGGGTATTTCACTACTATGTGTACTGTTTTTCATAACAAATAAATAGAAACAATCATTGGTATTCATTGCTGGCTATGGAAAAATTCCTGACATGTAATTTTGATTGAATAAAATATTAATGGTTTCCTATGGAGGTCTTTTATATTTGCTAACACCTATAACATATTTATATTTATAGGAATATCTCTATGTTTTAGAAAATTTCTGGGAGAATATGTCCAAACTGACAGCAATAATTATTCCCGCAAAGGGACTAGGATCGGGGGTGAGGAAAGACAGTCAAGGGTGCTTTATGTTTATCTGTTGTGTTTGAATTCTTATCAGGAAAATTCATTCATGAGGCACCGTGTGATTAAAAGTTAATACACTTTTGAAAAATAATTCAGGTCCACCTGAATCCAAAACCAATGCATGTAGTCACTACACATCAGAAAAACCTCTTCATGTACCAGGAAAGCCTTTTGTTTGTGGCTATTTCTTTATTCAAACCATAAAAATTATAGTCATGTCGAAAATTGTTTTCACTCACTGTCTTGCTGCAGCTTTTATGTTAATCATTTATTTCCCACTAAATGTAAGTCATATCAAGATGCATGAATGGTAGCAATGATCTGTATCCCTTCTGATGATCTATAGTACATCCATCTGCTACTTTCAAGTATCATTTTTTTCTTTGAAAAAAGAAAGAAATGACAATAACTAACACTAATATCCAGTTAAAGTTTATGGTCACCTAACATTTTCACATAAATAATAGGAGCTTTGGAAAGGCAACTTAATAATTTTACCCTGAAGAGTTATAAATAAGATTTAAAATGTGAAATATGGAGTTAAAAATCAGAGCTAGAGATAGAATAATTTTGACTAATCAAAGTTCAGAGTGAGTGATTATCCAAACTTCCAGATGAAACCTGGGGAAAAAAAAAAAAAGAACAAGATGGGGAGCAGATGAAGTTTGGTGAGGAAAATATAGAGCTGTAGTTAGATATTTGAACTTGTTTAACAAGTTTTCTGAATCATATAATTGTTAAAATCTGTATACAAATGTTAGAAAGTAGATAGTTGTTAATTATTACTATTGGTTATTTTAATAACGATATTTTACACTGTAGAAAAAAACAAAAATAATGCAATTGTTATATTTATCATCTTTTTCCCTTTGGAGGTCGCCAAATCAGGGAAAGCATAATTTTTGTAAACAAGTATAAGCTTAAATTTCATCTGGGGCAACTATCCAAATTGGGGTCCAGGGGTTTCCAGGGAAATTGCCTCAGACACAATCAAGGAATTCAAGCAATAAACCCAGAAATCAGATGTCATCAAAATGTTCAGTCAGCTCTGTTCATCCCTTAGATGTCAGTGTCCTTAATAATCTACTATCAACATAACCATTTGAAAAATATTAATAATATTATTTACTACTCATTGAACTTAGCATCACTTTTATTATATTATTAAATTTATTATTTTTGTACAACACAGTAATACTAATACAATATTACCATTATTTTGTAGAATTAATAATGATGTGGAGTGAATATTCAAGCTCTATATAATTTCTTGATTCTATGTTTTTTTATTCATTACAGTTCTTTTCTATTTGTCAACAATAATACCATAAAAATTGCAGGTCCCCCAGCCCCAGAGAGTTTACCCCTACAAAAAAAAATGTAGTGCTCAGACTAATACTTTCAAACTGATTTTACTTTAAAAATATGGTGCCATTATTTAATTATATTTTTAAAACATAATTAGTGAATTTGAGTAGTTCAAAATCACCATATTCTGCAAGACAACTGATTTCATGAAGGATGGAATATATTAAAAATAGATATTTGACTTCGTTTAACATGTGTTTAATCTGCTGAAAGACACTGAATAAATTTCAAGTAGCTAATACAGGCAAATTTCAAAATAATTGATTCCACGTTGCTCTAGAACTTAAAAAACAGATAAGCAGGTGATGTGGTACCTTCCTTGATAGAAGTCAAGGAGCACTGTCCAAGACTGACCATCTTCTTCTCTTCCTTTCTTCTACTCTACCACTGAATTAGAGCACTTTCTTATTGTTGCCACAATCTTGGGGATCCTACATCCTCCAGGCAATGTTGTTGAAGAGAAATGTTTAAGAAGGAAAGAAAGCATTCTTTGGGAACCTATGACTTGCAAATATTTCTGGAAGAATTTTGTTTTTAGCCAACCCGTTCTCATTTTTTGTTTGTTTGTTTCCTTTTTTTCCATCCTTCTTTCTTATCTATGCCCCAGATACTATCATCACTCTCTCCTGGCTAAGCCCCAGAGACCATTTAGTGCCACTGATTATTAACAACAGGTGACATTGAACACATACCACAAATTGAGACTAACTGTACTGTTCTGTTTTTTAAACTTCAAAGATTATTTCCTTTTTAAAAATGCAGATACTGGGGCGCCTGGCTGGCTCAGTGGGTTGAACCTCTGCCTTCAGCTCAGGTCATGATCCCAAGGTCCTGGGATCAAGCCCCGCATCAGGCTCTCTGCTCAGTGGGGAGCCTGCTTCCTCCTCTCTCTCTGCCTGCCTCTCTGGCTACTTGTGATCTCTGTCTATCCAATAAATAAATAAAATCTTTTTTAAAAATGCAGATACTAAAATAATTCAAAGAAGAAAGCAAAAATCACCTTTAATCTCATTGCCTAGAGGCACCCACAGTTAACATTTTGGTACACATCTTCCAGAGAGTTTCCTATACATACTTATTTTTTAAACAAGGGGCACCTGGGTGACTCAGTCAGTTAAGCATCTGCCTTAGGCTCAGGTCACGATCTCAGGGTCCTGGGATCGAGCCCCTGTGCTGTGCAGCAGAGAGCCTGCTTATCCCTCTCCCTTGCTCTTCTCCCCAGTTCATATGCTCTTTCTCTCAAATAAATAAAAAATCTTTAAAAAATAAAATAAACACAGAAGCATACTTTGTACAACTTAGTCATTGGCTTGATATATTGCAATTTTCTTTACATATGAGTAAACATTGATTTGTAAGTATCACTTTAATGGCATCATTGTATTACTTATATAATATGGAATGTGTATAATATATAATATGTGATGTGTAATATATAAATAAATATATAATTCTGATATAGTATAGGTTTTAAACTTTGTAAATATAACTTTATTTTAAAAAAATGTTTCCCAACCTTAATGTTAGCTATTAGAGAACTGGGTAAGTTTTACTCAGGTTCCCTCAGTTGCTCAGATCTGCACACAGGCCTTCATAGAATTATGTAGTCTCTGGTAAGAGCTACCTTCTCCTGCTTCAGTTAGAGTTGAGGAACAGAATTTACTTTGGATTCTATCCCTGAAAATGTGTCCTCATCATTGGGAAAGTTAACTCCTCTCCCTTTGTTTATTCATTAAGCAAATATGTATTAATCTCCTAAAACACAATAGCATCAACATCACATTGCTTCTTGAAAGTTGGCATAACATTTACCTACTCTCTCCAGTCTCTCTGGGAATACCTTAGTAAGCCCAGAAGCCTATAAATTGATGGTGGTTCACACAGGGGGATAAAAAGCCATAATGATAATGACCAACAGGCTAAGCAAGGGTGAAAAAACTTACCACTGCAGAACAGAAAGCAATTAAGAGGAGGTAGAAGAATACACATATATGTTGTCAGCCATTTCTTCACCCAACCAACTTTCCTTGATTATCCAGTATGTGCCTTGGCCCTGTGCTAATTCTAGTGAGAAGAGCTACTTATAGACAGACGATAAGTAGTTAACAGAGGTAAACTTAGGGTGCTGTGACACTCTTAGGAAAGGCAACTTCTAATAATGGAGGTAAAAATTGGTCAGAGAAGAGGTCCAACCAAGAACTAAGATTAGGCAACTGGAGCATTAAATTAATTAAACAAAGAAGCCATTAGACTGCCAGGGAGTCTAACCCAGTCAACCAAAATTTAAGCCTGTAAATGCCTCAAGGTTATGAAGTTGAAATCTAAGGACAGCTGATCACAAATAGCCAAGGAGGCTTTAAGCTGTAGCAGATCAATAATTTCCTTATTTTGCTTTTGCCTTTTCTCTATAAAAGTCTCCAGCCAAGCTTCTGTCAGCTCCTAACCACTCCTGCTTTGGCACTGTCCCATCCTAATCAATTTTTGTTCAAATAAATTCTTAAAATTTTTAATATGCCTCAGTTCATTTTTTAACAGGAGTTAGAGACTTGGGTATCCTTTATTGTCTTATGAGACCCACAGGTTTTAAACTCCAAATGCAGTCACGATAGAGATGATCCAGCAGCCAAGGAAGGGAGTCCTTCTACAGGGTAGTGCAAGTTATTAATAATGTACACGGTCTGGGAGATTATCGAATGAAGTACGCACCAGGAATGGGTGAGGATTTGAGTCTAGGCTCTGCCCTTTACCATCTCTGTTGAGTGGACCCTCGGTTTTGTCTACTTTACAGGAGAGAAAAGAAATTAAAAACCATCATGTATGTGCCAGCATTTCATAAGCGGTTAAGGTTACTGATGTAATACCTGCAATGTAAACATTGCAGGAACAGCTTGAATGCTAACACCATCTAAGCAGTGGCGATATTAACACTATGTTTAACACTCTTAATTTTGTTCTGACAAAATAATGAGAAAGATATGATGTGCTAATCTATTAATCCAATATTTTATAGCCCTTATCATTAATTAAAAATTCTCTGCTTCGTCATATTCTTCTGCTCTCCTTCAAGACTTGTCCTTGGGGGGCGCCTGGGTGGCTCGGTGGGTTAAGCCGCTGCCTTCAGCTCGGGTCATGATCTCAGGGTCCTGGGATCGAGCCCCGCATCGGGCTCTCTGCTCAGCGGGGAGCCTGCTTCCTCCTCTCTCTCTCTGCCTGCCTCTCTGCCTGCTTGTGATCTCTCTCTGTCAAATAAATACATAAAATCTTTAAAAAAAAAAAAAAAGAAAAAAAAAAAGAAGACTTGTCCTTGGACTTGTTAATATAAGCCTAGTCTTCTTCCCAACTTATTTCCTTTCTAGTTAAAAAAGAAAATATGGTAGAGTAACATAAATTAGACAGCAATAAACATAAATAATACTTTATTTGTGTATATACATACACACATATATATATATATATATATATTCAGCACCCATATAATCTAAATTCTGATTATCAGTGGTTTCAACAAAAATTAGTGTCACTAGAAGGCCAGAGAATTTCTATCTACCTAAACACAGATTCCTCATGGAAGACTCAGTCAAGTCCCTGTTGAATTCGGTGGAGAGGCGGGGTTCCCTTCTTCTCCATTTCTTTAGCCCCCACTAGGGGAACAGAAGTTTTGTCTTGAAAGTAGCATGCTGGGAACACTGGAACAACAATTGCCCTTCCATTGCCAGGAGAGGTACCCCCCACCCCCAGCCTTCTGGTCCCCACCCACTGAGTGCTCAGCCTCTGGAGTGGGTGTGTCAGTCAGTTCCAAGCTTCTTGTCATTTCTGTCCTCAGCTCCTGAGCCCTGGCTCAAACATTGTGCCTCTGGGGAGAAACAGGCCAAAACCAAAGTCATCCCCCCAAAATCAACTTCATTTGCAAGAGGGTGAAGAAGTTCAAGTCTAAAAGTGCTCTGACAAACTGCAAAGGATGTGGCAAAAGGATATTGGGAGAATATTCAAGATAGAGGCTAAATTGTAGACTAGCTGGTTTGTGGGAAAGAACCAGGAAATACAGCAGCTGGGAAGAGCTCTTCTGATCTCAGAACAAAAATCAAACAATGACCTCAGAAACGATTTCTTCAAAAGAGCCAGAATTTGACTGGGTATCATTTCTTCTTTAAATGTCCAACAGAATTCACTAGTGAAACCATCTGAGCCTGGCACTTTCTTTTTCTGAAAATTATTAATTATTGATTCAGTTTCTTCAGTAGATATAGGCCTATTCAATTTTCAAATTTTCCCTGTGTAAGTTTTGGTAATTTTGTGCCTTCCAAGGAACTGGTCTATTTCATCTAAGTTATTGAATTTCTGGGCATACATTTCTGAGCTGTGACCTTTGCACGTACATCTCTACAGTAAGATCATTTTTGGATCTTCAGCATGATATTCCTGAAAGTAATATCTTTAAAAGCGTGGGATTTCTGTCAAAATGCAACTCCCAAGAATTTCTCACTCTCATACCAGTCTATATTCAGCCTCTAACAGTTCATCAAACCTACCAGTTAAATCTTCCGAACAAGTTTATGGCTCCAGTGGCTTTGGTTCTTGCAAGTAGATCTTGGCTGTCATTATATTTGTCTGTCCCTTCAGATTCCAGGGTGATAGTTTGTTTGCCCTGAAACTTCAGCTGTCTGATGGGGTCCAAGAAAAGTCATTGATTTTCAATTTTCAGATTTTTTTGATGTAAGAACAGAAATGGTGGATTCCAAACTCTTCGTATGTTAGCTCTGAAACAGGAAGTGGTCAGCTTATTCTTTTTTACTGCTGAGTAGTATTCCATTGTATAAATAGACCACAATTTGTTTATTCATTCTCCTGTTGATGGATTTTTGGGTTGTTTTTAATTTTTGTCCATTAATAAAGCTGCTATGGACATTCTTTTAACTGTTTTTTGGTGGTCATAGTATCTTTAATGCCATCATTCCAGACTCAAACTAACCAATACATCAGAACAATGCACCTATACAGTAAATGAATCACCTGCAGTATAACTGACTTTGTAACTTACTGAGCACTGGCTGGCTGGACTTTCTCTGTAGAAAATAGACTTGATTGGAACAGCTAACTTACTGTTGGTAGACTTCACCCTGAGGAGAATCACTTCTTGTAGCACAAGACGTGAACTCAAGTCTGCATAAAAGTATGCTTCTTTATTTTACTAGAACTACATTTCTGTTGAGCCACCATTTGACTTGGTAACAGCATATGCAACCTTAGTCATTTATAAGTAAACTCGCACAGTCAATAAAGAGTTTATATCCTTATTGGTTCCTCCTTGCTTGTTTCCTCCTGATTCTAAGCTCTGAGGTATATATACTGCCATTCAATTGGAGAGAAGGTGGCATCTTTCTATGTCCTCTGCTGACACTTGCTGAGATAGTTTCCTAAAGATGTCTTTACATCATTTGTGCTCTTCCTTTTTGAAAATGTACAAACTGTTTCATTATACTTTGTCAACGGAAAATATTAACTACATAAACTATAACAGGTTATTATCAAATATCAATAATTATTTCATATTTAAAATTCAAATCATGGTACACAGGTTATCTGGAAAATCATATCCCTTCTAACCTCAGAGCAAATCATCATGAACACCTGCAGCTGATTCACTTTATAGTAGTGCCACGTGCCTAACAAGATATTGTACGACCAATAAAATCATCTGGGACAGATTATTTCAAGGCCACTACAGAATGTGTTTTAATTCTTAATCTTAAGAATGTTAAGTTGTATGTGGCAGATTCCACTTATCCTCAGTATAGAGGAGGATAATTCTCCTCCTTCGCTATCATCCCTTATTAAGGGCTATTCTCACTAAATATTAGTTGATTTACTTTTTATAATAAGCTAATCTCCCTCTACTCCACACACATACACACTAATAAAATTTGAGAGATTTTAATATGCTGCTTAATGCCCAGCCTGGGAATTTTTATTGGATTCATCATGATATTAGCAAGGGATAAAGTGTGAGCACTTCATTACTAGGGCCAGAAAAATCTTAGATTCAATGAAATGTCAGTTTAGAATTTGTCATTAGCCAATCCATAGAACATGTAGACATTTGGCTTCATTTGAACTTCCTTGATACTGTTTATGATGGCCAACTTTCATAGATTTTTATCCTTACAAAAATTTAATTTATCATAAACTTGGGTAATATGGTACATAGGAAATGACTGGCCTTATGCAATGATTGGTACAGTGTTCATCAGATATTAGGAAGTATGAACCTACAATTTTATCATTCTTAATCTCCTAACATGGTGGAAGAGGTGAGAGATTGAACTCCATTAACTTTAACACTTCTTATCAATCAAAAAGTTGTAGTATCTACTTAAGTTAATCTCCATGGAAACAGAGGAGAGGGAATGCCTACATGTCTAGGGAAATGGCCAAAGACATAGAGCCACAAAGTACATGGCATGTTAGGGAGGGAGAAGGTCAAGCAATGTGACTACAGTAGAGGGTTTATGTTAGGATTAGTGTAAAGTAAAGCCTGAAAGGTAGGTTGGTGGTGGACTCTAAAGAGCCTTGAATATTGGGATAAAGAGTTTATATTTTATCCTACAGATAAGGGAGAGCAACTGCAAGGATTCGGGTTAGGTGGGCATAATAATGGTTTCAAAGGAATGATCTGGTGTTAACAGGTGTGGATTAAGCTGGAGTGAGGCTGGAAGAAGAAAAATGATAGAGGAGATGTTTTCTAAAATAGGTGTGAGTTAAGGATGGCTTGAGCAAGGGTGATGTCAGTAAGATTCAGAGCGTAACCAAAGCAGTTGGAAAAAAGAATTGGTGAAACTGGCTGATATGATATAGGGAGCTAATGAGAAGAAAGACTCAAAGACAATTCCAATTTAATGTTGGGAGAATTATATTCCCACTTAGTTCAACATGGAAAGCATTTAGAGAAAATAGAAAATGTGAGTTCAGTTTTAGAGAAGCATAAGTAGATATATAAGAAGAACTGTGCTGTGCAGTGGAATCTGGAGGGCTGGCTGAGACAGCAGGGATGTATCCATTTTAATTTTAAATAAAACTTCACTAAAAAAAAATAGGCAGATAAAATTAAGTTTCCACTTGAACTTTACATTTGAAAACTGAAAGGACCTAGTCATTCATATTACTATCATGTTTTAAATTTATACTCAAACATATGGGTTAGGTTCTATATTTAATCATGTCTCTTGTGTGTGTATGCTTCGCTAGAATATTATAGGTAATGCCTTTCGATTTGGCAGAAATTAGCTTAATAAACTAAATGTCTTTTTTCAAAGGGTAATTTTTACCATGTAAGTGAATGTTGCCATTAAATACCTCCAATAAAATGTGAGGTATTCATTTTCCTGGCAAAGAGATCTCTGGATATACTATGTCTGCATAACATCAAAGTGGTTCAAGGTAGTGAAAAAAATAACTCTGTGTTATGGAACTTATTGGTTAAATTGTAACCAATGCAGTCATTTAATAATCTTTGGTAAGCAAAACCACAATATGATCTGTTTCCAAATCAAAATGCTCATTATTTTGCATGTTAAAAAGGTTCAAAAATATAAATAGTGAAGTCACATAATTAATCTAGCCTCAGTTTGCTCATCCATGAAGCAAGAAACTGAAATGATAACGAAGTTCCCTTTTAGTTAGTACATTTTATTGTATGTAAACAACAAGTCTCAAGACAACAAACAAAAAAATCCTATTATGGAACATGTCAGGTATACTAAGAAATACACCAAAAAGAACAATTGCCAAGAAAATCTAAAATCATGGGACGTTGTGTCTGACATTGAGAGAAATTCACTTTATTCCAAGTCTATCCGAGAAGCTTTAAAGAATTTTGTGGTTGCAGTAATCACAATCTTAAAAGGGAGAGAATAAAAGAAAATATTCTAAACCCAATTTCAGTCAACATAGCACTTCAGGGGTATAATCTCACAGGTCAAAGTGTGGCCCACAGATGAACAGTGAAGGCGTCAACTGGGATCTTGTTAGAAACGCAGAATCTCGGACTCCACTCCAAAACTATGGAATCAGAATCCATGTTTTAACAAGATCCCCAGGTGATTCCTATGCACATTCAAGTGCGAGAAGCACTGATAGATGACCCTACTGGATCCACACCCAGAGACTGAGCAGATTCATACCATCCATCTGTGGAGATCCCACCCCTGTCTTACTTGTCTACAGTTAATCAAATTTTATGATGTCACTTGCCTAATGGCAGGCACTTAGTAAAAGATACGTGACCCTGAAGAGATTCTCCGTGAAGGAAATAGCCTGAATTAGACTTCATATAAGAGTAGCATAGACCATTTATGGGAACTTGCTCCACTCTAGCCAACGAGACCCCAGAGACTTTTAGTTTAAAATCTGAATGGAGGTCCTTCCTTATCTGCTGCTTCATTCACCAGGGCAAAAACAAAGTGAATCTAGAGAGCTGTACAGAAGATACACATGTTCTTATTCATTTTGCAAGAAGTGTTCCGTTCTTTTACGGTTTTGCTGTAGAAATTGCTTTAAGTCATACACAAATGACTACGTCTTGCCTAAGCTTCATTAAGTTTTTTTTTTTTTTTAAAGTATAGGCTTGCAGCAGTGTTTGGAAACTAGTAAACTGAACGGATTGAAAAGGGTACTTGTTTTACTTGCTCTGTGGAAGAAAAGGGTGAGGCAAAAGATAAGCAAATAAATATACATTTCTTATGCATCTACTACATGCTAACTACTACACTGGATATTTTATATGAAGAACCAGGGTCTCTAAAATGTTAAACTTGAGATCAGCTCCCTAATCATGTCAATTTGGTGTTCTTGTCATCCGTCACAACTCTAAAAACACAGATTTTGAAGTAACTTATTAAAACTTACATATCTAAAAGTTTGCTTTATTATAAATGATTAATACTTCCAGGCCTTTCTCATCTCTCCAGTTATACACTTTTTTAAAAAGATTTTATTTATTTACTTGACACAGGGAGAGAGATCACAAGTAGGCAGAGAGGCTGGCAGAGAGAGAGGGGGGAAGCAGGCTCCCTGCTGAGTAGAGAGCCCGATGCGGGGCTTGATCCCAGGACCCTGAGATCATGACCTGAGCTGAAGGCAAAGGCTTAACCCACTGAGCCACCCAGGCACCCCTTCAGTTATACATTAATAAGAAAATACTCTGTAATAGTAGAAATAAGATGATCTTGTTATTTCAATAACCAGAGTGCCTATCTTAGATCTTAAACACACATCAAGACCTTATCTGATGATACTGTTTATCTGATTGTGCTCCCGAGAAGTCTCTTGGGACTATAACTGAAAGCATTTTGTATCCGGTTTTGGTTCTCATGTTACTGTACATGCAAGGACTGTCTGTATTAAGAAACAACTTAGCTGGAGGTACCATGAGGTACGAAAAAGCAGGTGGATATTAGAGGCACTCAATACCTGTATAGAGGCATAACACAAGAGACTACCTTTTTTGTACAGCTTAGCCTGAAAGAATGCTTCAGGAGGCGCTACACAGAGTAGACAAAATTCTCATAGAAAATCAGCAGACTTTCTGACTCAAAGAAACAGACAACCAACTTCAAGGAAGCCATGCCTTCTGGAAAATGAGGGAATAAGCCCCAGAAAGGAGGGAGGCAGAGAAAAAGACCCCCAAATCTGCAGTCAAACTGTATTCAATTATGCAGCAGAACCCTTAACCACACCCGTGTGAGGCAGACCACAGAAGTCAACTAATCATGGATGATATGAGCCGACATTTGCGCTGCTGTAAAGAGAGACGAAGTTTGTGGTTTGGGTCCCAAGTTTATTACCAACTCAAACAAATGAAAAAAATCAACACTCTTTGGAAGGATTTAAAAGAAAATATGTTCTTCACAAACACATTCACAGTGTCCAGATATACTCTAGAATTCTTTCAGACTCAGAGGACAAAGAATACAATGACTCATTCTCAAGAGAAAAGACATAGACACCAACCCCCAAATGACCCAGGCATTGGGATTAGCGGACAACAATTGTGAAGCAGCTATTCCAGCCATGCTCAATGACGTAAGGAAAATATTCTCACAGTGAACAAAAGGTAGGTTTTCTCAGCAAAGTAGTAAGAAACAAAAAGAACTGGAGTTAAATCCTCAAACTTAAAGAAATACAATATGTGAAATAAAAATGCCGAGGATAGGTTTAATAGCAGAATGGAGATGACAGAGGAATGAGAAAGTGAACTGAAATGTATATGAATATAAATGATCCAATCTGAGGAAAAGGTTGCAAAAGTGACAAAGTCTCAGGGTCCTGTGGGACAATATCAAAAGGTGTAATGTTGCATGTAATTAAAGTTAAGAAGGAGAAGAGTACAAGAATGGGGAAGAAATAATATGAATACATTATGGTTGACCATTCCCCAAATTTCACAATATATATATATATAAGTTTACAGTCTCCAAATTCTCAGAAAACCAAAAACAGGAAAGACATGAAGAAAAACACTCATCAGTGTATCCTAGGCAAACTGTTGAAAACCAAAGATTCAGAGAAAATCCTGAAGGCAACCAGAAACTCAGAGATAGTAAGTATGTGTTGTCATTTTAAGCCACTAAATGGGGGTAATTTGCCATGCAACAATAGATAACTAACACCACTATTATAGCTGGAGGTATCAGTACCCCCTCTCTTAAGAATTAACAGAATGGGGTGCCTGGGTGGATCAGTCGGTTAAGCATCTGCCTTTGGCTCAAGTCATGATCCCAGGGTCCTGGGCCTGAGCCCCACATCAGGCTCCCTGCTCAGTGGAGAGCCTGCTTTTCCCTCTCCCTCTGCCTGCCGCTCTGAAAAAAAAAATTTTTTTTTGACGGAACAGATAGATAGAAAATCAGGATAGAGAAGACTCAAAATATTATCAACACGTTTGCCTTACATGTAATTTAAAGACCACATTGGTCAATAACAGAAGAAAATGAATTATTTTCAAGTGAACACAGATTATTTATTAGGGTAGATCATATTCTGTACCATAAAATAAATCTCAATAAATTTAACAGGATCGAAATCATTCCAAGTATATGTTCTGCCCACAATGGGATTAAATGAGAAACCGACAATAGAACAGTGTCTAGAAACACCCATTACAGACACTAAAATCATACTTCTAAATAAAATGGATCAAAAAAGACAACACTGGGAATATTAAGGAAAAAAATTAACTGACTATAAATGAAAAGCTAGACATCGAACTACATGAGATTCTGCTAAAGCAGGGGCTCAAAGAGAATATTATCACACTAAAATCTAATATAAGGAAAGAAGAAGGGTCTCAAATCAATAATCTCAATTTCTGTCTCAAGAAACTAGAAGAGTAAACTAAACCTTGAATAAGCACAAAGAAGGAATAGAGAGTGAAATCAATAAAAAAAAGAAAAGAAAATAACCCCAAAAGGGACAGTGAATAAAACCAAAAGCCGATTTTTTGAATGAGTAAATAAAGTGGATAACCTCTATAAGACGTACCAAGTATTCACCAGAGAGAAATGAAAATATAGATCCCCAAACTAAAACCAATCAGGCGTATTTACTCAAGAGATAAAAACAAACACTCCTGAAAATGCTCATGCAAAAATATTCATGGTAGCTTTATTCATAAGTATCAAACACTGTAAACAACCCGGATGTCAATTAGCAGGGGAATGGATAAGCAAATTGTGATATATTTACACAATGGACTAGAACCCCCTCTTAATATACACAATGACACTGGTTCTAATGAATCTCACGGACATGATGCTGAGCTAAAAGAGAAACACAAAAACATATATACTCTGTGATTCATTCATATCAAGTTCTAGAACAGACAAATTGAAAATACAGTGATAGATATCGAAAGAATGATTGTCTCCGGGTGGAAGAGGCAGGAGAGTATCTATTAGAGAGGAGCAAGGGGACTATCTTTGGTGCCATGTCTGGATCCTCATGGGTGGGTTACAAGGGTGTACACATCTATCTACATCATCAGAGAGAGAGAGACTAATGATCGAGCGAGAGGGCTGAAAGAGAATATGAAAGGATAAAACAGAAACAAAGAAAGAAAAAGAAAGAAAGAAAGAAAGAAAGAAAGAAAGAAAGAAAGAAAGAAAGAAAGAGGAAGGAAGGAAGGAAGGAAGGAAGAAAAAAAAAAGCCGGTCAGGATCTTGGGGGAAGAAATTAATCTGGACCACACAGAGAAGCATAGAAGGCTTGCAAAGGCAAGACTGATTTGGAAAACATAGAAGCAAACACTGAGGTGAGAAGGAGAGCAGTCTCTTGAGAATGGACAAGGAGCCTCCAGGGATAGACAGTTTTTAAGTTACTCACTCTGTGTATGAACGCTTGATCTTGTAATTGTGTGTGTATGTATGTGTGTGTGTAATGTCTATTTTAAAAATAGTCACACTGAGTTTAAGTATGTACATGTGCAATGACAGCCAAGTTAAGATTTGTAAAGCCTCTAGACACAGAAAATATCACGGTATTCAGCCTTATCTTACCTCTGTCATGTAATTCCAAATTAAAATCACATAATCATGGACTGAAATATATATGGATGAATATATATGATAATATCTAGAATGTGCTTCAAAATAATCTGGGTGGGGAGATGAATGCCTATGTGGAACAGTTTGGTTATGGGTTAATAGTTACTACAGCTGGGTAATGGGTACTATTATGTATGTTGGACAGACAGTTATAGAACCCTGTAGTAATCATAAAATAAGAGTGCTAAAGCCAGCAAAGTTTTAATTTATTTTTCATGATTACTACTTTGAAGCTTGAAAATAAATGTCCAACTCTTTTCGTGCCCCTGTTGCTGATGTTAAAAGCCCACACATTGGGGCACCTGAGGTGGCTCAGTGGGTTAAAGCTTCTGCCTTCAGCTCGGGTCATGATTCCAGGGTCCTGGGATCGAGCCCCACATCGGGCTCTCTGCTCAGCGGGGAGCCTGCTTACCCCTCTCTCTTCTGCCTGCCTCTCTGCCTACTTGTGATCTCTGTCTGTCCAAAAAAAAAAAAAAAAAGCCCACACATAGCTTGCCTACTGGGGATCCTGTGCTGGCTGGACTGAGGATTGCTGCCCCTGATTGTCTTGTCTCAGGATGGCTTCCCAGGTTAAGGGGGCTTCAGGGGTAGTGCAAATAAAAGCTAAGAGAAGAAGCTAGTCCTTTGTCACTGCCTGGTAAGAAGCATCCTGGCTGACCTGAGAAAGGACCAGCAGTGACTTCAACATCAGATGAGGGGGATATAGCATTGGGTAACGGCTATTGTATTTAGTTTACTGGTCAGGATCTGAATAAAATTACAATTGAGGTTTTTTTTTTAATTTTAGAAATAAAAACTGAGGTAATAAATTTGAATTTCCTAAAAACTATTGATTATAGGTTGTAGCCCTCTGATCTAATCTATCATTAAATGTTTTAATATATACTAGGCTATTAATATTTCTAGCTGTTGAAATATTTGTTTTCTTTGAACAAATATAAGCCATTCTGCAGCATGATGAACATTAATTTTTTTTTAAGATTTTATTTATTTGGTAGAGACACACAGCAAGAGAGGGAGCACAAGCAGAGGGAATGGGAGAGAGAGAAGCAGGCTTCTCACCTAGCAGGGAGCCCAATGCAGCGCTCGATCCCAGGACACTGGGATCATAACCTGAGCCAAAGGTAGATGTTTAATGACTGAGCCACCCAGGTGCCCCAAACATTCATTTTTAAGAAATGAATTCACTTTAATTTTTAAGTTATCAAAAATTTACAACACTGAAAAAAATACCAAAGAAAGAAAATCTTCTATACTTAAATATCTCCATATTCATTTCTTGTAGTTTCTTAGAGTAAGAAATAAAATTATATGACCCTAAATAAATAATACTACAGTAATCCTACTTGGTTAAGGTAGAAACTTAAGATACCATATAGGTAGAGATTACTCTTTGCAACTAAACAACAAACTGATTTTGATTTGTTATTATTTATTTATAAATATAGGAGAAAGACTTCTATTATCAAACTGAATAATTATTATAAAAAATTAATGCTGTACTGGAAACATATATTTAAAGATTTGGAAATGCACAAAGATTAATAATAAATAGAAAGAGAAGACATTACTCTTTCATATTTGGAACAACAACTCGTCAAAACAGTAACTTATTTTCAGTTAATCAACAAAGCAATCAGCCAGTATTTTCTGAATAAGTATAAGAAGCTGTGACGTGTACAAGAGATGCATATGATAAGGAGTTCACAATCCTGATGAAGGAGTGGGCAATCCTAATGTGTAATATACCGGAAATGACTAGTAAAAACACAAGATATTATGTGAATGGCTTCAGGATAGAGTTTCCAAGATGAAGTCTTTTATATGATGTCAGGAAGGATGGGTAACACCGAGTGGGGGAATGCACCTTGATGACAGTAACAAAAAGACAAAGAGCCCATGGAAGAGAACACTTCACTTATGCACTACATACAATCCTGAAAGTATTCACTTTTATAAAATAAGGTGTTCCTATTTTCTTTGAAACCAAAAACAGAAGATCTTAAAATATCCACTTTTTCCTTTCATGTAAACTACAAAGTATGGTTTTTTTTCAAGATTTTTATTTATTTGAGAGCGAGTGAGTGTGTGAGAGAGTGATTGAGAGAGAGAGAGAGAGAGAGAGAGAAGGAGCAGGGGGAGGGCAGAAGGAGAGTGAGAGGCAGATGCCCTGCTGAGCAAGGAGCATGACACGGGGGCTCCATCCTGGAATTCCAGGATCATGACCTGAGCCAAAGGCAGATGCCTAACTGACCAAATGAGCTGCCCAGGTGCCCCCAAAATAGGTTTTAAATGCTGTCTCTTCTAAGTATTTATGACACAGATATAGACAAGTCGAGTTAAATTGAAGAAATATTGTAACAAAGAGAAATATACTGTACTGGTTTTAAGATTTAAATGAGTGTCTTTATATGTATATAATTCTGTCATTCCCAATTTTTTTTTTTTTTGGTTTGTTTTAAACACACAAAGAAAAAGTTGTCTGTATCCCCATAGCAGAAGCAAGCCACACAGAGGAGCCACTATAGCTTATTCATATAAAATGTACAAAAAAATGCTCTGTCAGAGGTGTTTACAAGTCTACAAGAATTATTTCTACATGCAGCATAATACCAGAAATAAACAAGAATTTTCCTCACCATCATCCTCGTCTTATTTTCCAGGTACCTCCTATATGAAATAAACACACTTGGATTCTCTAGAGAGGGGGGAGAAAAGGATGTTTTTATCATGGCCCTTGCCCTTGATAATCTTAGAATGCTTTATGAGATACGTGCAAATAAAAAAACGGACAATTTCAAAATCAGGAAATTTTCATGAATGTCCACTGGACAGCAAAGACAATGCTGAAGATAGATCAGGAACTGGGTACAAAATAAGGCTCCTGGTTACGATAAAACATGTAAAACGCCCTCCGTTCCTGTTCCTTTCAGTCTAGCTGATTGACATAAAAAAGAGGATATGTAAATGGAAAAAGCATCGAAGCCATGTAGGATGTTCAGACTGATCCGGTGATGCAGTTCAGGGACAAAGAAGGAGAAAGAACAGGAGAATCAGCCGTGGTATTTGTGATACAAATAAAAGATAAGATAATTAACAAAGAAAATTTGCATATTGTAGTATATATTATCACTTCCTGGAATGCACTTTGAACTATCTCAAAACATAGCCAATAATAAACCTTAATTATGGATCCACCCAAATATTTGTTATACATTTTTAAGGATTACAGTTGGGTCAGTTTACTTTCATCCCCCGAACCCCCTTTTTTTTTTTCATTTAGTTTTTCATAAAAGACAAGGCTTTGCAGCAGCAAATAAACTATATGGTATTTACTGTAGGGATTAACTTTTAAATTAAAACGTGTGCTTGTTAACACGGTTCCTGACGGTCTACAGGAGATTTGGGCTGTGTCTAAATGATATATGTAAAGAGTCGTTTTAGTGGGAAATAATTAAGTTAGGCAAACTGATTTCACATAAAATTGTTTTGACTAAGCTTTTCACTCTCTAACAGGTTTTTTGGGTGTTATTAAAAACATGGTTTTATTTAGAAATCACCCAGGAAAAATGTGACATTTCCCTAAGATAATGTGGATAGCTATTCATACAAGTCATCTTCAGTGAACGGCAGTTTTTTGTCCTTAATTATTTGGATTGATCATCCACATTGACAAAATTTATTTGCTATTGATGTTCTGATTTATTCAATATTATTCTTGGTGACATGTATCAAGATATTTTGTATTCTTGGGCAAAACAAAAAGATTCAGCTTCAAAGGGTAAAAACAATTGTAGCAGCAAAGTGAGTAGACCAGAAGCACCTTCCAAAAACTATGCTCGCCTGCTGGCTTTTTTCCACTGCCTCCACTGGGACAGTACACTTAAGTTCCATCTAAAACATCTGTGTTTTGTTTATGGTCCACTGAGAAAAGAAACTCCCCCAAGAGTAAAGGGCACACTGGGGTGGTGCCGTTGAGAGACGTGAACCACCATTAATACGTGTTTAATGAATTGCCATTACAAAGTGGAATCACAGCTGTTTCAAATGGCAACAGATTTGTTCATTCTAAAGGGAAGAAACAAAATACACTTGGCCACTTACACCTGTTCTTTAGGCCGTGGTCTTCCCTTCAGTGAAGAGCACGTGGAGACTGCAAACAGCATTTCCCCTGAGGACGTTAGATCAAGAGAGGACACCCTGTGGCTGAGCACTACTGTGGGCACAGCTCCGTGGGCAGAGGGCTTTAGTATAGCCAAGGGAGATAAGGGGGAGGGGGGAGCAGAGGCGGGATGAAATGAAGAAGACCTCTGCTTCCCCAGATTTGCAATCACTCCCTGACAGCTGACAGGACCGTGCCTCAATGCAGGATTTCTTCTCAGGCAGATGGATACTAACTTTAACTATATAAATATGCATCTTGAAGTGACGCATAAGGAGACTGAATGAACATCCTTGGAGTGTATTAATATACATACTTCCACCCCCTCGATTTTTCATGAATGCTTAGGACACAATATACATGTTTCAGTGGAGGTCAGAGGATGATGTTCTGTTGGAGGCTGGTGAGCTCCATAATGGGAGGATCTTGCAAAGTCAGAGAACAGCAAAGGCTTCTGACTATCTTTGTGAACCAGAGAGAAGGCAGAGCTTCTATAGGAAGAGGGAGGACATTGAATAAAAGGACGGACAGGAACGCAATTCACCTACTTCATAATTCTGCCCAGGGTCCACCTTTGCCTCAAAATTTGGTAGCTCTCACACCAAAAAAACAAAAAACAATAAACAGAAAAAACCCTAACCATCAATAGTCGTTGCTCACTTGATCCATCTTCTTGACCTGTATGATACTGCTAATGTACTTTCCATCTTTGAAAGCTAATCAGTTTCTTAGAGGGTGCATCATTTATGGATATTCTGTGCTCTTCAAACCCCCAACTCATCCTATAGTCTACATCCGTTTCAGCCCACACCCAGGGGTATAAGAGTTCCTAATTGGTAAAACCGCAGTGTCTTTGTTTCAATTATTTTGAACCCATCTTCTTTTATACTCTTGTCATTCAAGTCCTTTAAATACTCCGAAACTATTAATTCATCATGCCCCCAAACTATTACCAGCTAATCATTCTGATTTGACCTATAACACAGGCACACGTTATATATTACTATGTCTATAACACACATACACACACACAGTTTTACCAAAACGTTGCGAACTCTGTGATTTTACCTATAGCCATTCTCATTTTAACTACAATCTATTTAAAAAATCAAGACATCTAAAGGGCAAAATAGTAAATATCAGATATCTGTTTCCCTTGGTCAAGAGCCTAAATTAGCATGAAGCACAAATGCATGCGCACAGCCATATTAAAAGTATTGTTCCCTAAATGAGGGTTCTCTGGCACAAACTGCTAGTGATTGTGGAGCCACTGAAGTTGTAATGCATTTCTGAAACACATGTTATAATCATCAAACCTAAATATATCTCTAATTAAAACAAATCCTGCCATGAGTATGAAGATCAAAAGGAAAGTGCTCTTGATATATTGCTGTTCAATTTAGGCTTCCACCTCTTGGGCAGAAATCTCCCAGAGATACTGCAAATCCATTAGAGTCTGTTACATGCTAAAGCTTCTAGTTTAACTCCAAGCACCTGTGTAAAATCCTGGATTATACATCACTGCTGCGATCTATGCCCAGGAACTGTCTGGTGGGATTGTTTATGGGAAGGGTTGGAGGGGGTACACTGAGCAACATCTTGAGGGTTGACTGATCAGAAAATATAAATGATATTGGGGTACCTGGGTGGCTCAGTTGGTTAAGCAACTGCCTTCGGCTCAGGTCATGATCCCGGAGTCCCGGGATCGAGTCCCACATTGGGCTCCAGCTCCACGGGGAGTCTGCTACTCCCTCTGACCTTCTCCCCTCTCATGCTCTTTCTTTCTCTCTCTCTCAAATAAATAAATAAAATATTTAATGAAAAAAATATATAAATGATACTTCCAAAACAATGAGTGAAAATTTCCAGCAGGCCTCCATTCGATGGGCAGAAGATGAGGGGGAGTCCTTACATCCCTTTAAAATAAAGCCTACAAAAGTGCCTCCCTCGAATTATTGTTTTGGTCAGTAAAGACTGTATGAAAAGCTTTTTGAAAAATCTGAAGGACTTTAAAAATAGGAGGTATTGTTACTACTATTATTGTGCTTTAAATATTGTAAGTATAGTTAATTGCCCACTTTAATATACCTGTGCATTTGGTTTTCCATTTAGCTCACTGAACTGCAGTGTTAATTTCTTCTTAAAGATGTTATATATACTATGCTATTTGATCCCACTGTCAGTTTTCTTATTACACTATATTGATCAGTCTGTTTATTTCTTCTAGTGGATCTTATCCTTGAATCCACTTTTTAAAAAAAATCCACTTTAAAAATCCACTCAATTTTTTTTAAAGATTTTTATTATTTTAATTTGAGAGGGAGAGCGAGTAAGAATGAGTAGGGAGGAGGTAGGGGCAGAGGGAGAGGGAGAAGCAGATCCCCTGCCAAGCAGGGAGCCTGATGCGGGGCTCGATCCCAGGACCCTGAGATCATGACCTGAGCCGAAGGCAGATGCTTACCTGACTGAGCCACCCAGGCGCCCCAAATCCACTCAATTTTTAAAACTGAGAACACTCAGGGCAGCCTCTAGAGGACTGACACCTGGTGTCTCTGCCATTAAATTCCTATAAGCTTGGGGCACCTGGGTGACTCAGTGGGTTGAAGCCTCTGCCTTCGGCTCAGGTCATGATCCCAGCATCCTGGAATCGAGTCCCACATCGGGCTCTCTGCTCAGCAGGGAGCCTGCTTCCTCC
This sequence comes from Enhydra lutris kenyoni, assembly GCF_002288905.1. Taxonomy (NCBI): domain Eukaryota; kingdom Metazoa; phylum Chordata; class Mammalia; order Carnivora; family Mustelidae; genus Enhydra; species Enhydra lutris. The sequence continues at coordinate 28,838,784 of NW_019154092.1, forward strand.
TCTCTCTGCCTACTTGTGATCTCTGTCAAATAAATAAATTAAAAAAAAAATCCTATAAGCTTATCAAAAGATAATGTCTGATAATAATAAGAAAGTCTATCAGTTCCTAAATTTGATATCCATGCAGCAAAATTTGGAAAATTTTGGCATTCATTTGAAAGTTGATCCTCTTTTTCTTCTTTTTTCCCCTCCTCTTCTCTCCTTCTTGTAATGTCTTAATTTTCTTTATTCTCCCCTCCCCACCCACCTCCACTGCTTAGTCTTCTGCCTCTCCTTGTCCCATCCTCCCTCTCTCTCTCTCTCTCCCTCTCTCTCTCTCTCACATCATTTCTCTTGGGAGTATTAGAAGGCTGGTTAGCTGCTGCATTTTCTTATATAGACCTGAACAAAAGCTACCCAAGAGCTTTTGTAAGAGTCCTCTGTGAGGACTCTTACAATATTAAAAAAAAAAAAAAAAATCCCCGTTTAGTGTTTATGTAGGGTGCGCACATAGGAGAAGGGCAAAATTATCGTATAACCTTGGCCATTTAGATACTGTGGACGTCAAAGGCCGACTGAAATACGGGCACAGAGACAAACGAAGTCATTTAAATGTGGAGCGGGAATTAAGTAGGCAAAAAGAAAAGGACTATCTCTTGTACTTTCTTTGTGATAATTCACCAAATAACACCAAAAATAATAAAGCGTTGCATCTGTAAATAATTTAGTATATATATCTTGTCTAAACAACTAGATGTAAATTAATGGGCGGCAGGTTCCATATCTCGAACTTTTCTATAGCCTTGCAAACAGCACAACTCTTTGCATACACCAGGCACTTAAAAAGAGTTTGAGTGAAGTATAACAAATCACTATGAAACTGGTGACTTACCCCTCAAAAATTGCCTACAGTTGCTTCATACTATCTAAGGGTTTTAAACCATGCAAATGAATAGGATCTCACACAGATACACACACATACAACCAAATACACATACCCCCCATAATACAAATACACAAGATAAATACAAATAACGAGAGGAAAATTATATAAAGACATATCCACGTAGAAAAATCAATTAATTAATTTGCTAGATAGTTGGTAACTTAAAAGTAATCAAGGATATCTTGATTATGTTCAGTAATCTAAGTTTCCAAGAATTGGTAAGAGTGAATAAGGAACCAGTTAGTAGCTGTGCAATTAATATTTATAGTGAGAAACTGACTTACGTGTACTTGGATAAGTCATGTTATCTGACTTAGGCTTCATGCTTCTCTTACCTGAGGTGACAATACTATTTCCCTTCTCATCCACCTCCTCTGCAAAGATGTTCTGCAAATAAATGAGGTAATGTTTGGGAAATGTTTGCAGCTTGGGAAGGAAACCCACTGCATACCTCTCAGGTGTTATTACTATTCCATAGTCAAGCCTGGCATATTATTTTTATTTTAAATTGAAATTGTACTGTCTGAGTTCTTGGGTTTTGACCAAAATCTGGGTCAACATAAGAAGAAGATTGTCTTTAATTTTAATTCTGAGGCTCTGTTCGGATCCCTTGCACGTGTGAGAGAAAACTGTGGCAATAAACAAAGCACATAAATCAAGCTTTGAAAGAGAAAAATCTCTATCCAAGGAGGATTTTTTTTTTTTTTTTTTCAATGAAGAGCACGAACACTGTATTTCCCCGGAGGAATATTTCGGTCCAGGAAGGAGGATAGTGCATGCCGTGTGTGTGTATGCGTGTGTGTGCATGTGTGTGTATGTGTGTGTGCTGTGCGTGCGCGCCCGCGGAGAGAGGGGCGGGGGAGGCGGATGAGGAGGATGAGATCATAGTTTCAGGATCCTCAGGAAACCCTGGTACTGGCAGCAGCCAGCCTCTGCTGTGCCCACATGACCCACAACTCTGGCAGCGGACCCGGCACTTCCAACATTATTAAATAATAAGAAAGCGGCTCCTGCTCCATGCCCAAACCTCCCTACAGACCAATGGACACCTTCTAAGAGTTTGGCGAGTCGGTGACTGAGGCGCCCGTCCATTCCAAGGTGTGTGCAAGGCGTTTTCCTCCTTGACAGCTCCAGGATGGGGGAGGGCGCGGGAGTGGAGGGGGTCTGGGCGCCGGGCGGGGAGTGGGCGCGGGCCGGGCCGCCGCGCGGTGCCCCCCGGGCCGCCGGGTGCCGCGGAGCGAGCGGCGAGGCGGGAGATGCACATGACGCGCCGCCCCAGCTGCGCAGGGACCGCAGCCGCCCACGGCGCCGGGGCGCGGGCACAGGCGGATCGGCTGCCGGAGCAAGGGCAGGCGCCGCGCACCGGCAAAGTCAAGAGTGGAAGCGGGCGGCGAGCGCCGGCTGGGGAAGGGAATCGCCCCAACGCCCACTCGCGGGGTTCCCACCTGTGCGCGGGCGCCGGCCGCCGCCAGCGCCAAGCATGTGCCGAGCGCCGCAGCCAGGACTGCGGCGCGGCGCCTCCCCCGGCGGCGGGCGGCGCCTCGGGCCCGCGGGGCGGCGGTAGCGGCTGCTGCAGGATGGCCGGCCCGGGGGCGCGGGGCCGCGCAGGTAAATCTTGGCCTCCCGCGGCGGCCCGGCCGTGCCGCAGCCCCCGCTGTCGCCGCGGCGCCGCTCCCGGGCTCGGCGATGGCAGCCGGCTCCGTGGCGGCGCGGATCGAGTTGTTTTTGTTGTCAGTGCTGCGCTCCCGGGCGTCCCCGCGGGCTGAGCCGTTGGGAGGTGGCGTGGCCACATCCATTAGGGATGGCGCTCACGTGGGGGAGCAGTCTGGGGGCTACTGACCGGCAAGGCGGCGACGGGTCCCTTCCAGCCCGCGGCGTCTGCGCGTGTTGGAATGCACTGCGGTGCCGGGGCGGGTGCGGAGGGGAGTGGGCGCGCGGCGCTGGGGGCGGCGGGCGGCGGACGTGGGCGCGCGGGGGGCGGGGGGCGGCGAGGGGCCGCAGCCTTTATAGCCTGTTGCCCATCTCGGAGTTCTCCGCTGGACAGAGGGCGGACGGGAGGTTGTTGTGGTGCCTGGAGTGGAAGGTAGAGTGGCGTCTGTCAAAAGACCAGAGCCAAGGAGAGAGGAGGGATGGCCGGACGGCGGTGCTGGGCTCGGTGGGACCGTTCCCAGGACTCGGTAGGTAGTAAAACTTTCCTCGTTGGCAGGCTTGGGGTACGACTTTGAGAAGACAAGTGTGGAACTTGGGGGAGAAACGCCGGAGGCACACTTGCAGAGAAGCTTACCGCCCTCAGGGTCATTCTTGCTCTAAAAAATGGTCTTTGGAGTTAATATGGACGTTCAAGTTTTCCTGTTTTCTGTTAGGATCACTGAGTATTAATGTGTTTGTGTTTCCTTTTCAACATAACAGTAACCCATATTGTTGAAGTATGAATAGTTACGTTTCACTTACAAAAAATATACTTATTTTGTTTATTCCAAAGGTAGAAACTTTAGAAGAAAACAGCTCTCCGTATGTACCAGGCACAGTGTTGTGTGCCTTCACTCACTCACTTCTTACCGCAACCTGAGGGGTAGTTCATATTGTCCACCTTTTACAGTTGAGGAAATCCAGACCCAGAGAGCTGAAATAACTTAACTCGAAGTCGTACAATTATTAAATGTTAGAGTCCAATTGGGCTCTCGGTTCGCGTTTTAGCAACTCATGTGTTTATATATCTATATGATACCCCACTGTGCCTACAGTTCTTCTATATTTCATATGTTGGCCACATTTCTCTACCAACATGAACGTCTTAACTATGTGCTAAGGGCTGGACATAATTAAGGTTTTCTAATATTTAATATCCTTTGAGTACTTTTGTTAGAATTAACCAAGTTTCCTACAACAGTTAAAAACTGAAGTATTATTTATCAGTGAAGTTAAGATTTTCAGCAGTTAAAATTACCAGCCAAGTAAATTACCACAAAGCAGGTGGCTGAATTGATCTACAGTTTGCACTTAATTTTAAACTTCCTAAGGTATTAGGCTGGTCTTTCCTCAAAACATGGCCATCATTTTCCTCAGAACACTAGAATCTTTGAGCAAGTTTAATCATCTTTAATCCAGTCGTTCTGACTAGAGGTTAAGCAATTTTAAAAGAATTTTGCAAATCTCTTTAAACTGTCAGTGATTAAAAGCAGGTTATATTTCGAGGGTGTTTGTGTGTGTCTGTGCCTTTTAGCCAGTTGTAGGTGCTTTGTACAAAGTTGTGTAGCAATGAAGACTGCAATCAAAATTTCTCATTAGTGCTAAGCTGAAATACTTTTAAAATCTCCGCTTGCTTTAAATGAACCACAATGCAAAGAAGGGTCTCAGTGGGGTGAACTCCCAACTTCACAAATTTAGAGAATTACTCTTCATTTGAGCTTATCATAGAACTCTCAGAATATTCATTTAATTGGATGGATGTCTCTCTTAAGTCTTCATCTGTTATTTCTTCAAGTAAATTTAATTGCTCCTTCACATAACCAGTTTCACATTATTTTGACATTCATAGATTTCCTTAATTCTTGTCTCTCAGTTTAATTAAATTCCGTATACATATTTCAAACCCACAATTATTCAACATTATCAGTGAGAAGACTAGAATCCAACTGAACTACATGGACACATGTTCTTTGGCTATGACAAAAAAAAGTATCCCATTCTTCAGTGGTTAACCTCCTCTGTACCCCCAAATTATGGCTTCAACTTTATTTTGGGATTCCAGAGCAGTGCTGTGGTCAAAATAGTTACATGTCATCAGACACAGTGTTTTTGTTACTGAAATTGAATTTGAATTTTCCAAGTCTATTTATAGGAAATGTTGATTGTTTATTGAAAGGCATATGTTTTATAAATACATGGATATGTCCTTTCTATAATACATATAAGTCAGAACTGTTCCAGTTTTCAGCTTCTGTTGCTTATTTGAGAGAAAGCATTCCCTTGCTACTTTTACTCACCTGGTAGATATGACATGACTTTTTCCTTTTAGGAGCCACATCTCTAGTTTTGGGAGAATTGTAATGTCTCTGCCTCTTGAGAGCCCTCTCCGTTTCAGGTGCTGGATGGGGAACTGGGGATCAGTAATGAGCAGAAAGATGAGTGATCCCTGCCAACACAGGGGGTCAGACTTTAATAAAACAATTATGCAAGTAAATGTTTATTTGCAAATTGAGATAAGTTCTCTGAAAGAAAGAATTCTATAAAAATGTGTAATAAAGGATTCTGTACTAGGCACAGAGGTCAGAACCCGACGCCCAAGCAGTCACATATTTGTGGAGGAATGACATCTGAGAAGGTGTTTACTAAGTCAATTGTCTTCTTAAATGCATTCGTACGTCTTTTCTGAATTATTTTCTGAGTCAGAGACCTTGGTCTCACTCTAGTTATCGCTACATGTCTCTATTCATCAGGAGCCATACTATTTACCTTCATTATTCCCCTAGGGACACAGGGAGATTTACAAAGCTATCAATACCTCTTAAAAAATGTAGAGCATATACTACCCTTATCTAGTTATTAACTTACTTGCAGAAAGTTATTTAAGTTTAGTGAAATATAATCATTGTCTTTCTTTGCCTTAACAACTTCTTTTGAATTTTAAAAAAGTAGTTGTGTGTGTGTGTGTGTGTGTGTGTGTGTGTTGTTAAAGTGGCAGTATGTCTCAGACTAGAAATGCAATTGATTCATCATGCAGTCCCTAAGATTCTCTAAAGTGTCCAAGGTAAGAGAAGAGGCCCCAGAGTAAGGGAGGTGATATTAAGTGATGGATATGCTGGGAACATATGTATTAACAATTTAAAGCAAACACAGTAACTAAATTTATTGAATAGTTACTGTGTGCTGGGTATTCTGTGGGCTATAGATAAATTAACTTATGTATTCTTCATGATAGCCTAGAGGTCTGCATGCATTACCCATGTCCCCATTCTATAGGACAGGAACTGAAGCATGAAGAGAGCAATAATCATGACCGCTGTCACATAGGTAGAGATAAACCCTAAATTCAAGTATTCTGATATTGTAGTCCACACTGTTAACTATGGATGTGTAGTACCTAGTTCATAATTTTACTAATGCGTTAAATTCCCATCATTGTTGAAAATAGTAACACTCCTAATTTGATCTTTTGGTTACTTTTCTCTTAATAAAAGTCAGTGGAAAAAAAAATAGAACTTCCTTTGGCAATGCTTTTTGTCCCATAATTTATAGGCAAAACATACATAAAGCAAGAAGAAATATATAAATTCCTAGACAGACTGGAGACCACTAAATTATAAGAAATTTCTCATGATATGTTATATATTTTTAAATTAAAATAGTCATTTGAGCAGCATTTGAAACTATTGAAATTTTTAGCATCAAGGAAATGTACTTCAGCATTTCAAATAGGGAAATATTTTTAACAGCTAGAATTTCTGTGACCATTAATAAACTTAAGAATTTTATATTTTTATTTTTTTAAATTTTATTTGACAAACAGAGATCACAAGTAGGCAGAGAGGCGGGTGGGGGGGTGGGACAGGTTCCCTGCTGAGCAGAGAGCCTGACTAGGTGGGTTCAATCCCAGCACCCTGAGATCATGACCCGAGCCAAAGGCAGAGGCTTAACCCACTGAGCCACCCAGGCATCACAAACTTAAGCATTTTAAGTCACCTGTTTCACCTAGCCCCAATGTCTGTCCAGAGTATGCACTGCAAAGAGGATATAAAGTATGACATAAAAACACCTGTTGAATTGTCTTGGTAAAATTTAAGACCCAGTTAAGATTTACATTAGGATCTTCTGACATGGCTCATAGTAAATGTTATGATTAAAAACTTAATAGTTTTGAATATTATCCAAATAATGCTAATCTAAGACACATGGGGTGTATTATTAGCAAAGTGAAGTACTAACTGGTTAAGTGTACTAATGCACATAAAGATCTTTGCACAGTGTCTGAAAATTTAACCAATGTTATTTCTCCCTGAAAATGATGGGTAATATGCAGCTGATATGATTAATGTTAGTAGCAACCATGAATCACAATTCATATGTAGAGCACACATACAAGTACGTGACTCCTTTCTTTGAAATTGTTCGAAATGCTTAAGGCAGTGCATACATTTTCTGTTACTCCGGTATCCCTATCAAGATTGTGATAGGTCATTTCTCTGTTTGCTCAGTTTCATCCAAAAGTTTGATTTCATGGAATAATTAGTAAACTGTTGCTCTAATTTATATCAAAAGGAAGAGCTGCAAGACTTGATCTGACTCTGTGTGTGTGTGTGTGTGTTTGGTGTTCCCAGAGTGGAGGATGACATATACCAATGAACAATTCATTAACTGGAGTTTACAATTTGACATCATAGTATAGTGTCCTATGGCAGAGAGTTTTGTATGCTTGATGTAAATATAAAATATATTAACTAGTTATGATTGTTTAGGTTATGCAGTCATAACAAACAACTTTAAAATCTGAGACTGAAAAGAACAAAGGTTTATTTCTTGCTAATGCTGTGTGCCCATGTTCATCAATAAGACTCTATTCTACATCCCTCTCTCTTAGAGTTTCTGCTAATAAAGCCCCTGTCATCCAAACATCCCATCTCTCATCAGGCACATGGGAACATGGTAAATCACCCACAAGTTTTTAAAGGCTTCTACCAGGAAGCAACGCTTACCACTTTTGCTCATATTTCATTGGCCAAAGCAAATTATATAGCCATTCCTAACCGGAAGATGGACGAGCAGAGTAATCCGATCTTATGCCCGGATGGAAGAACAGTGCGGTAGTAGTGAACACATTAATGATTACCATATAAAATTAACCAGTTTCCTTCAATAGTTTTATCACTTAAAAATGACTTATGATATAATGTAAAGTAGAATCAACAATGACTATGCTTTAGAACTTCAGCACAGGAAGGTAATTCCTACATAAAATCACCAGCAAAGAAAGTAGAGACCAAACTTGTGAAATGGATGGTATCCCCCTTTTTCATTAAAGGTGCATTTAGTCAAGGAGTAATCCTAAAGCTATGGTTTATTTTAGATGAATGCATGATGTAGTGTCTTTGTCAGTAAGCACAAGCCAAGGACAGTGCCAATGCCTACATACAGCCCCCAAGCTGTGTTTTCAGAACACATTTGACAGTATCAACATGGTAGGAAAAGGAAAGCAACTGTGTATCATCTTCATCACCTGCATCAACACGAACAAAAGTAACGTATATACTATTATGTATTATTGTAAAAAGTCATACAGATAAACATATAAATAACACTGCATGTTTATTTAAATTGCCAAACATAATTTGAAAAGTTAGAATATATCCAATCCATATTTTTAAATTAAACCTTGTATTTTGAAATAATTGGAGATTCACATGCCATTGTAAGAAATAATACAGAGAGATCCCACGGTCACTTTTATCCAGTTTCCCCCAACACAAACAAATGTTAAAAAATGGCCAAAAGACCTAAAAAGACATTTCACCAGGAAAGATACATAAATGGCAGATATGTACATGAAAGGATGTTCACATCATTAACCCTTAAGGAATGCAAATTAAAATCATGGTGAGATATCATACACATCTATCAGACTATTCACTGTAAGTATATAGGAATTTACTGATTTTTGTATTTTTTTTTTGTATCCTGAGAACTTGCTGAACTTATTAGCTCTAAATGTTTTTTGTAATTTCTTCAAATGGTCTATGTAGACCATCACATCATCTAAAAGTAAGGACAATTTTCTTTCTATATGATTAACCTGTATGCCTTTTCTTTTCTTGCCTTATTGCACTGTTAGAAGTTCCAATATCATGTTAAGTAGAGGGCTGAGAATGCACGTTATTACATTTGTTGCTGATCTTCCAGGGAAAGCGTTTAGTCTTTCATCATCATGTATACATCATATCAGCAGTAACTTTTTTGTAACTGTTCTTTTTGGAATTGAAAAATTTCACCTCCATTTCAGTTTTTTTTTACTGTGTTTATCATGAATAGATATTAATTTTTGTCAAATGCTCTTTTCCCCACCAAATGATATGATCATTTAATTTTCCTTCTTTAGCGTGTTCCAGTAGTAGAGTATGTTGATTTTTGGCCATTGAACCAGCTTTGCATCCCTGCAATAAATCCCATTTAGCCATTGTGTATAATTTTTTGTATAATCTATTTGCCAATATTTTGTTAAAGATTTTTACATCTATATCCATAAGAGATATTGGTCTATAGTTTTCTTTTTTGGTGCTATCTTCATTATTAATATTAGAGTAATACTAGCTCCATAAAATGAGTTATAATGTCTTCCCTCTTCTATTTTCTGAAGGAGATAGTGTAGAATTGGTATTAATTCTTCCTTAAATATTTGGAGAATTTGTCAGTGAAACCACCTGGTCTGGGATATTCTTTATATATACATATACATATATACATATATATATGTATATATGTATATGTGTATATATATATGTTATGAACTCAATTTCTTTAATACTTACATTGGTTTGCTTGGGCTGCCATAACAGAATACCACAGACTGGGGGCTTAAACAAGAGAAATGTATATTTTCATGTTTCCTGGGGCTGGTAGTCCAAGATCCAGGGATGAGCAGGTTTGTTTTCTTCTCAGGCCTCTTCCTTGTCTTGCAGATGGTTGCCCACTTGCTGTGTCCTGACATGGTCTGTCCTCTGTGTGTGCCTCCTTGTTGTCTCCCTATGTGTCTGAATTTACCCTTTTTATAAAGACACTGGTCAGGCTTGATTAGGACCTGTCCTAAATGTCACACTTTAACTTAATCATCATTTTAAAGTCCCTTTCTCTAAACATGATCATATTGGGTATTGTGGTTAAGGCTTCAACATATAAATTCTGGGAGGACACCATGCAGCCCACAACAATATTTTATATGCTATTCAAATGATCTGTTTCATATTATGTGAGTTGTGATAATTTATTTAAGTTTATTGAGGAATTGGTTCATTTCAGTTGTCCAATCCATCTGTGGAGCATTGCTCATATTTATTTTTGTTCTTTTGATGTCTGCAGTATCTCTAGTGATATCCTGTGCTTCACTCTTGATATTGGTAATTTGTGTCTTCTCTCTTCTGTCAGTTTGATGGAGGTTTATCAATTTTATTGATCATTAAAAGACCACATTGTTTCACTGATTTTTCTTTATTGTTTTTCTGTTCTCCATTTCATTGATTTCTGCTTTTATAATTATTATTTCCTCCATTCTGTTTGCTTTTGGATTATTTATCTTATCTTTTTCTATATTATTGAGTGGGTATTTAGATTACTGGTTTTAGGTTTTTCTTCTTTCCTAATGTATGCATTTAGTGCTATGAATTTCCCTTTTGGCACTGCCATAGTTCTGTTACACATTTTGATAAGTTGTATTTTCATTTGAATCCAGTTCAAGTACTTTTCAAAATTTCTCTTTTGATTTCCTCTTTGACCCCTGGGTTACTTAGAGTGTGGTGTTTAGTTTCAGATATTTGGAGATTTTTATTGTTGTTCTTGTATCTCTGTTTTTGGTCAGAGAAAGTTATTTCCTGTACTGTCTTTATTTTGGTCTGAGAATACACTCTGTGTCATTCTGATTCACTTAAATATGTTGAAGGTGATATTATGGCCTGAAATGATGTTTATCTTGGATTATTTTCCATGAGCACATGAAAAGGCTGTGTATTTAGCTGTTTTGGGGTAGAATGTTCTATAAATGCCCGCTTAGATCCTGGTGGTTGATACTGCTGACCAGTTTTTATATATCTTTGCTAATTTTCTGCATAGCTGTCCTGTTGCTTGTTGAAAGAATGTGTGAGGTCTCCAATTGTTATTGTGGATTAGTCCACTTCTTTCATTTCTATCAATTTGACTTTACATATTTTACAGCTCTGTTGTTTGGTATATTTATATTTAAGACTGCTTTGTCTTCTTGGTGTATTGATTCTTTTATCATTACGTAATATCCTTCTCTATATCTGGTAATTTTATTTGCTTATAGTCTATTGTATCTGATATTAACAGGTACTCCTTTGTTTCTTTGATTGATGTTTGCATGATATCTTTTTTCCTATCCTTTCACTTTCAATCTGCCTACATCATCATATTTGATTTGAATTCCTTGTACATATAATGTAGTTGGGTCATATATTTTAATCCACCCTGCCAATATCTTTTAATTGATGTTTTCAGACCATTTACATTTACTATAATTATTGATATGTTAGGCTTATTTTTGTCATTATATTTTTTGGTTTCTCTCTCTCTCTCTTTTTAACTTCCTCTGAGGTTTTTTTTCCTTGCCTTTCTGTCAGTTACCTGAGCTTTTATAGAATTCCATTTTTTATTTGTCTATAGGGTTTTTAAGTGTATCTCTTTATATATCTTTTAATGATTGCTACAATCAATCATTATAATCAACCTATAACATCATACACACACACACACACACATAGAATTTTTCACTGTCTATTGCTGTTGTCATTTTATCAATTCTAGTGAACCATAGAAACTACTTCTTGTTACATCCTTTCTTTCTTTGCCATTTATAGTTGTCAAATATTTCCTTTACAGGCATCACACAGTGTTAACATTTTTGCTTCAACCGTCAAATATAATTTAGAAAGCTCAAGAGGAAGAAAAAAGTCCATATTTATCCATATTTTTTTCTCTCTTGATGTTCTAACATACCTTCTTTTCTTCCTTCCTTTTTGTTTTGAAAAGTTCCTTAACCATTCTTTTAGAGCAGACCAGTCTCCTGGTGACAGAATATCTTTGTTTTTCTTCATCTAAGAATGTCTTTATTTCCCCTTCATTCTTGAAGGATATTTTAACTCAGTATGGGATTCTAGGTTGATAATTCTTTTCTTTCAGCATTTGAAAAATGTACCACTTTCTATGGCCTTCATGGTTTCTGTTGAGACATCTGTGATTCATCTTGGTTTTCTCTTACATGAAGTGTCATTTCTCACTTCTTCTTTTCAAGACCCTTTTTTATCTTTAGTTTTCATAAATTTGATCATGTTGTGTATTGGCACAGATTTCTTTGAGTTTATTCTGTTTGACTTTTCAGATTTATTCAGCTTCTTGAATCTGTAGATTTATGTCTTTTGTCAAACTTGGGAAGCTTTCAGGCATTATTTCTTTGAGTACTTTTTCAGCTCAGTCCATTTTCTCCTCTCCTTCCAGGTACCCAAGACATGAATGTCAGATCTTTTGTTATAGTACTATGCTGAATGTGTATCCTATGGCTGCTATAACAAATTTCCATAAACTTGTTTTAAAACACACATTTATTCTTTTACAATTCTGGAGGCCAAAAGCCAGATACCAGTTCCATTGGGTTAGTCAAGGTGTGGCAGGGCTGGTTTCTTCTGAAGGTTCCATGGGACAATTCATTTTCTTGCCTTTTGTAGCTACTGGAGGCTATGTATTCTTTGACTCACAATTTCTTCAATCTAATCTCTTGCTTCTATAATCAAATCTCCTACTTTCTTTGCTGTAGTCAAATCTCCCTTGACTCTCTCTTTTAAGAACACTGTGATTACATTTAGGGTCCATCTGGAAAGTCCATTATATTCTCCACATCTCAAGCTCTTTAATTTAATCCCACCTACAGAATCCTTTTTGCCTCACAAGATTCCAGGAATTAGGATCAAACTGAGTATCTTTCAGAGCCATTATTCAACCTATTGTACACACAGAGTCTCTAAGGCTTTGTTGTTTCAGTCTGTTTCCTTTGTTTCTCAGACTGAGTTATTCTAGTTATTCTATAATTCATCTCACAGGTTTTTTTCCTCCATCACTTCCACTCTGTTACTGGGCCACCCACAATATTTTATATCTGGTCATTAGGGGTTTTCTTAGTTCTAAAATTTCCACTTAGTTTTTTCTAATTCTTTTTTTCTTTTTCCTTTTTTTTTTTTTAGCTGATACTTTTTACTTTTTTGTTTCAAGCATGTTCATAATTTCTCATTGGAGTATTTTTTAATTATGACTGCTTTAAAAAGACTGTTTGTCAGACTATTCTAACATCTTTCTGTAATCCTATTGTTGGCATCTATAAATTGTCTTTTTTGGTTCAGTTTCTGATTTTCCTGGCCCTTGGTGTGATGAATGATTTTCAGTTGAAATCTGGCCATATTATTATGTTAAGAGACTCTGGACTTATTTAAACATCCTGTTTTAGTTGTCTTCCACGACTATCACCCCAGTGGGCAAAATGGGGATAGTGCCACCTCATCCTTGCCAGGTGGGGGAAGAAGTGCAGGTTCCTCAGTTGGTCTCCCTTGTCACCTAAGGGGGCTCCACATTATTGTGGGGATTGTGAATTCAAGTTATCCACTAGATCATCACTGATACCTCTCTGGTTGGGAATGGTAGAAGTGCCTCTTTTATGTTCCCTATGTGGAATCCATAGACAACATGGGGACAAGAAGGTTGTCTGATTACTCCTGGGCCATGATGACAGTCCTGACTCTCCACTAGGCCTCCCATGACACCACTTAATGGAGATGGGGAGGAGAGACTTGGTACTACTAGGTGAAGTTAAAAGTTCAGCTTCCCCATAGTCTCCACTGACAACCTAGTAGGAGTGGAAGGTGGGGAGTCTCCTTACCACCTGCTGGGAATGAAAGTCCCAGGTCCGTACTTAACCTTCTATCTATTACATTGGTGGGGATGAGGAAATATGGGGCTCCTTTACAGCCTGGTGAATGTGGAGGTCTAGGTTCCCCACTTAGCCTCTGTTGGCATGGTTGTGGTAGGGGTACATTATTTTCTGTCTTAAATGGTTGGAATAAAGCCATTATTGTCTAAAGATTTTTTTCATTTATTGTGTCGTTCCTTTCCTAGTCCTTTAGCTAAGTAAAGCATAATTTTGTGCCCCCCCCCCTTTTTAAATCTAAGTCTGTCGGGATTTCTGGGTTTCTAGTTTCTTTAGTTCCATGTTTGGGATACATGAACCAATACAGAAACCCAAGAAAATCATCATTGGGGTGACTGAGGGCCCTGAGGCTCCCAGATGGTTTACCTTCTCTCCAACTTTCAGAGTCTTGGTATACTTATTTTATTTATAATGTTAAGGGTTTAATTTTACTTAGTGAAAGGGATAGGGAAAACTACTTCTACTCCATCTTCACAAAAATCTAATTCACATTTTTTATGCAGGTGTAAAATGAAAAATATCACTCAACATTGATTCTCAGAGGATGACGGGGATTAACTGCTACTCTGTTTCTGAATAATAAGTGCTTGACAGCTCAGCAGGATGAGGGGTACTTGGACAATGATGCAGACAGGAACACAGAACATTCCATCAGTGCTAAGGTTCAGGGACCATGTGAAGGTACTTTTACTCCTCCAAATCAGTGCTTTTTCCTCTCCTAAGAGACCATTGCTCCAGGCTATAGCAAAGTTGGAAACTTCTACCATTTTCATACACAGTCTTTTGTGGCAGATTTCTGAAACATCAACATCCCAGCCCCTACTGTATTCTCACTAAATGTTCTTTATTTCCGGGAACATTATCCATCTGAAACAGTTTTGAACCAAAAAGTGTGTGGGAAAATGTTGCTAAGCTAAGAAGGAAATAGTGAACACAAAATCTGTGTTTAAATTCTGGGGAGCACCTACCAGCAAGCATTCATGTTAATTTATTTTGGTGTAAAATTATACATTAAAAACAAATATATTAGCTTTGTCAAGTTGTTTGATTGCTGCTCAGTAGATTAAGTACAAGAGATGGGGATTAGAATTTTCTGCTTGAAACCAATGTTCTGAGGAATAACAGTTGACAGGGAGGCAATCACAAAGAACAATAGTCTAGGGAGACTCTTCCAAAAGACAAATCAAGTTATTAATGCTGTATTAACCCTGAAGTTCTCACTGTACTACAGTGACGTTCCTTCAGGTGTGGGCTTCAGACGGGTAGCGTCAACACAGTCTTAGAAGAGTCTGTGAATACAAATTTCTAAGAAACTCTGGGGATGGAGCCCACCAATCTCTTGTAACAAATGCTGCAAGTTCTTCTGATGCACGGGAAGCTAGAAGCCACTAACTAAGGTAACCATTGAGAGTACACTAAATTTGTGCTTTTTATGATTCTCAACTCACCAGTTTAGGTTTTGGAAAATTTATTTATCATGTTTAACATTTTGTGTGTTTTAATCATAAGTATTTTAAAAATAAATATAGCAAAGAAATTTAAAATGTATTACCCAATGTAGTCTCTTTAGTTACATGTGCCTTAATGATTCCCACAATTGTTTTGTATCCTTGACCCAAATCGTCATAACTGCTCCAAGTCTCATCTTTTTGGTCGAAACCATAAGTTAAGCCATGCCTACACTTCCCTGCCTTTGCTCCTCATTGCTACCAAATCAAACATTAATGGATTTTCTTGGCAGTTTTTATGTTCTTTTGCAGAGCTGATACAAATCATGAAGATATTTGGAGGCAAGGGTGGGGGCGTCGCTGCATCATTTGAAGAAGATGCATTTTAGGAGATCTTGTCACACAATATTGTTAGAGACAGATGCATATGCAGATGTCCAGACTCATCGTTGTCATTACCACATCAGTTCTACCACGGGGGATTCACTGTCTCCTGCAGCCTGGCATTTTTCTCTGGGGTCACATGAGATGACAGAAAATTTTGGCTCCGGGGCTGTCCCGGAAAGAGAAGCTGCGTTTTGATTAGAGATTCTATAATTGGGGCACAGTTACAAACCACAAGATGGGGTAAGACAAAGTCAGTAAGAAGCAAAAGGTTAGAAGTTTAAAAAAAAAAAAATCTTGTGATGTAATACACTCTAGATAGATGCAGATTGGAGAGATAACCTGTGGCTTCTAGTCCTAAAGATGGTGCAGTTTTATTTTAAGGACAGTATTAGATCATTCTATTCTTTCAATCAGCAATTCACCAAACACAGAACATAAATTAGAACATAGATTATATGACCATAGATATAGAACATAGATTTGAGTTCACAGATTTGAGTTTACTTAGTATCCACCACTTTGGGTTGCCAATCTTTTTGGGTTTTGATCAGTTATTACGTTTTATTATATATCATTTTTAAGGTGAATTTTTTAACTTCTAGAAATAATAAAGTTCAATTCCATAATACCCTTTACTCCATATATCTTTTTAAAGGTGTCCTTGTTCTTGAGGAAACTAGGGGAAATGGCTCACAAAAAAATTCTGCTTTTGTTTTAAAATGAGACACGTTCTTGGTTCGGAAAATATTATTCTCTTGTCCTTTTAGAAGCCCCACTCCCAGTTGTATTGTGTTTTCCATCCCTTCTGTTCCCCTTGTGCATTCAATCTGATTCTATTTCTCATTTATTCACGATACTTGGGTGTTTAAATGGTTGCATCTCTGCAGTGTTTTAGGGATAAGACTTTTCCAAACCTTCATTATGTGGAAGTGTTTGTTAAATAACACCATGTGGACAGGTTGGAGGAACCACTCCTTTAAAAACATATTTTTATATGATGAGGCCGATGTTTGCTCTCACACACTTCTCTCATACAATAAGGGCCCCCCAGCCCTCGTGATGCCAGTCAGATGCCTTCTTTCTGGAAGGAACCACTTGGCTGGCTTTTTAAAAAATGTGGTAATTAAATCATCACCAAAATGCTTAGGCAAGGCTTAAATATGGAGAAAAACAGTTCTTGCAGAATAAACGGGGGCAAGGAAGGGGGGGCTCAGAAAGGTAAGAAGTATGCATCATGTCCTGTGTGGGTGGGCGTCCAGATTTTCCCCTACAGTGTTAGCTTCTATTTATAAACACAAAATGTGTCAGGTGATTTTTTTTTCCATATGCAGATAAATTCTGCCTCTTCCTTTTAACCTAGACACCGTAAAAGTCATATTTACCATTAAGATATATATAAAAGACTTCCTGTATTATAGTGCTTAAACCCCCTTTTTCATGGGCACCTGAGTGGCTCAGGCAGCTAAACCCCCTTTTTTATTAGTTTGTGGGTTTTTTCTCTTTGTTCTTTATTGGTTCAAGAATGTTTTTTCTCTTGTGCCTTATTTTCTGGGAGCATGTGACATAACAGCTGTAAATTAAAAGTTCTTTAAATATCTCTCATACTTTAGATATGAGGTTAAAGAGTTGCTCCATATTCATACAGTTTGAATCTTTGTATTAGACAAGGAAGAAAAAACAACGAAGTGAACCTAAAGCAAGTTGGTATTCTATATCAGCAATCTGCAAATGGGCTGGTTCTCAAGGCAAATAATCCGACTTCACCAGCCACGGTCGTTGAAGGGAAAGCAATAGCCCTGTGATTTTGTGTGAACGAGCCCTTGGGAAGGTGCTTGCTCTGGGTTTTAGGGTTGAGGTTGGTGGTTAAGGGGGGGAGAGAGTGACAGATACTAGGACTCCACCTCTTTCTTAGCCATAATCCTGCCTGGCTGTGAACAGAGGGTAACCTATGCCAACTGTCTTTGTTTCTCCCTTCACTTTATTCTCTTCATCTCCTTTGTTTTGTGTTTGTTTGAGTTTTTTAAAGATTTATTTATTTAATAGATTTAGGGTGCCTGGGTGGCTCAGTCATTAAGCATCTGCCCTGGGCTCAGGTCATGATCCCAGAGTCCTGGGATCAAGCCCCGCCTCGGGCTCCCTGCTCAGTGGGAAGCCTGCTTCTCCCCTGCTTCTCCTTCTCCCACTCCCCCTGCTTGTATTCCTTCTCTCGCTGTCTCTGTCAAAGAAATAAATAAAATCTAAAAAAACAAAAACAAAAAACAAAAAACAATTTGGGCGCCTGGGTGGCTCAGTGGGTTAAAGCCTTTGCCTTCGGTTCAGGTCATGATCCCAGGGTCCTGGAATCAAGCCCCGCCCGCATCAGGCTCTCTGCTCAGCGGGGAGCCTGCTTCCCCCTCTCTCTCTGCCTGCCTCTCTGCCTACTTGTCATCTCTGTCTGTCAAATAAATAAATAGAATCTTTTTTAAAAAATGCTTTAAAAAGAACTATTTATTTGAGAGAGAGCGAGAGAGCATGCAGAAGTGGGAGGGGCAGCGGGAGAGGGAGAGAGAATTTCAAGCTGACTCTGTGCTGAGAGCTGAGACGGACATGAGGCTCGATCTCACGACCCTGAGATCAGGGACCTGAGCTGAAACCAAGAGTTGGAGGCTCAACTGACTGTGCTTCCCAGGTGCCCCTGTTTGTGTTGTTTTGTTGTTTTTCTCTTGGCTCTCTCCTTTCCATATCCCCAGCCAGCATCAAGCTGAGTCGAATGGTCACACAAGGAGAATCATTGCTGGAACGATAAACTTAGAGACATGCTAGTCCTTGACCTTTGCTTCTCCAGACTCTCACCAAGCCTATGACAAGACTACATCTTCTAGTTTTCCCTCTGTGTTCCACCAGTCATTCCACATTACTCATCACTCCCTTGGATTCAGTATTTTATGTTAGTTTGTAGGAGAACCAGCCTTGGTCATAGTTGATACTAACTGTACCTTCTATTTGTCCCTCTGTGTCAATGTGTTATGAAACTGGCCATTCTTTTTTTTTTTTTTTTTTTTTTTTTGAAGTGTTTCTCTAAATCTGTTTCAAGGGCCACCTGCATTAGAATCTTCCAGGGTGTTTGTTAAAAGGATATGTATCAGAACTCCACCATAGACCCACAGTTCTTGCAGAATAAACAGGAGGGACAGAGGGAGATGCAGAGGGAGAAGCAGACTCCACACTGAGCGGGGAGCACAGTGCATCACGGGACTCAATCCCAGGACCCCAAGATCATGACCTGAGCAGAAGGCAGACACTTAACCCACTGAGCCACCCAAGCACCCCTGGGGTAGCTTTTAAAAAATCAGAATGCATGGATACCAACTGCAGTTTTTTAATTTGAACAGTCTGTTGTGATTCTAGCATGTAGCCCATGTGAACAACTGGAAAATGAGCTGTAGAAATAGGATGGGTGGGAAGGAGGTTGGTTTGACAAAGAAGACTTACTTTAATGTATTCATCAAAGTCTAGGGTTTGCACCTCATTTATAAATTCAGAAAGTGGATCTTTCTCTCAAGGGCATAGTCACATTAACCAAGCTTATAGAGACCGAGCTGTAAATAGGGATGCCATTTTTAGAATTATCACTGTCACTAGGACCTGCATGACCAGGGCAATCTTGTACTCCAGACAAGAAAGAGGGAAGAAAAATTATCACCATAAGTTTACTCCTTGGTAAGGAGGTCCTGTCAGACCAAGGAAAATTAGTTGAATAAAAGTGGTGAAAATACTAAAAAAAATGTTGTGTGTCAGAAAATCTCCTAAATATTTCACATTTGTGATTTCATATGATTGCTCTCAATAGCCCTTTTGGTGGTATTATTAGATCTCTGTTCTAGATCAGAAAGACTGGGGGAAAGACACTATGTAACTTGCTCAATAGCGCAGAGCTACCAAGCGTGAGAGCTGAAATTCCTAGGCTCTGTGACTAAGTTATGTGAAAAAGAAGGAAAAGGCCAGATACCTCTAGAGTTGCTTAGCCTTTGCCATCTCTGTAGGTGATCAAGTGGGGTAGAATGGCTTCCAGTTGGTGGAGAAGAAAGGAACCTGTGAACCACTGTTTGTACAGATAGAATGCTTTCAAGTCATGAGTAATTAGACAAGCAGCACCTAGGTGGGTGAAGAGTAATGTCTTTGTCAGACCTTGTGGTTTCCTTTAACTGACCTCTCAATAGTTGTGATTAAGTGACAGATCTGCATAATCAAGTTCTACTCTCAAATTGCCTTTTTAAAAAGATGCATCACAGCCATATAGAAATAGCTAGCCATAAATATTAATAAGTGGTAATATAGGTGTGTTTAAATATAGTAGACAAGTTTGCATATATCAGCCTTGTGGGTGTCCCCAAGTCCTGAGGTAACCTTGTCTCAGAAAATATGAGTGAAATTGGCTAGAACTTCCACCAGCTCCAACTCAAGCATACTTCCTCTTCTTCTGGGAGATTTTCATGGAGCTTACAGTTCCCCTGTGTCTCTGTTCTGAGTATCTGCATCTGTTGAATTCCCAGCCACCACTCAGGGGCTTGTCTCCTAAAAACAATGCCAGCTTGCACAGGCGGTCACCCTGCTGTATGCCGCCCTTGATCCTTTACTCCCCAGAGTATCCCTGGCTCTAGGCTATGTGTTTAGCAGATTTTGTTGTAGGACTCAGACAATAGAGTTGAGTAGTGGGACAGAAATAGTGGATACGCCTTGAATTAGAACTTCCCCAACCATTTCGAGGCGGCGGGGGGGGGGAGTCATAGTTTGTGTTTTTAACTTACGCTCTGGCACCTCACCAGGTGAGAAATGGGATTATTACTAAGTGCACGTATTCATTTCAAAGTGGCAGGTGCACACTAGTAAATCATATTTCTGGCTCTCTATTTTCCCCAATTTATCTGCTAGGAGCTATCCATCAGATTCTTGGCTGCTATTGAAATGTAACCGTTACTCCCGACAGGAAAAGCGAATGGCCTTCTCATCTATGAAACAAATGTCTGCCACCAGCGGTCCCTGAAAACGCCTCAGCACGTACAAATATTGGTGAATCCTGCAGACAGATAGCACTGCCATATATGGTCTTGTGACTAACACTTTGAGACCATTTTAAGTCAGAGTGCAAGCCTAACTCCATGCTGGGGGTGGTATGACTGTTCACTACAGCCTCCTGTTGAGAAGCATATAATCTGTCAAGGGGGAAAACTTTAGGGCTCTAGGTAAGGAAGACATGGTATATCCTTGAGTGGACATCTTTCTTTTTTCTTTTCTTTTCTTTTTTTTTTTTTTTTTTGAGTGGACATCTTTCAAAAGCAAAACTAAACTATAACAGTTCTTTCCAGTCATGGAGATGACTAGTATCCATGCTTAAATAAACATGTTTTGCATCTTAAGGTTATGCTTAAATAAACATACTTTGCATATATGTTGAAATTTTCCACTGTGATGAAAAGTAACCATGGCATTAGCGGATACAAGCTAGCAAGCCAGCATAGAAGAAGGATCCTTGTTTCACTTAAGATGAGACTACTGCTCTACAGTGAATGACATTTACTTTTGTAATTTAATGATTCATGGAAAACTCCAGAAGTTGCTTAAGATTGGTGGCAAAAGTAACAACCAGATAGTTTTGGATTGTCTATGCCTTTAGACAGACATAGCACTTAGAGCTCAGCTTATTTCCGAGAAGACTTTTGCCTCATATCTCTTACAACTGCCAAGATATCTATTATTGTGGGCTAGACCTGTTATACTAATCTCCATGTCTGTGATTCCAGAAAACACTGGATGAGACAGATGCAAACTCAGAAGGTAAACACAAAGCTTAACAACAAATATATGCTAATAGTGAATGTGACATCAAATTGTCGCAAAACTTAAGACTTTATATGATCAAAGCCCATGTCAGTCTTTACCTAGTGATAGACTAGGAGGAAAATACCACAGATCTCAGATGCAAAAGTCATATCTTCCTGCTCACATCATTTTCTTTAGCAATACCTGACATGTTACTATGGGTCTGCCAGGGGCTGAGCTGACAACTGGATGATTTGCTCTAATTTCTCTTTAGAGAATTTCATCAGTCTGTTACAAAGTGACATCTGAGTTACTTAGGTAACTTGGGATGGGACTGGAGGAGAGTGAAGCCGGACCACACAGAGCATGGGCAGAGGCACCCTCCTTCCCACCCTTGTCCTCAGGGAGCTTACATTCTATCTGGGAGATGCAATTAAGAAGAGAATCAGTGAAACAACATGATATAAGGAAAGGTAAACTTGTTGTGTGAAATGAGAAATCGGAGAAAGCATGTAGAAATTCTGAAATGCGGGAAGGTTATCGGGGAGTATGTGACAGTGTCTCTGTACCTTCTGCAGTTAGAGATCCACGAGTGCAAAAACAAGTGGGTATCACCATTGGCCACTGCCTGCAGCCTACCTCAGATCCCCGCAAGGCAAACCTCAGCAGGCCTCCCAAGTCACTAGACTCATGTGCAGTGGAAGAGAAAACGTAGAAATACAAAGATAGCAGACATAAGGTCCCGGGGTCCTCTGCAAGAGTTCATGCATTGTGCTTATCTTTGTCTCTGTAAAGGAACGAGGAAAGAGGAAAGAATAATATTCCTTTATTATTATTATTATTGTTATGTTCAGTTAGCCACTGTATTAGTTTTTGACATAATTAGTTTTGATGTAATTATTTTTGATGTAGTGTTCAGTGATTCATTAGTTGTCTACTACACCCAGTGCTCATCACAGCATGTGCCCTCCTCAATATCCATAACCCTGTTACATGCTTCTCCCTCCCCCTCCCTTCTGAGACCCCCATATTGTTTCTCAGAGTCCATAGTCTCTCATGGTTCATCTCCCTCTCGGATTTCTCCCCCTTTGGTTTTCTCTCCCTTCTCCTGTGGTCCTCTGTGCTATTGCTTATGTTCCACATATGAGTGAAACCTTATGATAATTGTCTATCTCTGCCTGGCTTATCTCACTCAGCGTAATCCCCTCCAGTTCCATCCATGTCGATGCAAATAGTGGGTACTCATCCTTTCCGATGGCTGAGGAATATTCCATCACGTATAAGTATCACATCTTCTTTATCCAAAGAATAATATTCTTCACTTAAGGTATGCATGGTGAAATCCAGCTTGCAAAGCAATTTTCCCACAGTGTTTCTCATTTTTTCATCATGCGAATCCCGTGAATTAGTGATTTTTTTTCACTCCCAGTAGGCGCCGAATTGTGATTTGCCAAAGATCCCGCAGCTAGTAAATGGCCAAGCAAGAACTCAAATCCTACCTGGACACTTCCAAATTCTGAGTTCTTTGTCCACACCACAGTGTTTGAATGATAACTGCTGATAGGAGAGAGTCTCCTGCCTGTCGTGGACTGGGGAAATAGAACAAGAACATAAAACCTGTCCCATAGTCTGCTCAGAGATTCTAATTGGTAGGAACTCCCTTCACAGTGGGTATTTAAGGACCTTAAAAGGTTGTTCTGAGCTCTCGTAGGATTTAAGATAAAGGATCAATTTCCACGTTCAAGGAAATCTGTGAGCCTATGACCTTTGTTCTATACCCACATCAAGTCAGAGAGGAGTTTGGGGACCAGGATCTCTATGTATCATATTAAGTAACATAGAGAGTATATGTATATGACAGTGGTTCAAGGTTTTAGCATGCATCAGAACCACCTAAAAGGCTTTTGAAAACAGATTGCTGAAACAGTTTCTGATTTAGTAGATCTGGGTAAGGGCTGAGAATTTGCATTTTTAACAAGTTCCCAGGTGACGCGGGTGCTGCTGATCTAGGGACCACACTTTTGAGAGCCATCAATATAACAAGTGAGGCACACAGTGAACTACATCGATTTTATTAAAAAGCAACTTTTTAAACATAAAATCTAAGATGGACTTAAAAAGGAAATGGGGCACAAAGTATGGCCGAAGAGGCTATGTTTTGAAAAGTCCATGAAATCATCCTGTGCTGTGCATTGATAATGTGAAGTGTGGGACTTAGGAGGGTAGTAGTGGTGATCATGGAGCATTTTAACTTTGGGGTGTTTGTTCCATAATTCTGCCATTAGGGGAGACTCCCTCCCCTTTGCTTGGTGCCATTTTCAATTCTTGTTCAAAATACCCCAGAACAGCTGGGTCAACTGACTCCATCTACCTGCTTCTACCCTGAGTTCAGCTCTAACCAATTCATTCCAAATGGGATTTTTTTCCACTTATGTTGCCAGGGGGTTCACTGGCTTTGTTCACCTAGTTAGACAGCAAACTCCATGAAGAAAAGACTCAGTCTCTGTTTGAATTACTGGTTGGCTAATTCTGATGGTTTCTGATTGTTGTTCAGGAAATCTGGGTTATTGTGCTCCTCCCACTTCAACCTCCTATACAGACCTTTCCTTGAAAACAAAACAAAACAAAACAACCCCCAATACAATATGTAAGGATGTTAATTCCTCGGCCAGTTATTTTAAACTTACTTGCACACACGTGCACATAGACACAATAGAAAGTGTCTTACTATTCCATAACCATAGTTGTACTTGTGAAATAAGCCTTGTCTTCAATCATATTGCATATTATCCCTTTAACTATAATGGACTAAATGTGTGTCGCCTTTGGTCTCTATTACTTGTGTTTTACTGTTATTACTTGTGTGTGTGCGTGTTTAGGGCTATGTAATTTTACTACATGTGTAGATTTGTGTTACTACCACTACAGTCAAAATAGAGAACATTTCCATCACCACAGGGATCCCTAGTGCTGCTCCACACACATTCCCCTTTCTCTCTTTCTCTTTCTCTCTCTCTTTTTTCTTCTTTTTTTAAGATTTCGTTTATTTATTTGACAGAGAAAGACACAGCGAGAGAGGGAACACAGCAGGGTGAGTGGGAGAGGGAGAAGCAGGCTTCCTGCTGGCCAGGGATCTCGATGTGGGGCTCAATCCCAGGACCCTGAGATCATGACCTAAGCTGAAGGCAAATGCTAAATGACTGAGTCCCCCAGACGCCCCATATTCCCCTTTCCAAGGCCGTCTCCCTCCCTCCTTCCCCAACCTGCAGATCTGTTTTTCCTCTCTTTAATTTTCTCATTGCAAAAATGTTATGTAAATGGAAATGTACTTTATGCAAACTTTTGAAGTTTTTTTTTTTTAAAGAAACTTGGCATAATTTCTTTGAGATTGGATTTGAGATCCAAATTGTTGCACGTATCCCTAATTTGCTCTTTGTTATGGCTGGGTACTATTCCTTGGGATGGGTATACCACTGTCTGTTTAACCATTCATCTGTCAAAAGACATCTGATTTTTTCCCCCAGTTTTGGACTGTTACAAATAAATATGCTATTAATGTCCATGTATAGATGTGTATGTAGATGTAAGTTTTCATTTCTCTGGAGTAAATGTCCAAGAATGCAATTGCTAGATGTTTAGTTTTATAAGAAACTGCCCTACTGTTTTCTAGAATGGATTTTATGTTCTCACCAACATTTCAAGAGAACTTTTTCCATCTCCTCGCCAGTACTTGGCATTATCCTTATGCTTTATTTTAGCCTTTCTGATAGACTTGTAGTGTTTTTATCTCATGTGGTTTTAAATTGCATTTCCTGGATGACCAGTGATGCTGAACATCTTTCCATGTGCCTATTTGCCATCTGTATACCCTCTTTGGTGAAATGTATCTTCATGTCTTTTGCCCATTTTCTAATTGTATTGTTTTTTTAATTTACTGTTAAGTTTTGAGAGTTCTGTCTGTGTGCTGCTGTCTGTGTGTTGGATATGTGGCTTCCAAACATTTTCCTTTTATCTGAAGCTTAGATTTTCATCTTAACTGGCTCTTTCATGAAGCACACAGTTTTCATTTTGATAGGGTCCAATTTATCAATATTTCTTTTTGTGGATTGTCCTTTTGGTATGAAGTTTAAGAACTTTTTGCCTAGTCCAAGATCCTGAAGATTTTCTTTCCTAAAAGTTTTGAATTTTACATTTTACTTTTTTTTTTTTTAAAGATTTTATTTATTTATTTGACAGAGAGAAATCACAAGTAGGCAGAGAGGCAGGCAGAGAGAGAGGAGGAAGCAGGCTCCCCGCCGAGCAGAAAGCCCGATGTGGGGCTCGAACCCAGGACCTGGGATCATGACCTGAGCCGAAGGCAGCGGCCTAACCCACTGAGCCACCCAGGCGCCCCTTACATTTTACTTTTAATTCCATGATGCATTTTGAGTTCATTTTTGTGTAACATAATTTAGGTGAGGTAACTGTTTTGCCTATGAATGTCCATTTACTTCAGCAAATATGCCTTCAGTTTTGACATATCTTTTTTTTTTTTTAACTTAACAAGCATTATTGTGAGAGCCTTCCATATGTGAGACACCATTAGGCAGTAACGATAGGGAAATTCACAGACTATGGTTCCTGAATGATCTTGAAGTTGGGGATATACATACATAAATACTTTCAAAATTTTAGATCCAATTATAAGACAAAAGAAAAGGACTTGAGGGATACAGGAGGATGCAGGTAGGAGTAAATGTAAGCTATTGGTGTCGCTTAAATGAGAGAATTAAAGCAGGGATATAGAGACAGAATGGAGGGAAGGCGGAGGAGAAATATTTATGAGGAATATTTATCAGAGTGTAGCAGAAGGTAGTTTAGGGAGAAGAGGGTGTCAAAGGTTGCCTATGTGGATGGGGGTTTGTACCAAAAAAAGGGAAAAAGGAGCAGGTTTCGGTGGAAGAAATGAATTGGTTTTAGACTTCTTGAGTTTGAGGTGGCCATTAAACATTTAAGTGAAACTGGCCTAGTTTTTTACATATGAAACTAAGTTTGCGGATTAATTTCATGGTAAGCAATTTTTGAAAATTGCCAAAAATTATATAGAGTTCAGATGCCATAAATTCAGGTTGTGCTGTTTTGTTTTGTTTTGTTTTAAAGATTTTGTTTATTTATTTGACAGGCAGAGATCACAAGTAGGCAGAGAAGCAGGCAGAGAGAGAGGAGGAAGCAGGCTCCCTGCTAAGCAGAGAGCCCGATGCAGGGCTTGATCCCAGGACCCTGGGATCATGACCTGAGCTGAAGGCAGAGGCTTTAACCCACTGAGCCACCCAGGCGCCCCGAGGTTGTGCTGTTTTAAGTCAAACACAGAAATCATAGAATTGTGAAAAGGAAACATTATTATTTTTTTTTTTTTTAAGATTTTATTTATTTATTCGACAGAGAGAGATCACAAGTAGACGGAGAGGCAGGCAGAGAGAGAGAGAGAGGAGGAAGCAGGCTTCCCGCTAAGCAGAGAGCCTGATGTGGGACTCGATCCCAGGACCCTGAGATCATGACCTGAGCCGAAGGCAGCGGCTTAACCCACTGAGCCACCCAGGCGCCCCAGGAAACATTATGTTTAATGGAAAGGCTGAGGGCCTTGGTGCATTTTAGGCTAGAATCAGAAATAGAGTTGCTCTGACTAAAAACTGTTTAGCTCATGAAGTTTTGTGTTTTGTAAACTGAATCTGAGCCTCAGTTTTCTAATCTAGGAAATGGGTGTTTTCAGAATCCTGGAGCTTACAGGACCAAACAAGATGGCAAGCCCAAAGTACTTTATCCATAATGAAGATCTGACATGTGTTAGTTCCTTTTTCCCTACCAGGTATATTTGAGATCATTTAGAATGTTTTCCAAAGTATTTTTATGAAGGGGAACTCTTTTCTGAAACAAAGTCTTATATAGACCTAGAAAATGGATCAAAGCAAAGCTGTCTCTTCTTTATCCAAGTTCTCCATTGCAACAACCATGTGGGAATGGCAGGCTCTTTGAAAATCACGGATATAGTAAGATCCTCAACTTAAAGATGAGAAAATGGGTCTGAAGAGGAAAAGAAAGTTTTTGCAAGTCATGTGATGAAAGCAGACCCTGGTGTAGTCTACACTTACCAGTTTCCTACTCCAGACACTTCCCAAAATGCTGTAGTAACTGACTCAAATAGCACTGACTTGCATGGCTGGCTATGGTTATGGTTCCAAAAAAATTGGTGTCTTAAGTGTTCCGTGAAGTGTGGTGGCATTCCTGTCCCCTGTGGCCTCCACAGCACCCTTCTGCAAAGTGAGCCTCTTTTTAAGAGGCTTGCTTGGATGTGTTTAAAGAAATGGCCTTTATGTACCCACTTTATATGAAACATGACCATGATGTTCTTCTATCCTTCTCTCTTAATAGCTAGTGTTGGCAAACATGTCATATCTTAGAGGGCTTAGAAAGTGGTCCTTGGGCAGTGGTTTCAGACGTGGAGTAATCCAGGGAACATTTTTAAATTGTGTACTCTGGGGCTCAATCCTGGAATATTCTGAGTCAGAGGGTGTAAAGTGGATCTTTAGAATCTCATTATTTGAAGCTTCCCATGTGAGGCTGGAATTTGGGGACCACTGCTCTGTGGACCCCTGAAATGGCCAGTGCTGTTCCCTTGACATTTCCTTTCTAGATGACTTTGGCTTTCGAGCACTTAATGACATTGCTCAGATCTTCTCTCCAGTTCAGAACCCAAACATGGTCGGCCTGCCCTGCCTGAGTCTGCCTATTCCCATTCATCAAACCTTTTCCTGGAGGAACAGCTCACAGGCAAAAAATGGTGTCAGGTTGGCAGTAATAAAGCGACAATCCAAAAGCCATCATTTTTTGAGCCTTTGCTATGTGACAGATGAGTTTTTAGTGTTTTTTCTGTATTTTCTGATGACAGAAGTCTGACCTTTAGACTTTCGTTTACAACTGCCTACTCAGTATTTCCAACAGAACTTTTCATGACTCCCTTCCCTGATCTATGCTCCTATCCCAGTCTTCCCTCAGTACCTTCCCAGCAGTCAGCCAGTTGCTCATGCCCAGATCTACTCTTGCCTCCCGTTGTCCCTCACAGACCATATCCAGCAGTAAATTCTGTCAGCCATGCTCTCCAAATCTACCCCAATCTAACCACTTCCACCCTGCCCCACCAGAGCCATTCAATCCAAATCTCTATTGTTTCTTGTTTCTGTTATGATAATAGCTGGGTGACTGGGTTACTTTTGCTTCCTATGGCTAGTTTTCAGAGATGAAGCAAGAATAATCATATAAAAGTAAAAATCCGAGATGTCATTCATTCATGGCCTAAAATCTTCAGTTACTTCTTATCACACTTAAACATTGGTGTCCTTACCAAACATTACCTGTAAATTCTACATTATCTGGCTTAGTCTCTCTCCCTCTTATTCTTCTTAATCACTCTATTGCTTGTCCCCCGTTATCTTTACTTCACTATCATTCCCTATATAAGCACAGTGTTTGCCCACCTCAGGGCCTTTACCCTTGCTATTCCCCTACCTGGACCTACTTGCCCCAGAGCTTCCCATGGCCCGCCTCTCATCTCACAGAGATCTCTGTTTATTTTTTTTTATTTTTTTTAAACCTTTTTTTTTTTAAGATTTTATTTATTTATTTGACAGACAGAGATCACAAGTAGGCAGAGAGGCAGGCAGAGAGAGAGGAAGGGAAGCAGGCTCCCCGCTGAGCAGAGAGCCCGATGTGGGACTCGATCCCAGGACCCTGAGATCACGACCCGAGCTGAAGGCAGCGGCTCAACCCACTGAGCCACCCAGGTGCCCCGAGATCTCTGTTTAAATAACATTCTTGGTAAATCTTCCCTGCACGGTCTTCCTAAAATAGCACTCCTGCCTCCCTATTCCCTTTCCCACTTCACTTTTCTTTGTAGCTTTTACTACTGCCTAACATTTTGTCATACATTTCTTTGGTTGGTTGTTTTTCTGTCTCTTGTACTGGAGTGTCAGCTCCATGAGGGAAGGGATTTCTGTCTGTGTCTTGTTCGTCTTTGTATCCCTGGCACTTGGCACATAGTCAGTGCTTATAAAGTATTTGCTGAATGAATGAATGAATGAATGAACGAACAAATGAATAAATGCAGCTGTTGTTACCATCTGGGTTCTCCTGCAGCAATGCCTTTGAGTCTTATCCCTCAGATGCACAAGGAATTCCTTTAAACTTTGATGACATATATCCTGATCTCTCAGTCATTGGACTCATGATCTTGTTTGCCATTTGTTACTGCTATTTAGTATTTATTAAGAACTGAGTCATTCCTAGAACAGTCCTCAGAATACTTCACTATTTTCCCTGAAACTAAGGCCGCTAGGCTTTGCCTCCTCCCCTTTTCTTCAACACTTTCAGATTTAGGTTGAAAGAGAGCTATAAAGAGGGCAAGCTACGTTGGGTCCTCAATGTCCCCATAGACAGGAAAATACTCCATACTCATTTACTGCCTCTCCTGACCTTTATAGAGCCATGTGAGTGAGTGAGGTGGACAATAAAAACCCTCTGGGACCCTCCTGCTAATATTCCTCCTTTTCACACTAAAAATGTATAGATGGGTGATTTTCCTCCCCTTTTGTGCATGGCTCCCTTGTCCACTATGAGCCATTTGCTACAGAAGTCTTGCATGTGTTCTATGTTCACTGATGCCTGAAATACTAGTATAGCTCTGTCTTCTTTTTATTCACACTCGGAGCATTTGTTTTATGACACATGAGAGCCAACAAGTGTGGTCAAGTGCAAACAGACCCATATGCAGGTTGGGTGGGGAGGGTTCCTTGCGGAAAGCTAGCTCTCCCCACAGTGCACCCACACACAGACCCGTGGAAGGCTGGCAGCCTCGTTGAACTAGAGTGGGCCAACTTGCCAGTGGGCACCTTGCACTCAGAGCAGATGGACCCGAGCAGGGGAAGGCAGCAGAGCATGCATGTCCGTTCTGGCCACATGCATATTTACCGGGTGTGTCTTTTATTTACAGGAGACAAATTCTTGAACCAAAAGGCCAAGCTTACAAAATAAGAGTCAGGAAGGATGAGCTTTCAGCCTTAATTAAAACATGCCAGAAAAGAAATCAACATTCTGATCTCATTTACTAAAGCTTATACATTAACTTGTTACAGACCCTCCTCCATCCCAAATCACTCATCACTGAAGGGGATGCCCTGTCTTGCTCCAGTAGGTTTTCACTTGCAAACTCACTGAGTAGCTTAATCTTTTCTAAAAAAAAAAAAGACCAGAGATGTAAGGGGAATCACTGCATGCAAGGAAATTAATTTTTACCAGCATACATTATCTGAAAATACTATTAGAATTATTTTCCAAAACTATTTTTCTCTTTTTAGTTGTCCCAGGTTAATAAAACATTCCTTTTCCGGCTCACTTCAGAGGATGCCTAGGAGGTATTAGTACTTAAATTGCAGCATAAGCAAAATATTTACATGTTGAAAGTCTTCTTTAAGAAGACTGTGGAATGTCCCATTTGCCCCAGTGGTAAACTTGAAAGAGAGAAAAATAATTGTGATTACTAAAAATATGCGACTCACCTTAGATAATCTATAGACATTGTATTCATTCAAATAGAAGACAAAAGCAAAACGAAAAACAAAAGGGTCTCTCACAGACCCTACATATAATTCACGGGCATATTAGAATATTATTTCACGTTTACTTAGCACCATACACCTCCCACATGTTTTCACACGTTACCTTGCTCAAGCCTCACAATTACCTTGTGAAGTAAGGAAAGCCTGTTGGTCTCTCTCTGCATTTGAGAACACAGAGGACAGTGGAGGTACAGTTAAGCAAGTTCAAACTTCAAGGTCATTTGTCTTCCGTGACTTTTAGCTTTAGTTTGGGGGCTGTTACATAATGAGAAGTTATCTAGTGATGGCTTCTAAATTGATTTTATTAATGAAATTGGGCAGTGGAGATGGAAGAACTCCTATGTTTCAAGTGTCTTGGCCCCTGACTGCAAAACTGCTTTTGACAGCTGCTGGTTGACTTCTACTAATGTTTTTGACAACAGTCAAGTCTTCCAGAGCATTGAGTAGGTTCCTGAGTTGCCTAGGATGTGTTGAATTTTTGAATAATCATGTTGATGGTTGTGATCTTTGCTCTGCTCTATTCTCTATCTGTTTCTCTTGCAGATATTAAAACAATGTCACTGCTCTAGGGAAGTGTTGGTTGAGCCATAAGGTGCTTTTGTTGTTTTATAAACTCACATGGTGGCCTTTATCCAAAATAATAGCAATAAGTAGAACTCTGTAGTAAAGTGCTGTGCTGTGTAGATTAATTGTATGAACATATGCTTGAAAAAAATAATTTTTAAAAAATAAATTTTAATTTTCTGCTACTATGCCTACTTTGAGATATCCATCCCCCCATAACTGGAAATTCTATGTTTATTTTGACATGCTACAAACAACATGCCATGATTATTGTTTACATGTAAACATTAAAGCTTATGGACTTTCTGCTTTTAGACCTGAAGTTGATAATGCCATTTTCGTCTTGAGAACCAATCAAAAATCTTTTGAAAGTCAGCTCACTTAAAGAAACCCAGAAAACCACTCTCCGCATGAAACTTGGAATATCATGTGACTCTTATTATAAATAGGTTGTTTGAAGAGATAGCAGTAAGTTAAATTACAAACTGTTTTCCAAGTAATTGATATCCATTACTGGATTTGGACAGAGCAGAATTATTATTATTTTTATGGTGGCTGGTACCCTGGTATGCAAGATAGAGCGCCCTTCCTCTTGTCAGTGGCTTGCAGAAAAATTATAGTTTTTAAGATGTTGCAGAGACACGAAAGGATTTTTTCAAAGGTTTATACGTTCTCAGAATGTAAAAGAAAAAATATTCCAGGAAGCTGTGATGGCCGGGTCATTTCTGCCCAATAGAGGACTCAATGTAATTACTTGTGCCGAGAGCCTAGAACTCAAGAACAAGTGAGTCTGGGGCACATGGGAGCTGGACATATTAGATGAATTATAGATTGGAGTGGGTGACAGCTACATTTCTAAAACCCACTAATTCCCTAATTCAGCCTTGAGGTCATACAAAGAGGGGGTAATTAAATTCAACACATACTCAAGGTGACAAATTCTTTTTTAAGACTTTTTATTTATTTATTTGATAGATCACAAGCAGGCAGAGAGGCAGGCAGAGAGAGAGAGAGAGAGAGAGGAGGAAGCAGGCTCCCTGCTGAGCAGAGAGCCTGATGCGGGGCTCGATCCCAGGACCCTGGGATCATGACCTGAGCCGAAGGCAGAGGCTTTAACCCACTGAGCCACCCAGGCGCTCCAGTGACAAATTTTTAAAAGAAATCAGATTGGATGCCAGCTTTGTGGTACATGTGGAAGCAAACATTCTTAGGAGTGTAGAGATGGAGTTTCTTGTTGCTGGACCCTCAAAGTCTGTGTGAATCTCCCAGGAGCAATGAGCAAAGTGGGGATGCATAACTACTCTGCTCTCTCAGGCATCAGGCATCTAGGGGTGCAGTCCTACCTAGAGCACTGGCTCCCCACCTCCCACTCCAGACACCACATCTGATGAACCACCTGGCAGGGATTTATCCTATCTCCACCATCATTCCTTTCTCCCCTGATTGTGCTTCCTCTCTTCCCCATTACTCGACCTCCTCTGGCTTTCAGTCATCTCTCCAGCTTCAGTTCTGCCTTTTGCCCTCTGCTGCTCTTGCAAGCAATTCCCGTCTGACTCCCAGAGGTCATCAATATCTACCTGAGGCTTTTCTGAGCATTACTCCCTTATCCCTACTGGAGGGAATGTTTAGACTTTGGGCTCCTAAGTCTTGAAAAAGCATTTTAAGACCGGTGGTTCTTCTTTGTCCTTCAGACCTTTTGTTAGAGGAAAACATAGTTAGCAATCATATTGTTCCATACTATTCTGTTCCACTATTCAAAGAAAAGCACTCCTCTGACACACAGCAGTAGAACTAGAAATAAACAATCCATCAACAGACCTAGAAAGAGCCAGTAGGTATTAGCAGAAACCAAAGAGAGTGAGATATATGATCATTCTTATGAAATTATATTTAGACGTATGGAAAGCAAATAGGCAACAGACTGACAGGCAAGGTACTTCCAGGAATTTTAAAGGATCCATGCATCTGTCTTATTCATGCATTGACCCTTCCTGTGAATAAGTTAATATCTTTTCCACGTCACAATACTGAAGCTGGCCTCCAGTACTCTTTGGGGTAGGTTTCTGAGTGTTGTGGAATTATAATGGTTGGCACTTCCTTGAATTCAGCACTCCTTTGGAAGACTGAGCCATGCTTTTTAGAGGAATGCTTGCTAATACAAAAATATAGTTGGTGATAACATGATTAAAGAACATGGCCACACATGTTCCTGTTAGAAACCAAAGCTCCATTATTACCTGGGTTTTTGCTGTTAGGATCTTGAGAGATTAGCAGTTTTTCATAAAATTGTGTTTCCCGCAAAAGAAGCTGGGGACTTAAACAGAAATAGTTAGGATTTAATGGCTTTGGTCTTCTTGAATATGCTATCTATCCTTCCACTCTTTAGGCTAAAAGTGATTCATTAAAAAATACAATGAATATAAAACACTCTTAGATGGTAGTACGTTGTCAAGGTTAGGAGCGGGAACTATAGACCCATATAGACTGAGCTCAGTCCTAACGGTCTAACTCTTAACTGTTTGTGTGCTCTTGGGAAATTTGCTTTAAAATTCTCACTTGTGAAAATGAGGACAGTTATAGTACCTACCTTATAAAATTGTGGCCAGTAATGTACACTGAGTGCAAAACACTTAGAATAGCACCTGGCACATTCTCTAAGTATTAACTATTATTATTACAATTAACCAATAAAAGAAGACTGTTATCTTCCTATATTTAAATCATCACCAAAAAAGTCATCATAGAGGGGCGTATGCACGGCTCAGTCGATTAGGTGTCCAACTCTTATTTTGGCTCAGGTCATGATCTCAGGGTTGTGAGATCCTGTCCTGTGTTGGGCTTGTCACTGGGCATGGAGCATGCTTGAGATTCTGTCTCTCCCTCTCTGTCTGCCCCTCCCCCTACTCAAGTGCCCACGCGCGCTCTCTCTCTCTTAAAAAAAAAAAATCATCACAGAAATATTTAATATAGGAGTATGTAAAATTATAATTTTGTGGAACTATATTTCAGAGTTGACTCAGTCCTATGCAAACAATATTTGACTATCCCCAGCATGTGAAGTTGACCCTTCTTTTTATTTCAGGATGCACAGTTTGTATTTTTCCCCATTCTTGGAATTTTGCTGTTTTTCTCAATGAATAAGAGAAGAGAAACTATTTCTAGAGAGGTTGTTTCTTTTCTTCATGCTTTTTTGTTTAAGGTTAAAATACGTTATCTTACAAGCATATGTGGCTTTCATGTGCAGGGGGCACCAGGATGATCTGTTGGCCCCACCAAAAAGGAACAGACACTGAAATTTCGGGCAGAATTTCATGGAAGACACTGCATACTTCTCCTGCTGTTTTTCTCAGGCTTACTATTTTTAAAGGATTTGGCCACCATTTTTTTTTTCATTCCCTTCTCTCTCGACACCCATCCTTTCTGTAACCCCTCCCCTAATTGCGAACGCAGAGATACCTGCATACAGAGAAACATGGTGGGGATGTGTGTGCCTAGTGGCATACTCAGATATAGTAGATAAGTTCTTTCTGCTAAGGCTGATTACACAGAACTCAAAAGGTCATTTAGTCAGATTCTTTTTGTCAAATAGTACTTCCCACAAACCAAGGAGAATTGTCTACTCATCAAGAAAGAGATTTCTTATCTTTCTTTTTTCTTATACAAAAGAGTATTTTAAGGGGTTCACCCAATGCTCCCAATAGTTAATAAAGAATGGCATTTTAATAGTAGGCATTCTAGATGCAGACAGAAACCTCAGTGAAAAAAGACAGTCTTTCATTTTGTTTTCATCCAAGGCCTTGTGCTTCCTACAAAAAAAGGTGAAATCATTTAAGTGGCAAAACAAGTCTATATTTAGAATGAAGACACATTGTTACTAGTTTAATTTCTCCCCTTTCATGACTTGTATATTTGATCTACCATTTTTTAAAGCTATTTTTACTCTACAAAACAAAAATAAGAGCCTGGGAAAGTAATTCTGTAGAATCAAATGCCTCATACGAGGTTAGAGAAAAACACTGGTAAGACAGATTGGAACCCCCGAGTTTTAGTTATTAAACTGTCCCTTAAACCACCAAGCCATAATAAATAACTTTACATACTGCAGTTAAACAAAATTCCAAGCTTTGCTTGAGTCTGTGTCAAGCTCAACAAAGTCATGAATTTGGGGAATTTCTCTGGGAATTCCTCCTTGAAGTTAGTTTGGACAGCTGTTGTCCAGTCAAAGTGCTTTTCTATGCACTTTAGCAGAGGATTTCTAAGACGAGTGTTTTCTCTTTCTAGAGTACCCAAGAATGTTAATACACTAGCTATTGTGATTGATTCATTATTTAATTCTATTTTTGATTTCCTCTTTTGAAGAATCTCTATGCCTATGTCTTAAAAACCCATATGTTTCTAATACATGGTTGCTATGAAAACATGCCCTTGAAACCTGGATTTCCGGTACAACTATTATGTGTTGAACAAGACCTTGGAATTAGAAAAATCAACTGAGTTCGGAGAACTTCTGCCAAATCCATTAGCATTGATTGTCACAGTTACTTGGAACTGAGGAAGAGCATTAGCTTCATAGCTTGGAGTTGGTCCCATTTAAAATTTAAAAAAATTTTTAAAGGTTTTATTTATTTATCTGAGAGAGAAAGAGAGAGAGAGAGAGAGAAAGGAAACACAACTTGGGGGAGGGGCCAAGGGAGAGGGAGAAGCAGACTACCCACTGAGCAGGGAGCCCGATGCAGGACTTTGTCCCAGGACCCTGAGATCATGGCCTGAGCCAAAGGCAGATGCTTAACTGACAGAGCCACCCAGGCTCCCCTCCACTTAAAATTTTAGAATGGCCAAGCCAGCTGGTAGTGCCTACTCCATACAGATGAACAGTCATGGGTTATTCATAGCAACTCATACAACACCAAGGTGTGGCTACAGAATAGAATGTGAGAGTTGGACTAAAAACAAAAGGAACACCAAATATATTCATATATTCTTCCTGACTTAAATACAACTGAGTACACGATTATTTATACTCCGGGTCACTGAAAGACTTTTAGGTTGAAAGCTTTTCTGAGAGAAAAGCAGAACCCAGAACTAATGCATTGGCGCCATGTTCCATAATGAGATCAGTCTGACAGGGCACAGAACCTGCTAAGTTGTCTAGAAAAAATATCTCTCCATCATCAGGCTGTATTGTATCCCTTCAACAACCACCCGTTATGTAAGTGCTTAAACATGAGTTTACATTGTCTTTGAAAAAGTAGAAAATGGGGAGATATTGGGACCCAAACTGATGGTTGAAAGTTTAGAGTCATTTTAATAAATTGCTATATCTCCATGCTTGTTGTCTGTGACACAATTTATGTTGACACACCAGTACCTAATTCAACCCTACCCATTTGCCTTCTCCTGCTTTGTAAATTGAAAATGTAATAGAGTGTCTTTTCTAGTCTCCCTTGTGGATGCCAGTGTGATGCAGCCTTGTTCACTGAAATGCAGGTGGTTGTCCACTGGCTCTGCGTGCTCCCATTCCTTTCATTCTGCTTGATTGACAGTTCGTGGAGCTGCAGCAGCCATCATGTCACCACGAGGAAAAGGCCTAAAGAATCCAACACATTTGAACAGTTGAACCTATACTAAGGACTGTCTCCTTCTAGAATCCTCGTCACGTGAATTTTTAGAACTCTACATTTTTGCATACATTGATAGGCCCTCTGTTCTTTATCCTATTAAGTATCATGGTATAACTTCATCATTAGAAGTACAGATCTACTCATCCATTCATTCATGATTTATGAAGTTAGAGTATGACTGAAGTCAACATACAGCACAGCAATGTAAAATAAAATTTTAATGGTGAGAAAAAAAGGCAAAAACAATATAATGGCAGAAAAGTGAAAGAACTCCAAAAGAACATAAAAATATATCTAATAATGTTAGGGTTTTTTTTTTATTAGATATATTTTTAGAAATTAAACAAAAATTTGGCTCAAATTTCTCAGCATCCAGTGCAAAGGAGTACACATAAAGAATTGAGTGTCCATAAGGGAAAAACAAACCGGTTGCTTAGCAGAAGGCCAACTGCTACTGACTAGGAAATGATAGACATTTCCCCTGTGGATAGTCACAAAGTGGTCATTGTGTACTGTAAAGAACAAAATCTGCAACTATTTTCATACAGTTACATGTTTTATAGGTTTTTTCCCTTGGGCTGTCTCTTAATATATGCTGATGTTATCGTGCCAGATCGCACTTTAACAAAAACAACTTTATAAGTCACAAACAACTTTATAAGTCACCATAGTGCAGTATAAATTCATGATTCTCTCAGAGTTGGGTTTCATCCAGGGCAGAGCTAAGAGTATTTAGAAAAATGGGATGTAAGACTGTGTGTGCTTCAGAAAGTCCTTCTTTGCTAGTTTCTCTCAACCAAGGTTTTGGTAGCGCTTAAAAAACATCGCATCACAGAAATATTGTTAATAAACATCACTATGAGGGCTTTCCTTATTTCAATGAGTAGATAGAATGCTAGCATGTCCTTTTCATTCTTTGAGATTATGAATGGTGGCAGGAGCTGTGGAGATCCTTCTAAGCCACGTTGCCCTTGGGAAAGTACTTGATGGTGCCGACTGGTCCTCTCATTCACGGTGGATGGAGAGTAAACTGGTCTGGGAGCCCACAGTCTCCTGGGGCAGAGCATGCTCCCACAGTGGTTATTTCCCAGCCTGATGCTCAGAGGGAGAGGGAGGAGCATTTTTATCAGAGCTAATCTCTCTTTATTCAAGATTGAAAGAATGATAACATTTGAATGAAAATGCTAAGTCAGTGAGATGAACCATTTCCTCCTCATCTTCTTGTATTCTTGCTCCAGCCGTATGGGAACCCCTGACTTTCACTCCATTTCTTTTCCTTTCTCCTTCAAGAAAAAGGAAATCATTCTGAGATCAGGATGAAACTGTGGAATATTTCTCACTTGGGGATCTGTCTCCAAAATCACTTCCAGTTTCTTCTCCTGAATACCCTTCCTCTCTTCAGTCACGCTGCCTCCATTCCCACCCCAACCCCCATCTCTGCTTCCTGTTATCACAGGTGGAAAAGCAAAATTAATAATTCTAGGCTACCACAAATAATAATGATCACTAAATTTGGGGGGATTTATGGTGTGCCAAAAATCTTTGCTAACCACTTTGGCACACATCATATCATTTAAGCCATGTAACGACATGAGGAAGAAGATGACTATTTTTAACCCAATTTTACTGATAGAGATTGAAGTCGCACTAAAGAGTAGAGTCAGAGTTCAAACTCAAGCTATCTGATCCAGCGCACTGCTCTTAACCACTCTGCTTGTCCTGCTTCTAGAAGCCCAGCTGACAGTGAAAGTATAGAACAAAGGATCTTTGTCCTGGTTACCCAGGAATCAGGGAATGCCTTCTCCTAATCTGGAGAGCCCCTGGAGGCCTCCACTCCACCCCGACCTACACTTCCAGAACACAATCGACAGCTTGTATCCAATGTCCAACTGGACATTTCTGTGCAATCATTCAGTAGCTGTAACCTGGGGAATTGATTTTTCTAATGCTTTAAAATTATAGTGGCTTCTGGAAAACCACTGATGTGAGGTAGAGGTGATTACACAGTCACTTAGATCAACAGATTAGTCTGAATGGGAACATGGTATTAAAAGTGAAGGACACATAAGAAACATGGTTTTGCTGGAATCTCTTGCTCAGCTTATAAATGGTGTGTTTCACTCTTGAGTGTAATTTATGATGCTTTATTGGAGGTATCAAGACCTAACACCAGTGAGACAAGCAGAGGACTGATGGCCAAGGGTGAAAGACTCTAGTCTAGCTTTCATTAGCTGTGTGAGTTTAAGCCAAGCTTAAACCAAACTCACAGATGTTTCCTCATCTCTCCAAAGTGCTGAAGACTGGTTAGGACTTTCTATTGCACTAGCATTATGAAGATGTGATTAAATAAGCTATTTTTTTTCCTTGGAAAATTTAAAACTATGCTATAAGTAAATGATAACAAAAGTATTTTGCACTCCTTTTGCCTTTTATTTGCACTTATATCCAGCTTATAACTTTCTGCCCTTTTTTTCACTGTTACTTCATTCATTAGACTATATTTTATGTAAATTATTCAACTCTGCATACGCAAACACAAAGTGTTTAATAATTAAGACTTCGTAGTCAGAAAATACAAAGCCGTGGAATACCTCAAATTCAGTGCAGTTTTTTGAATTAATCTAAAATCCATTCATTGTTCTCTGTCCAACCAGGTAAGATGTCTAAACCATTTCCGGCTTCAGGTGTATAGGACTTTTTCAGAAGCATTCTGTAAAGCCCTGAAACATAAAAGGGTAATACTTTGTCTCCACATGATTTTAAAATAGCTAAGTGGAAGTTTTTCCTCTTACTGTTAAAAATCCTCTTCCTCAGAGTTGGAAAAAAAAAAAAAGAAAAGAAAAAGAAAATCCTTCAGACAAAAGGTTAACTCCTTTGAATAGAAAGGGCCTTTCAGGGAAGTGCCCAAAGATCACGAAGAGTAAAAATGCCTTCTCAACCGTTTAATTTAATTTAATTCAGCAAGCATTTACTGAGCAACTCCTAGGTGTCGGTTATTGTAAAAGCCCCTCCGGGGAGCGGAAAGATGAATGAGACATGGAACCAGCTTTCTTTAGTGCACAGTCCAGGGGAAGAAAAAGACACGTGCATACTTTTACTGGAAAACAGGGCAGACTGGGAGAAGCGCTAATGGAAGCGTGAAGTGATGTGAGAGAGGAGAGGGAAAATAGGTTTTTTCTGACGAGGGCATTTTAACAGGCTTCACTGAGGAGGAGGGATCATGTAAGCTGTTCTTTGAAAAGTGATCTGGGGATAGAAGGCCATTCTAGGCTGAAAGAACTAAATGAGCAAAGACATGAAAACAAAAGTGCTGGTACTTGGGCTCCTTTGAGGAACTGAAAAAAAAAAATGTTGCCTGGATTGTAGAGGGTGGGAAGCTGCTGGAAGGTTCACCTGAGGCTGCTTTACGGAGGGCATGAACGCCAGACTGTTTGGAATCCACCATCTGCCATAGGAAGCAATTGAGGAGGAGGTGGAGGAGGATGATGAAGATGATTTCAGCAATGAACACCTTAAAGGGGAGCCTTTTTGGTAGCCCTCTCCCTAGTCCATGTTACTACCTCTTCCCTAATGTCTTAGAACCTTATGCAAACCACAAAAAATAGTGTAGTAGGATCACACTGTGTTAAAATTCCCTACTCACTCATCTATTGTGCTGCTAGGTTGTAAGCCCATTGAGAGCAGGAGCCATCGGTTTCTGTATCGTCAGCATCTAGCTAGTACAATAGGAAGCAAGTGATTTTTACTTTATATATATTCACGGAATGAACACATGAAAAAAGTAGAAGCCACGTGGTCAGGGTTGTGTTTTAGAAAGAGAAATTTGGTGATTGTGCATAAGATGGATCGGAAAGGGGAGAGTAGTTGGACTTAGGGAGAGCTTTAGTAGTTTCCATGGGAGGACAAAGGAAAATCCTGAAGCAGGATATTGAGGATGCAATTTGGACGAGATTCGGTGACTTCTTGAGTTTGAGATTTAAGAAGAGGGAATAAAGGGAATGAAGAGGTATTTGAGTTTTCTAGCTTGTATAACAAGGAATTGACTACACCCTTAGCCAGAGAATAGGACTAGGTTTGGGGGAATAGAATAGAATAGAAGGAGCAGGTTTGGGGGACACACACGGGAGAGGGAGATGATGAATTCTATTTTGGATATGGTGAATCCAAGGCTTATCACATCAATGGCAACTACAGTGTTAAGTCTCTGCCCCTTATAGAAAGTGAAATCAAAGATAAGCAATGGAATTTAAACATTAAAAAAATTGTTTATTTGCCTGTAATGTGCCAGATGCTTTTCTAAACACTTTATACATGTGTAAACCCATTTAAGCCTTAAATAACCCAATAAATTTGATATCATTATCAACTGCCTGTTTATGAGGAAATAGAGGCTCAAGTTTATGTAGTAGCTAAGTGTTAGAGCCAAGATTAAAATCCACACAGACTAACCCAAGATTGAGCTCTCACCACTCTACAATACTATCATGCAGGAATATAGGACATTTTTGCTCATTAAATAATGTAGAAGACTTTGGGGGGGTGAGGAAAATGATAGGTTTTTGTTCTCCCCATATCTGGCTATTGAAAATAGACTCACAGTCTCATTGATCAAAATGCACAGCGTAGAACATGACGATGCCTGCCAAGTGTAGGGGCCTCTGCACCTGCCATCTTCCACACTGATTAAGTATCAGCAATTAACCTCTGCTGAGTCTGGAGAGTAGCTCTTGAATGTGTGTAACAGGGACCAGAGGACAAGCATCCACCAGTAAGAATGGCTAAAAGAACCTTTTAGTATGCCCCTCTGTGGAAAGGCCTTCAAAGTCTTGAGTTGCTGTGTTGTAATATAATGACTCATCGGCAGTCCCTATATTCTGAAAACTCAGTCCTTCTCTCAAGGAAGAAGCATACACACACAGAAATCATTATGGTGAGAGAGAAAGAGAAATCTGAAAAATGTATGTGGTAAATGCCCAAACCATACAAGAAATAAAATATATGTTCACTATGTAAATACCTGACACGCCTCTGGATATTCTATTAAAAGATCTTGATGGAGGCACTTTATGATACAGATGAAAATCTGCTGACAGTTGTTCTAAAAATAAGCCCGGGCTTTAACTGTTCTGTGTTCCTTAAATTTGGTGAGACATTTTTGCTCAGATTCTGCAGGAGCAATTTAAATGGCTTTGAGAAATGAATGAATTTTAAAGAGACTATAGATTTGCTTCATTATCAGTCTTCTAAGACCTTAACCATTTGAAACTCTGTTTCCTTAGCTTAGAGTGGGAACAGAAGGGACTTCAAAAGCACATCCTTAGTAGAGAATTAATTAAATCGTGCTTGAAGAGAATATTTTTCTTCTGGAGAAAAGCTTCAGCTATAAGGCCTTGCTGAATCACAACAGTGTACCCCTAGGTAAGCAAGCAAACAAGATGAAGGCCACACCATATCGACACCTTGCTGTTACAGCCAGAAAAGTAAGATCTGTTAAACACAGTCACACAAAAGTCCTGGAGAAAAAAAATATATTATCCCTTCTAGAAGGGCATTTCAATATTAGAAGAGGGTCCAAGAATGGATTCATTCCTAACTTCTTCCCACCTCCCTTCCCTTGTTGCCCCTTGTGAACATTTGAGTGCCTCTCAGACTGAGATACTGGCTTTGGCCCTAAAGATACCATTTCGAATGGATCAGTGTTGTTGCAACCCCTTTCTTTCTTCTCCCATTCCACCAAAATTTGCATTCTTGCTGGCATGCTCAGGAAGGGGAATTTCAACCATCTCCAACGAGAAGTACTCTGTTTAAGGTTTTCCATAACAGACTTTGCATTTTAACCAATTATAAGCACCAAATGTTTCCTGTGAGACATTGTGCAGAAAGCTGGCCTTCATTGTAATCCCAAGTATCCAGTAGGTGAAGACCCTCACAACAAATCCCATATTAACCATCTCTAATTAAAAGAGAAGGTGAAAATAATGGTAGCTGATTCTCATATCAGTTATGGAAAAATAATACAAATTATGTGTGTCAGTATTTCCAGAACTGACTTTTCCATTTTTCCCCCATGTCCTTTTATTCTTACACGTCCTTCATCACTTACCTCTTGGCTACAAGCAAACCTTAACGGCTAAGAATGAAATATTACTGGTTAACAGATCAGTCACCAAAAGAACTGCCAGGGTTGGAATTGCTGTCTTGCTCATTCTGTTTTTATCTTCTCCATTTTTATCAACCCTGATTCCCTCTCTCTTTTAGAGGGCAGTGTGGTGTTCTAAAAGGATTATCTGAAGAATTGTCACTGGTTTTGAGGTTTGATCCAAGGTCCACCCACTAACTAGCATTTGATATTTATCCTATCCCTTGGTTCTGCTTCTTCATGTATCAAAGGAAGAGGTTGCATTGGGTCACTCTGAATTCACTTCCACCTTTAGATTCTTCATTCTTTGTTTCTCTGGTGTAAGGCAAAAATGAACCTCACTGAACCCTAGCTCTCGTATTTCCAGTTAAGTGGCCGGTCTGACCTCCAATTTAAGTAACCTCAAATTTTAATCTGTCAAACCCAAAACCTCTCTTTTTTTTTTTTTCTTTTTCCCTTTTTTTTTAAAGATTTTATTTACTTATTTGACAGACAAAGATCACAAGTAGTCAGAGAGACAGGCAGAGAGAGAGGAGGAAGCAGGTTCCCTGCTGAGCAGAGAGCCCGATGCGGGGCTCGATTCCAGGACCCTGGGATCATGACCTGAGCCAAAGGCAGAGGCTTTAACCCACTGAGCCACCCAGGCGCCCCAAACCCAAAACCTCTCTTTAAAACAAATGTCTTGTCATGCCTTACACTCTCCTGAGATAAAACTCAATAGATAATACAACCGTATTTACATACGACTAAAACAAAATATCCATGTACTCCTCTAAGTAAAACATAAAGGAGAAATTAAGGGAAAATAACTTCGAATAAAATGATATGTATTTCATTGCCCTCTTGAAGTGTGTCTTGCTAGGTAGTGAATCAAAGGCAATGCTAAGAAAGTGATACATCTATCAAAAAGTCTTTAATGGGACAGACATGCAAGGGGTACTTCTAGAAAAATAATTGAATAAATGAATGGATTCCTGGGGGGGGTGGGGAATGATATGTATTTCAACACGTGAGTACTCAGACCTCACCACAGAAGAAGTGTAATAAACTATAAAGAGACTTGCACCAGCTCATAGATCACCATGGAAGCAATAGTGACACACACAGATTGTGATATATTGGTGTTGATGCAGACATATTTGATTGATGACTCAAAGAGTGCTAGCGGCACGGTTGTTGATAGGGTGATATGATTTTCAAGAACAGTGAAGAAGACTTGGTAAATTTCCCAAAAGAGTACAAGGTTCCCTCAAGTCCTACGGTAACTATATAAAAACTACTTTGTGGGGTTTTTTTAGGTTATAGGTGCAGAATATGGTAAACAGGTTTTTCACATAGATTGATATCCCAGGGAACATTTAAAGGTCTTGCAAGACTTGAGGCAACTCATGTGAAGTGAGCCAAGTGTATTGTAGAATATCAAGCATCCTTGACCTCCGTTTACCACATAGTAAAAGGACCCACCGCCTGCTTTGGAGTAGATGAATAGATTTGGTATTTTCTTCAGATTACAGC
Source organism: Enhydra lutris kenyoni (assembly GCF_002288905.1). Taxonomy (NCBI): domain Eukaryota; kingdom Metazoa; phylum Chordata; class Mammalia; order Carnivora; family Mustelidae; genus Enhydra; species Enhydra lutris. Next base: position 28,883,520 of record NW_019154092.1, read on the forward strand.
AAAATTTCATTGGTTTAAAGTACTTTTCAAGTTACTGAGCTGCATATTTACTTTACTGGAATTTTGGCAGTAGTATGCTTTGAACCATCTAAACTGACAGGAATTTGACCTATCTTTGAGCTCTTATTGTCCTCAATATCCAACATGTTAGAAAATCAAAAACACTTGAGGATTAAAAAAAAAAGAAGGAAAGGAGGAAATATATCTTCCAACCTTTGTGTATGTTCTCTAAGACAGAGGTCAACAAAGACGACAACAACAAAGAAAGTTTTGAGTTATAATTGGATGGATTGAAACACTATCATAAACAAAAGAGAATATGGAAAGGGAAATACAGGGTAATATAGAATTGAGAAAGACATATTGAGAATCGTTGGGCCAAGATACACAGTTTGTGGAAAAGAGAAACTAATTTTTTTCTTGACGGAAGAGTAAAGTAGAAGATTTTGCAGATATATGCCTTCAGCATTAACAAGAACTACTAACATTTGCGTAATGCTTACTATGCTTACTATGTGCCGGACACTGTTGTAAGTGCTTTACACATGTTAAATCATTTCATTTTCAGAACAGTTCCTATTTTACAGGTTAGAGGTCATAGGTCATACAAGTAGAATGGAAGACTTGGGATTTGAACCTAGGTATTCTGGTACCATACCTGTGTTTTCAACCCTGTTCTGTGGTATTGAGGCCTACATGCCGATCAGTTAAATTAGTATTTTAAAATAACATTTTTGTAGAGGAAATTTTTCTTACTATGATAATCCTATGAAAGACTAAAAATAATGTGGTTAAGAGCATGAAAGTTCAGATCAATTCTTAGTTGTGAGACACTGTCCCACACACATGGGCAGAAAACCAAGCATCTTTAACTCCTGCCTACGAAATACCAGAATTTTGTATTCTAATTATGCAAACAGCACATGAATGCATTCTCATGTTAAAAATTTTAAATACAGAAGTTACAGCTTCAAATCATCTTCACTCCTCTAACAGTTCCTCTGTCTTCCTCTTCCTCAAAATTACACACACACACACACACACACACACACACACACACGTCTAACATAAAATGGACTGTGAAATAATACTTTTTTTTTTGCTTCATTTATTCTAGCAATATTTTTATTCCTGAATATATAGCCCTTTCTGGTTTTTAATGGTTGCCTAAATAAGCCACAAATATATGCCAACAGTTTGTAAAATCATTCCCTTACTGATTGGTTTATTACTTGATTTTAAACTTTTTAAACAAACAAACAAACATGAATTTGCCTTCCTTGGACAACTTCTTCACATTCATGGCCAACTTTTTTTTTTTTTTTTTTGGAATGGATTCCTAGAAGTGGAATTTCACTGACACTACTAACCTTTCCTCTAAAATGGTTAACCCAAGTGAAGTTACATTCAGAGCTAGAGTGTGCTATGTTCTTCCTCCCCTGGCCACAAATGCATGTGATTGATTTTTTTTTTTAATGTTTTGCCAGTCTGATTGGTAAAAAGTGATAACTCATTGTTTTACATTGCATTTATTAGTGACATAATATCTTTTAATTTCTTTTTGGTATTTATAGTTCCTTTTTACAAGTATTCCTTTTGTTCAGTTGAACTATTTTTCTCTCACTGTGGCATTATTTATTTTCTTTAGTCTTTCTTATGGTGGAGAAATTTAAATTTATAAATAAACAAATTTGTCGACCTTTTCCTTTATGAATTGTTGTTTTTTTTATGAATTGTTTGTTTTTTTAAGGAAGGACTTCCCTATCCAAGACTGTAATAATACAAATTATGAATTTTCCTATGATGCTTATATTCTTAAGAAACAATTTAGTTGTCTAAACACAGCTCTTGGAATAGTCAGTGGTTTCTTAATCGATCTGAAATGTCACCACTTTTCATGAACTGAAGTTCATCTATATACATATATGGATCTCTTTTTCAACTTTCTTCTTTTTCATTAGTACTTTGGCTATTTTTAAACTAGTACTACACTATCCAAATTACTGTATCTTTGTAGTACATCAGTAATGATATCTGATGGGCCAACTCTTCTTTATAAATGGAGGTTACTCTAGTCTATTTTATCCTTCAGATAATCTAGAGAATTATCTTCTTGAATTCCATGATGGGAATTTAATTGTGATTACATCAGATTTTGAAATAAATATGGATGCACTAACATCTTTTCAATATGGTATTCAGAAAAATTGTATGTCTCTTTCCATATATCCTGGTCTTCTTTAATTTCTGTTGGAAAAACTTGAGGATCTACTTCAGAAGTTTTTTGGGTTTTTAAAAAAATTTTTTTTCAATAGAAGTTTTTGACATGTCATGTATGGTTTGTTTCTAGGCATTTACATATTTCTTGAACTACTGAAGGGATTTATTTTACCTTTACACTTTAATTCATTATTTCAGATATAAAGCTATTGAATTTTTAAATACCGATTTTACTCTATTAGTTCTAATTGTTTCATAGTTGATTATCTTGAATTTTTTTTTTTTACCTACCATATTACCTGCAAACATATTTAAAAAATGTTTTTTCCCCTTTTCTAATTGTCTTGGATAGAATTTCCACTTTAATTTTGAGTAGTAGTAATAGTAATGGGCATCTTTTACATTTTTTTGATTGCATTGGGAATTTTTCTCATGTTTCATCAGTAAAAATGTTTACTGTTGATTTTTTATACATAGACCTTTTCATAGGAAGTTTCTTCTATTCATAGAGAGCTTATGTCAGGAATTGGTATTATATTTTATCAAGTAGTTTTTTAAGAGTTGAAAAATCATCACCATTATTACCACTGAAAGGCTTCTTCTTTTAATTTATTAATACTATTTCAATCTACCCATGTATATACTGTTTTTTTTTTTTAGGATTTTATTTATTCATTTGACAGAGAGAGAGAGAGATGATAAGTAGGCAGAGAGATGCGGGGAAGCAGGCTCCCCGCTGAGCAGAGACCCCAATGCGGGGCTCGATCCCAGGACCCTGAGATCATGACCTGAGCCAAACGCAGAGGCTCAACCCACTGAGCCACCCTGGCACCCCTGTATATACTGTTGTTAACTGTTCTGTTAACTATACTTTTATGGTATTCTTGGAAAAAACCTGCTTCACCACTATGTTTGCTCTCCTAATGTATAACTGAACTTCATATGCCAATATGGTACTAAGATTCTTAGAATTATTTATATAATTTATATCGTGCTATTGTTCTCACTACTCTTCATCTGTTTTTAAAACTGCTGTCATGCTAAGACACTGCCTTTTTTGGTGATTTGGAGCAGTTAATTTCAGATAGGGAGTATATCTGTTCCTATATGAACCTCACCTTGAAAACTGTCTGGATTTAGACATCTTTAGCTGTCGATTTTTGTCTGGTTTCTAGCGTCTTCTGTAGGTATTGAACTATTAAAGTTTTCCCCTTAAACACTCCTTTAATCCCATTCTATAAATTTGAATAGGTATTCTTCCCATGATGATTAATCTCAACAGCAAAAATATGTACATTTTTCCAACTGAGCACCTTTGGGTAGCAGACACTTAAAATACAGCAGAGAGAAGAGGCACCAAGGCCCTTGAGCTGCTGGAGCTGACGTTCTAGGAGGACGAGGGAAGGCTAAAGAGGTACAAACCTACATCAATAGGATGATATCCGGTGATGATAAATGCTCCGAGAGAAATGTAACAGGGATATGTGATGGGGGGCAAGTAACGGCAGGGGCTACTTTAGATTAATTTCGATTACTTCAGATCAATTCCAGAGCATTGATCTCTGAGGAGAGGATAATGAAACTATAAACTCAGTGAGGAGAAGGAGCCCTTTTACAAGTGTCTAATAGAGCAGGGCTGCAGATAGACAGACCAACATGGCGGTTGTTGATGGTGATATTATCAAGGAAGAGAGAGAGAGGAAGACAGGAATAAATCTATTGATTGTATTACTGGAGCCCACTCTGTCCTTAATTAGTAATAATTTATGTCCAACTTGGAACATTTTAGTAGGAAAGGGGATGCTATTGATAACTACTTAGGAAGCATAGTCATCAACTGGGACCATCAATCAAACTGGGACATATGAGCATTCTCTTGATTATTTTTCTCTCAGTTTGGTCTGTCCATTGTTTTTTTTTTTTGTTTTTTGTTTTTTTTTTTAAGATTTTATTTATTTATTTGACAGAGAGATCACAAGTAGGGAGAGAGGCAGGCAGAGAGAGAGGAGGAAGCAGGCTCCCTGCCGAGCAGAGAGCCCGATGCGGGGCTCGATCCCAGGACTCTGAGATCATGACCCGAGCCGAAGGCAGCGGCCTAACCCACTGAGCCACCCAGGCGCCCCTGGTCTGTCCATTGTTGATAGGAGAGTATAAGATCAACTATCCCATTTATGGTTACCCCATTTCACCTTGCTTTTTATAAAACAATTTGTTTACTCTAATGGTCTTTCTTTTGATTTGATTTGATATTTAGATTGCCAAAACTGCTTTCTTTTTATTAGCACGTACCTGGTAAACTTTTATCTGTCCCTTTGTTTCCAACTTGTATTTGCCATTTTGCTGAGCATTACTCTAACAGACCATGTAGGGATATTTACCCAGACTGAGAAATTCATATAAATTTATTTTATTTATTCACCTTTATTGTGATTGCGAACACTTTGTAGGCATTCCTTGCATTTGTTTTTTATATTCATTATCCTTTTTTGTTGCTTCTTTTTGCCTCCTTTTTGCCTTTTAAAAAATTGAACAATTTATTCTGGCTTTTCCCTCTAAAGATTCTGAAGTTATGTATCTTATTTACAGTTTTCTAATAATTGCTCATAAATTTACAACACATTTTTTGATGTTTATAATCTTTCATCAAAGTTGAGAGTTACTCTACCTTGCCCTCCCCTTCCTCTTAAAAGTCAGAGCACACTTTTTCTTCATTTTCCTAGATCTCAACAGTGTGCTGAAGGCATTTGTATTACTGTTCCAGATTACTGGTATTATGGCAGGCTTCCCCTCCGTGTGCTGTACTATTGCCATTCTTATTTTAATGTATTCATCATATATGAAGTGCCTAAAATTTCAGAACTGTAGAATTCGAATTCAGAACTTCAGAATTTGAGAACCGTAACTTGCTTTGTAGGAAGTATGGTATTGAAACATGCTTCTTAGGGGTTTTTTTTCACATGATGTTTTACATTTTTAATAAGCACTGCATTCTAATATATTAATAAAATAGAACTTTCTTAGATTTCTTCTTTTAAAAAATACTTTCGAGTGGTGTTTATATGACTTTATTGTGATATTCAGGTTCTTATCTTCAGCATGACAAGCTCTCTCTCTGTCGGTTGTCAGGCCTGCTATGTTAGCAAGAAAGGATAAGATAGTTAACAGAAAATTACAAATAGACCTCATTACCTTAAGAATACATCAGGTACTCATATTTTGAGTTAATAGTAACATTAGCATATTATAAAAATTTGTCTAAGCCCCTTACCTGAAGGAGTTTAAAAACCAACATTTCAAAAATGTAAAAGGGCATGTTTTTGCCCTAATAGTTTTATGGATTTAAGCAGGTGTAGCTAGTAATTAGCAAGGTGTTCTGATAGTTCATAGAACAGTTTGACTTAAGGGAGCAAAGGAGAGAATATCTTTTATTATCCCTGCATTTTCCTCCCATTTATCCATGTCACTCTGCTATTATAAAAGCAGCTGGCTGACTTACATTATCTCTCCACCTGAGACTCAACAAAGGTCCTATACCCTCTTTCTTCGTTCCCCTCCCATATCATTTGCTGTTCAACAAAAGAGAACATTTTAGCTCTGACATATTTGACTGCTTTTATACAAGCATTAGAGATACCATTGTTATAGCACAGAGAAGAGCGTAAATTGGTATATGGGTTTTTATTTATTTAATTTGGTAAATGGGTAGTGCATATTTCTCATATACAATTGAAAAAGAACCACAAACTAGATAATAGCCATACTTTATTATATGATAGAAATTTGAATTGTTTCCTGGATATAAACTAAAAATACATACAGAGGATGTGTTACAGTAAAGACTTGGATTTGAGAGAAAATTGTTTATTTTCACATTATGAGTCCAAAGTAAATGAAAAAAAAAATTGTACATGAAAGTCTTTGTTACTTAGGAATATTTTATTTGCTAATATTTATAACCATTATAAAAGTTTTGTCTGGATCAGTAATGGAAGCCATTTGACCAACATTCTTACCTAAGATTATGACAGATTTCTCTCGTATCATTTTATAACCCTCTTGTGCCAAAGGTGAAACCTCAGAATCATTCTCAACATGCTATAGGCACTATTGATGATCAGATGCTATATAGGATAAAAAGGCTTTCACTGTGAATTTATGTTGATTGATATAATTAATTAGGGCATCAGGAAAAGAGAATTTGATGGGGCTAAGATTGAATGATGGAGCTATTCAGTACCTGAGATTGAATGAGGTAAAACATGAAACTCACTAGCAGCACCAAGGCCTGAAAATAATTTTCTATCATGGCAAACTGTTTCTTGGGATTTCGTGTTGTAGAAACAAAGAGATGAAAAAGATAGGACTTATGATGAAAAGATGAACGATTTTCATCAGAAATATCCAGTTTTCACTTAAGAGTAAGAACACAAATGGAAAGAAAGAGGTAAGTGAGAAAGGAGAGCTACGGGTTTGGTTTTTCAAGGAATGCTCTGACTGGGATAGAGAGAGAGTGAGGCTGTCCAGAGGATTTGGGAAAGTAACTGCCCTCCATGTAAAAAATATTGCAAATGGCAGGTATACTGTTTTATTTGTACTTTTAAACTGGTAAAACATAATGCTATAAGGCGTTCTGTCTTTAAGAGATTGATAGGAATTATTCTTAATTATTTCCTTAACTGCCAGACATTATTTATTTAGATGGCACATTTATCTGAACTATAGGAAACCATAGGTATGTGTAGGTTATCCTATGGGATTATTCCTGACCCCAGTAGATCTTTTCATGTACTTTTACATCGTCGGAGATTCAGAAGTAAAAGAAAAATAGAAGTAGATACATTGGTTGGGTTAAGTTGGGAGGTTAGCAGTGTATATGCCACTAAAAGGTAGAAACTTCATTGCAGGGGCCATCTCTTCTATTCATGGATAGTTGGTACAAAAAAACACTAGTGCAGGGACAGTTATGCATATTACTGTTTGGTATAATTTCTTGGAGTTTATAAAAATAATAACTAATATCACTTCTGCCCATATCACCTTAGTGGAACTTAGTTGGTCATGCTTGGCTCTAAGAAAAACTGAATTTGTGCTAAATTGTTAACTGGGAAGCACAGGAAAAGTTTTAAAGATGTAGAGGTAAAAAGCACCCATAATACTAATTTCAGAGATAAACTCAGGTATTTTCTTTTAGCATATTTCCTTCCATACACTTTTCAAAGCACTTTTATATACTTGAGATCATTCTTCCTAAATATTTCTATGACCTAAATAGTTTCACTAACCTGTTACATGATTATTTTTCCACTCTACTAAACTACATATAAATGTAATTTTAAATTAACATCTGATATTACTTTATATGAATATCTTGTATTCTTGCAATTTATTTTATTGTTTTGTATTCTTTCTATGTTAAGTATTTATATCAAACTATCCAAATTAGAGAACAGACTTAGCTTCTATAACAACAAAACCCCAAAGTTCAGTGAACTAAGTAAGATGTTTGTTTCTCTGCCTCGTGTCACAGTCCACGGGAGCTAAGCTGTCTTGGGTTGGTAGGGAGTTCCATCATCCTCCACATGTAGTGTCTACTTGTGGGTTGAAGATGTTCTGAAAATCTCCCAGCTTGGAGGAGGGAGAAGGGGGTTAGAGAAGGACTCACAATTATTTTAAGGGCAAGATTCAGGATGGCACACATCACTTCTGCCCGCATCACATTAGTAGAACTTAGCTGGTCATGCTTGGCTCTAAGAAAAGATGAATTTGTGCTAAGCACCCATATGTCCACATAAGTTCTCTCAGTGTGAAAGAAGGGAAAAGGATATTGAAGAGACAGTTAGCTGTTAACTGCATTTTCAAGTAGGCTGTTGTGGGAATATCAATACAGTCAGGAAATTGTATTGAATTTTGCCTTAATTACAGGATCATTGCCTCTTACTTTGGATTGACTTCTAAACTCGACTCTAGTTTCCTAAAGTTAACTTGGAAAAAAAAAAAACAAAAACGACTACTCTTAGATGCCCATTGGAAATTGTATGAGCTATGAAGGCATTCTGCTTTAATGGCAGTTCACTGATTTGTTAATTTAGAAAAATTGGAGATAATCTACATTTATAAGTTCTTTTCAAGTAATTTAATGAAAGGTCAGGAATAAGAGGTTCCAGACAGCCCAGTTAAGTGTGGTTACTGCTGTCTCCATGCTTGTGATTTCACTTTTGTTAACATAGCTACTGTTGCTTTTGGCCTAGGGAAGCACTCATATTTGCTGCAGCAAATCTTGACTTGTGAGCTTCTAGCAATAGTTGTATCATTGTCGGTAAGCACATATCTTTTTCTTTTAGGACAGGGCTTTTAAAGATATAAACCTCTGACTAAAGAGATTTAAGAATGGGAGAAGTTGGAATGTGCTGTCAACACTAAGTTACAATATATAAACCACACAAAAAAGTTGCACCTACTTTATGTCATCTTCAAAAAAATTTTTTTCCTATTTGAATTCCTTTTTTTGACTAGTAAAATTAATTGTTGCTACAGGCTTTCAGAACTTCTTGCCAAAAAGTCAATAAAACTGCTGGAAAAGTTGGGCGGCTGGAGAGTGGGGTGAGGGGGAGTTCAATGCTGAATGTTTCAAATTAGAAGGACCTATTAGTCATCCAAAGATGATGTCGTCTGGTAGTTGCATATATAAAGCTGGATTTCTTGGGAGGTGTATTAGGCTAGTTATAAATTTGACGAATACCTGCCTCTAGATGCTATTTAAGGGTGGGACAGTGGATGAGATCATCTACTGAGTGAGTGAGTGTGCTTAGAGAAGAGAAGGAGTTGATCATGGGTTTCCTAGACACTCCACACGTATATCTCATAACCAGGAGCCCCACCCAGCAGAGTCTGAGAAGCTAGGAAAAGTAAGGTAGGAGGATAGTGAACTGAGGCATGCATTTCGGCATGGAGGGTGTGTGTGTCCCCATGGAGTTTACTGACAGGAGTTGTTTCAGTAGAGCGGTGGAGGTGGAAATAAGATTACAGTGACTTAGTATATGTGCTGCCGAAGTGAGCACAGAATTACAGTGGCTTAAATGGTAAAGGAAAAGGAAAAGGAAATAGCAAATTTGGAGTTCTGCTAATAAAGTGGAACTAGAAAATGTCCAAGTAGCTGGATGGGGATATACAGTTAAGGATATTTGTTTTTCTTTTTAATCTTTTGAGTTAGAGATATTATAGTATGTTTCTTTGTAAGCTGACAGGAATGATCTCATAGGGAGGAGGAAATTTTTTTTTAAAGATTTGTTCATTCATTTATTTGAGAGAGAGAAAGCACCAGAGGGAGCAGAGGGGGAGGTAGAGAGAAAATCTCAAGCAGACTCTCCACTGAGTGCAAGCTCTCAGGACCCTGAGATCATGACCTGAGCTGAAACAAAGAGTCAGACACTTAACTTCCACTCAGGTGCCACCCAGGTGCCACTCAGGTGCCCCAAGAAGAGGAAATCAATAGAAAAATGGAATAACTGCAAGAACAAAATCCTGGAGGCAAGCAGGGGTGGGAACCTGTGGCTGTGTGATGGCTGCAGCCTGAGGTAGTGATTCTGACAATTTACCTACTATCATGGGAAAGAGAACAAATTACATAGCTGTAGATGCCTCTGGTTTGATAGACTTGGTGATGGGAAAATGAGAATGTTCTTTTATTCTGATTTGTAATTTCAGTCACATAAAAAGCAAATCAGTAACTGTGAGAGAGGACTAGGAAGAAGGTATAGCTGATTGGAGGAGAAAGGAGATGGCATTAAATAGCCTTCATATGTGGAGGTGGCAATTGGCCAGGAAAAAGGAGCAACATTTCCAGGCAATATGGAAAGTCTACTCATAGTTGTAACTATAGAGAATAAGCCAAGGCTAAAATCTTTATCAAAGGAAGGAAGCAGAGCAGTAGATACATGTACCAGAAAAGGTGTTAGGTGCTGTAATCTAAGGGAAGTTACCCGAAAGGAGCTGGATTTGTTTGCTTGTTTGTTTTTAAGGGGGAAAGTTAAAGGGCTCAGAAGAAAGACTGGATTGAATATTTGGTGAAGTCTGGGCCCAAAATGGAAAGATATATTCTCACAGATAAGCATCTAGTTTAAGAAATGAACTAACCTTTAAGAAGGTATTCAGAAAATTCACAAAAGAGGTTGGTAATATAAAAGATTTTACTGATGATGGACGCAAAGGAAGAGTTTAGGGCTCATTGAGTAGTAAGAGGTCAGACTAGAAGATGTCCAGGAAAACGTGGAGAAATTTGTCCTGGAGAAGAGGGATGTCAGGAGCCATGGACTTCTGGTCATGATGGAAGAGCTGCAAGGTGTGGGGGAGATAGTCCTGGCAGTCAATTAGGGAAAGAAGGTAAGCAATCCTAATTAATGCCTCTTCCTTGGGAATAAACAAATCATAGGAAGCTTGTGGCATGGAGGATAGGGAGAATATAGGGGCAGTGGGGAAGGGGTGGAGAGTAGTGGTCTCATGGGAGCCCCACAGAAATCTGAAATCTGTGGGCCTCCCATTCAGTCTAGCTGTGAACAGTGTCTTGTTTAGGTTGGAGGACATAGAGGGGAAGAGAACTTGCCAGGAACATGGAGTAAATTGTTCTAATTTTTGCTTCCATTGATTTCTACTCATCCTTTAGCCTTATATTTTAGAAAATGTCTTTTGATCATACAAATCTAAAAAGCTACAGATTCACTTTTATCATTGTAATTTACCACTGAGAACCCACCATCGAACCCAGACAGTCCAATTTCAAATTGCTTCAATGATTTGTTGTTTAAGATTCCCAGCTCCCTGAATTGAATCTCATGGAATTCATGAAAATCAGGGAGACATGCATCTCTACAATGGTGATATATTCCTTCCCATGGACTATTTTTCTTCTTTCTGACCTGAATGCTGCTTTTGTTTTATGCCTAGTCATTAATGTCTCCGTAGTAAATCACTTCTGATAAAGGCCAATCTACATTGCAAAGTGTTCTGCTTAACATACCTGCCAATTGAGGCAGAGGTGGAATCTGAGGTGTTCCTAATGTGAATCATTATTTGATTCAAGTTACTGATTCATTCAGGTTGCTTAAGAAATGTCCACAGACTTCTGGAAATTATGTTTTTCTTATATTAAAAAAAGTGTAAAATTAAGAATTCAGGTTGGGGAGATATTGCCACTTAAATGAGTATTAAACTTTGGGGGTTCACATACCCATATCATTTTTTAAATTAAAAAATGGGGGTGCTTGAGTGACTCACTTAAGTGTTCAACTCTTGATTTCATCTCAGGTCATGATCTCAGGGTCATGGGATTGATCCCTATATCATGCTCCATACTCAGCATGGGTCTGTTTGAGATTCTCTCCCTCTCCCTCTGCCCCCACTTTGTGGACATTCTCTTTCAATCAATCAATCAATCAAGCCTTTTAAAAAATTAAAAATGGAAAAGTGGACACAGAGTCACCTACTGATAAAAAGAAAAAAAAACAAATAGTACCTATCTTCACTAACATTTCATTAAAGAATTGGTAGTTTCACACTTTAAAAAGTGACTACATTTCACATTATGAGAAATGCATCACATTGCCCTCATTTCTTTTCTTCTTTCCGTAATGTACTAATAACAACCTCAGCATGAATCTATAACAAGCCACAGACCGGAGTTAAGAAAACTGAATTATCTGACCTCTGAGTCCTTATAAACATGATATGCCGTGGTAATATTATTTAGTGGTACGCAAAATTATGCACTGGTTCTCTATCACTCATTCCACTTCATTAAATCCACTTAGAGCTTCAATAAAATTTCCAGAAATGATATTAGGATTGCTATTTTCATGTCTCTGTCTATACTTTCTTTGCTGTAATGTCTTAAAAGTATTGCTACCAGATCTGATATATCAGTTCAGACTCTTCAATATAAATATAGATTTTTAAAATATAATAATTTGGCAAAAACATTACAGTAATAGTATTAAAAGAAAATGACAGGGGTGCCTAGGTGGCTCAGTTGCTTAAACCTCTGCCTTCAGCTCAGGTCATGATCCCAGCAGCCTGGGATCCAGCCCCGCAATAAAATCTTAAAATAAATAAATAAATAAATAAAATGAAAACAAAAAAATCATGCATAATTTCTTATCTTAGGTTCAGTATTTCCTCGTATTTTTGTTAATAGGTTTACATTTTTGCATGTTGTAACCATAATGCATGTGAGTACCTTTTAGCACAAAGTATACAACGAGATAGGAAATCCACTAAGTCATAGAGACTCAGGTCTATACAATACGTAAAAAGGTCATCAGTTTCAACCCCATCAGATGGACACTTGAGTTTTCTTTATAGCCTTCTCTCAACAATGTCTAGTATTGAAAAATTCACTATATCTCCATGAAACCCATTATATTATCTGTCACCTCTAAAATTAATTTAACTTTTCATAAGTATAGCTTCCACACCTTTATCCTTTTTCTGGACTTGCATCACAAAGATAAACTCATTGCTTTTTTCACATGACGGCTTTTCAACCTCATTTATCATTCCTCCTCCCAGCTTGTCTCCAGGCTCAATATCTTTAGGTTTTGTGCTTTTCTTTCCCACAGGTTTTCAAGCCCACTCAGTCTGTATTCTTTCCATGCAATGCCTTCCAACTGGTTGGTTTGACACTAACTGACTCAACACAGGATGGTTTAACCAGCACCAAATACAATAGAATTAACACTTTACAATTCTGTATGTTATAATGCAGCATAAAATCTACTTTTCTTTCCTTTTTTCCCAAGCACATCACACTGTGGATTATGTTGATTTTATAGTCAGCTAATAATCTTCATATATTTTTCACCATTTTTCTACTTCTGTATTATTCTAAATGGCATATTTAAGTAAAATGTCACTCTTCAATCTCTTATTTTCCAACCTGTAAATACTGTAGATCTCCCTTCTGTGAGTCTATAGGTCTCCCAGGTTTGTTCCTTCTACTAGTTGGGGTAGTTGTCTTTCATGTCCTGCTCACCCATGGATGAACTGGCAGTGACAGGGTTGGGAGGGAAGGAATGTGGCGTGCCACAAATAGTAGTTCAGTTTCCTCCACATTGCCAGAGAGAAATTCATCAGTGCCATATAGATAAAATCTTCCAAACTCTTTTTCTTCTTTTCTTCCTTTCCATGTTATTCTTGTTATTTTAAGATTTTCTATGATTACTTATGTATGCAAAGAATTGTGCTAGATGCTATGGGTTAGTAATTTGTGAATAGACTTAATAGATCTCACTAAACACTATTATAAACCCACCTTTCTACCAATAGTATAATATATGTCTTAATTACACAAAATGATGGATTTTAATTTTCACTTATTTAATATATAAAGACTTAAAATTCTAAATCCACTTTGCCTTTATTGACTATGTTCATATTTATAAATAGTTCCCATCTAGATTTTGCATATGTATACACATATAAGGTTGAAGAAAGTTCTATTTCTGCCCTTAGAGCTTCTTAAAGAGGCTCTGTCAGGCCTTGGGAAATTCAGATAAATTGAATCCCCTGTGTTTTCCCACCTAGTGACATTAAGAAATGAAACCAGTTTGCATTGATTTTTTTTCCCTTAGTAAGCCCTTCCTGCTCCTCATCACCATCTCTTCCTTGAAGAAGTTTCATAAAATATCAATTTGATTATGGGATTATAATAGAGTCAAAAGTGATCTATTGACCACTTATGTCTGACGTAACAAAAATAATAATGTGTTACTGATTACATGGACCACATTATTGACAGCTTATATTGGAAGTAGTTTTCATACATTATCTCACTTGGATGATATGATACCACTTTATCATCACTCTCATGTTATACATAAAAAAAAAATGAAACTCAGAGTGGTCAAGCATGCCTAAGGCCATAGAACCACCACTTGGAATTCAAAACCAGGTTGAGTCCAAATTCTAAATTTTTATAAGTATGTCTTCCCGCCATTACAAGGTCCTGTATATGGCCCAGGAATACCTCAAGACGTACTATTCTACCATGAACTATTCTGTGGGCAATACGTAAGTCCTTTGCAAAATTATAATGATAATAGAGGTCTCCCTGAGGAAATTGTCTTTAGCAAACAGTAGACCCAATGTGTGTAAAATAGCATGAAGTTCTAAAGGCAGCCAGAATTCCACAGACCATTGTTAGCACCTCACATTTGTTCTTGGTTAGGGAAGCTATCCAGACGGAAGTACTCTATCCACTTTGTAAAGTAATGATCCTTGCACCCATACCTAATTCTTAAGGAGTTAAATAACATGACAAAACTATCCAAAAGAACCAGAATACTGCTTCTAGCCCTGTGCTCTGCTACTGCTGGCCACAGTGAAATCCAGCCTATGAAAGCACCTGGCACAATGTCTGGAACTTAACAAGCCCTGAAGGAACGTTCACTAATTCAGTCATAATATTGGTGCATTGGACTTAGAAAGTATGGGCATTAGAGGACAACAGAATATCCCACAAATGAAAACATCGCATAAATACTGTGCATGCACATGTATGTACACACCCCCAGAAACTTGGAAAGTAATACTTGATTCACCGAAAGTGTTCTTCAACATTGTGGCAGAACCAGTAGACATCTGGGAAACCATAAAGATTAGAAAGAGTAGCCTGAGTGAGCTACAGTAATCAAGATGGAAGGATGTGAAGGAAGGGGGGCTTTTTTTGGACAAAATTTCAGAACCAGATGTTAACTTCAAGAGGTGGTTGCAGAGAGTGACAAGTGTGAAAGTGATAGATTCTCTGACATAAAAAGTCAGCTGGTTTTGTGAGTACAGGAACATATTAACTGTGCCAAGTGGAAATGAGAATACTTCCTTAAAGAGGTTGGATAGCTTGATATTTTCTAGCCACTAACCACATGGAAATCATCATCAGGGACATCATTTATAGGTACAAGGAATAGCAGAAATGGGACAAGGCTGGGAGTTTTTCATATAAATCATGCTACACTCCAGTTCACATTAATTTAAAAATGCATAGCATACTTACAATGTTATCATATATTTCCTGTCCCAACTCTATGGTTAAATAGGTTTTTTCCTTATGACTATAGAAACTCTTGCTACTGCCAAAGTCTGTTGACGTAATTGAGCAGTAGTAAGTGTGTTTCAGCAGGCACTATCCCTTAAAAGGAGATCATACAATGCTCAACTTAAGTAAACAAAATCGTATGTGGGAACTTCCTTTGGTCTTAGAACAGAACTAGAGAGGAAAGTCAAAGAATACAGTCTCAATGAAATTTTCCATGTAATTGTGAACCTTTCATGGAGAGTTCAATAGCTTAGTTGCTATATCAGAATTTTAAATTAGAGGATGTATATATTTATAATTATATCAACAATCATGTTTTTATTTGGAAAATTAACAGCCATTTTTCACAGCACCTTTGAAATGTAGTCTGGTGAAATTGTAGGTATCTACATGTGCATTTGTGAGGAAAGATCTGTAGTTGAGTGACTGGTCACAGTCATTACTCTAACTCCACCAGGCAGTGTTGAGGAAGATGCCTGGAGACTTGCAGTGGGTAAAACTTACTGGCAATAAATGCCCGGTGGCTTAAAGTACCTTTAGGACTGGATCAGAAGCACTGGATGCAGACTGGGTTCTCCAGACTTGCAGATGCAGCCTCGGGAACGTGGACTGTGTTAAAGTACTATGATTCTGGCAGGTGGCAGGTATAGTTCAAGGGAAGCCAACCTTCTCCAGCAGGATTCCCTACAGAGTACGTGAGAGGGCATCCGTGCAGAGCTCTGCCACAGGAAGGGAACAGGTAAGACTTGGCAGGATACTAAATTTCATGATAGAGCTTGTTAAGGGCCAATGGAAAGGGAACATAATTTAGGGGACAGAGCAGCCAGTTAGGACAGGGTATCTGACTGGCAGTAGAGGTGATGGAAATGGCATAAGAAGGCCTGCAGTCTGGCTTTCCAGACTGGAAGTCCTGATGAATCTGGAATTCATGTGGGGTAGAAGGGAAGAACCAGTAGACAGTGCTGCAGTGGAGAACAAGGATAGCTATGAACCCAAATACGTATTCCTGCTGGAACATCCACTCCGTAGAATATTGTTAACTGTTTTAAATGTCTTTTTCTTATATTTTTCTTTATGTTTTTCTTATGTATTTCCTAACGTGTGATTAAACTCAACCAAGTACTACGATATTTTTCTTTTTTTTTTTTTAAGATTTTGTTTATTTATTTCACAGACAGAGAACACAAGTAGACAGAGAGGCAGGCAGAGAGAGAGGGGGAATCAGGCTCCCCGCTGAGCAGAGACCCCCCTCCCCCGATGTGGGGCTCGATCCCAGGACCCTGAGACCATGACTTGAGCCGAAGGCAGAGGCTTTAACCCACCGAACCACCCAGGCGCCCCTACAATATCTTTCTTATATACTTCCTAATATGTGATAAACTCAACCAGGTACCATAATAGTTAACAGCCAAAAAAACCCACCATGTATTAGTTGATTTTTAAATGTAGAATATATACCCTTGGGGCGCCAAGGGTACCCTTGGGGTTAGTTTCTTCTGTGTCAACACTATCAGCAAGACTTTGGGCCCCGCCAAGTGTGCACAGCTTTCTCGAAGCACTATGTGCAATATGATTTATTCAGAGAGCCTTAATTAAGAATTTACAGATGCTCAGCTCTGTGCTACAAATTATAGGAAGGATTTTAAAAATACAGCATTCCTGTAAATTGGCCACAAGAGCATAAGAAATGCCAAAATGCTTTAAAAAATGATTGTGAGGGGGGCACCTGGGTGGCTCAGAGGGTTAAAGCCTCTGCCTTCGGCTCAGGTCATGATCCCAGGGTCCTGGGATCGAGCCCCGCATCGGGCTCTCTCCTTGGTGGGGAGCCTCTCTCTCTCTCTGTCTGCCTCTCTGCCTACTTGTGATCTTTCTCTGTCGAATGAATAAATAAAATCTTAAAAAAAAAAAAATGATTGTGAGGGACCGATAAGCAAAATGTGGCTCTCCCCTGACCCCAGCAATGGGAATATATTTCTTCTCAGGTTCTCATATTCCCTTCTTCTGGTCTCTGTCTAACCAAAGGCATGAATTTCAGTTTTTCCTAAGTGAGGATTTGGGTTTCCTCTGTGACCGTGTATCAGTGATACTAGCTAATTCTCATGGAGATCTGTCCTATATTTGATTTATACGGAGATCTGTCCTATAAATTGAGCCCAGTTAACCTAACACTCTAACTATATTCACTCTAAACCCTTCACGGGTTATCCCATCCAGCATTCCGCTTCCATCACTGATATCACCTGCAGTGTCCAAACACATACTATTTCAGTGAACTAGGGAATAGCCACCTTTCTTCACATTCTGAGACCTTCTGAGCAAGCCCTTATTTACCCATCTCACATCCTACTAGACAAGAACCAACCCGACCAAGCTTCAGATTTCAGTAAACGTTGTTAGTTAACATTGTTAGTTTTGTAATTCTGAATTAATCATGCCCCCTTCAAAGGTTCAAAGCTTCAAAGATTCCCATTGGATTCAGATGCTCGAAAGAAGTTAGGGTGGTGCATGACTTCTAGGCTAATAAATAGGCCAGTGTGACACATTAGTCACATAGGTTCCCTTTTCCAAGAAACCTCAAAACCAAGACATAATTGACACACTGAACATTCCCTCACAAACATTAAGGCAGCACAAAACCTTTAAAGAAAGTTAAAGTGACTTTTTGTGGGTAGATTTTATCATCTAGGAAGGGACAATGGGGAAGGGGAAGCTCAGTCATTTTTCAGTAATTACCCACCCTTATTTCATTGTAATTTTCATAGGATTATAAATTGGTTATTATGATATTATCAAAATGATCTAGAAGAAATGATTATAACACAAATTACCATATATTGGTCATTTACTACAAATACAGACTATTTTACAGAGATCAGATTTTTTATAGGAATATTTTGAGAGAAATTGTTTTCTGCCTTTTGTATATTTGATCATCGGGCCTTGTCACTCATCAGCAAAAGAAAAAATACATATTTCAAAAATGCAAAGGACCTATTTTTATCTTATAATGACAATTTTTAAATTATTAAATTTCTAAGCATGCCAGGGAGCCTCGGTCAACCTGTCATCATCTTGCCTTTACTTTCCCTCTGCTCACATCAAAAAGGGAGTTATAAGCAGCAAAAATTGATCTTGCTATGGATTTTGCTCTGAGCTGCAACCAGCCAAGCAATTAGTCTATTGTATATGTCACTGGAGTCGTCCTCGGGGGAAGTCTTACACGAGGCAAGAATTACTCTGTGCTCTGAGCTGTATGTATAAGGCCTGACTCAATGAAAATTATGCAGACGAGTTTATGAAAGACATCATTATTATTTTTCAAACTACATTGGGTTCTTAGAAATGTACCTTTTTGTTCCCTTAAATTACTTGTTTTCACTTTTTCTTTATCAGAAAACAAAACATTCCTGCTTACGTAAATCGTGTCCTTCGTTTATAGATACAGGACAAGCTCAACATTTGAAAATCACTTCTAAAAAGACATGGGACTGAGCTCAAATGACAAAAGTTAGATTACATTGTTTAGGAAAACATCATTGGATACAATACGGTGGGTTTAAGAATATGAGTTTTACTATATCCCAGGTACAGTATGTGTCTCCATGTATCAGATGAATTTTGATCACAGCCACCAAACTGTTAATCCAGCCAGAACTTTTCTTGGATGGTTTTGAGATAAATCTAAAAGAAATTAAACTAAATACGATTTAACGGAAGATTAAAGAAGTATCACATAAAAATAGTTGAATGTTAGGGAGGGGAGAGTGAGTGTTTTTGGACATCAGGGCAGCCTTTAGCCTCCCATTTTCTTGAGGCTCAAGGGATGTATCCTTGGGTCACAATTCAGTGGAGACTTTGATTGTTCTCTTTTAAAAAATGACCTCCATGTTTTCCACCCTGCCTCAAATGTATTTCTCTGCTATGAATTTATCGATTGGACACTGAATTGAGAAGGGATGGCCTACTTTGCTTGAACAAACAGGGCTGTGACCTCTCTACCTGCAGCCTTGCCTGAGTTCATGGGCTTCAGTTATTCACACAAGTTAGAGGAATTACCCAGACAGGGAACCAGCCAGAGGTGTGAAGGGAAAGCATCTCCATGTTACCAACTTGGGTCCATGGGCTCTCCAAGCAATAGAAACTAACTGGGACCAAGAGGGAATTCCAGGCAAGACTTTTCGGGGGGCTTATGCTCCAGCACAGGGGGAGAGCCCAAAGAAAGGGTTCTTCATGCTGGTTTCCCATGACAGAGGGAAAAAGGACAGAGAACGTTTTTTAAAGAGGCTAAGGTGGGAAAGGAGTGACATCTAAGTCTACAGAGGTAGAGAGAGACGCAGAAAATTGGGTGTGCAAGGGCAGGGGACAGAACATGCTTTATTATGCATCACATGTCTCATTAACGTGTTAAATCACCACCACTGGGCATGATTTTTTTAGTATTATAATGCGGGAGAATGTCAGAGAAATGTCAGCCCTCGGGTCGACCTTGGTGAGGCTGGTTTGATCTGGTCTTCTCCAGTCTTGTAGTCTAATCCCCCTTAGGTAAACATCCTCCTTTCACATTCCTGCAAGATATGCTACTCAAGGGATAGAGGGTTTCAGCCAGGAAGGAACGCTGGGTTTCATGTTCAAGATTAAAAGGACCTGAGTCTAGTCCCTGCCATGTCTCAACCAGGCTATCCAAAGAGGGAAGATGTGTCTCTCTTGGGCTGAATTATTTTCACTTTTTTTTCCCTCCCAGTAGAAATGATCTAACGTCAAGAAGACTTGATGATAATTAACAATACACAGAGCATTTTATAATTGGAGCATTTCTTTCAGTGTTTAAAAAACACAGAATTAAAAGGAAGGTACCAAGTGATTTAAAAAGATATCAAACCATGTGCTTTGATTTCAAAACATTTAAGCAAATATTTATTATCTGATCATGTGCATGGCACATCCCTTCCCTGACACCAAGCTCCTGACTAGGTTAATCTCCTGAACTCCCCAGCCTAGAGTCATACTGATCTTTGGCTCTACCTCCCGCTTCCTGGAGGGCTTGTACTGACCCCTGAGCAAAAATACCATCAGACCTTGCAGAGGCATTCCCCTGCTGTTAATAGAGGGAGCTGCCTGAGGATTGTAATTCTCCCTCTGTTCTTTTGAACGACAGGCCAATTAAAACCATTTTGCCTTGGAGGAGATATTGCTAGATTGGAAACAGGGAGCAAGTTCTGGTCCACTTAGATTTTTGTATTTGAACTCTTGATTCCTATCAAGTCTCTGCAGTGATCAGGAGGATGATGCTAATGAAGTTCTTTACAACCTTATCACACTGTGCTGTTTCTTAGAGCCCTTGTCCCCCACTTTAGTGAGTCGCGCCACGGATCCCTTCAGATCCCTTTCACCTGAGGAGAAATGTGATCTAAGAGTCCCTCCCTGCAGACTTGCCTTCTGATAATTTCTTCAGACTGTTGTTCTCTCTGCTCCCCCTCCCAGAATAGTCACCAGAGCCTGGTCCTTCTTTCTTCTAAGATGGTCTTTACCTGACCATCTGCCCCTCCATGATCTGTCCACACTGGACCCAAAGGAATCTCTCTAGAAAGTCAGTCTCACACCAGTATCTTCTCTAAGTCCAACCATAGAAGGATTCCCTGTGGTTTAAAGGAGAACATGAAAAAGATTCAGGGTAACGCAAAGCCCTTTAGGACCTGGACCCATTCCTAAGCCTTGACCTTCTGTAGCTTTCGCTGCCCTAGCCTCACAGGTCTTGGAATCAGCACTCCTTATGCTGCTCTGCCCCCACAATTACAGCCCACTTATAATTCAGACCCTACTCAGCCACCTTTTCCTTTGCAAAATTTTTTCTGCCCCTAAAGTGAGTGAGATGCCCCTTCTTTGGGCTCTCTAGTACCCAGCACATACCTCTGACCTAGAACCTGGCACAATGTACCTTACTTTTTACTACAAGTGACTTACACATTCATTAACACTAGACACCTTTAGGCTGTCATCCAACAAGTATTCATCAGTTTTTAATAATGTACAGGTTACTCTCTGTGGTGTCTCTCTTCATCAGATGGGGGCCCCCAAATGTGAGGTGATGGTCAGGGTTGGAAGGCAGTGGTGTGGGCTGTAAAAGGATTCACCCTTGGCAGAACAAAGGAGATAGAAGTTGATTGAATACATTGCAAGGGAACAGTGGACAGGACAGCAAAGGAGAAGCTGTCTGCGAGGAGGCAGATAGTGGTATGGGGGCTGTTTTTAAAAGGGGGAAGGTGAGGAGGTATGGGGACATTAGGAAGTCTTCATTTTTTGGTAACTGTGCCTGGTTGTAAGTAGCCCATTGTTAGTTAGGGCCTATGGATATTTTGAGGTGGGTCCCAGATGGGCCTGTCTGTATTCAGCTAGGGGGTCCCTGTGGGCCATTCCTACATTCCCCTGCTCAAGGCTGTTTGCCTAAAAGTGTCCTTTACAATTTTATTTCCAGATTTTTTTTTTTTGTTTCTTTTCCTATTAGCTTTCATTATAGTTTTTTCCTTGCCTTTTGCTGATTTTCTTTACTTGCTTCTGTGAGCATTAATCTAGAGCCAGATTAGATAAAATCCTTTATTATCTGCATCAACTACTGACTTATTACCAATAATAATGACTGTAGTTATTTTGAAAGTTGATTCTTAAAAGGGCTCCCCCAAAGGGTAGTGTTGAAACTGATCTGGTGTTTGATTTATTTGACAGATGAATCATAATTTGAAATTGAATGAATTAATTTTTCTTGATGAACTTCGGCCATTTAAAAAAAATGATTTTCAGTAACTGTTATCCGATGTCAAATGTTGCCTTAGGTATGTTAACAAAAAGAAAAAGCAAGCCCAATTTGGAGTCATTTGCCCCCTCATGACAGCAGACTAAGATTTAGTTACAATTTTAACCTGACCAAGGAATGTGACCTTAGAAAAGTCAATCTGAAACTTCCAGAGCAGTACCAGTGAGGTACCAGTGAGGTAATCTGAATGATAAAAATGCTGCCTCCCGTCGCCAACCTCCCCGCCACCCCCAAAGGAGCGGTCCTAGCCTGAAACAACCCTTTCCTTTCCTTTCTCTTGCTAATAACTTCTTTGCCCCAAGCTCCTTTCTCTAAAATAAACCCTTCCGGGTGCCTGGTAGCTCAGTTGGTTAAGCAACTGCCTTCAGCTCAGGTCATGATCTTGGAGTCCCGGGATCAAGTCCCACATTGGGGAGTCTGCTTCTCCCTCTGACCTTCTCCCCTCTCATGCTCTCTCTCACTTTAAAAAAAATAAATAAAATAAAATAAACCCTTCCATTTTGTGCAACTCCTCAGAGCTGTACTGTACTTGATAGATGGGGTGCTGTCAGATTCGTGAATCACTTAATAAAGCCAGTTAGAAAAAATAAATAAAGCCAATTAAATCTTCAAATTTAGTCAGTTAAATTTTTTTTTAACAGGCATGTTATTAAAGGAGGTTCCCCATCACCCTCTCTGCCTTAAAATCCAAGTGTTCACCAGGAAGATGGGTAAACAACCAGAAACCTTTTCATAGTGTACTTTTCTCTTTTTCTACTATCCTAGAGTGCCACCTTAGTTGACTTAGGCTTCTGTCTAAAATTGAGGTGGGGGGAAGGAACTTGCCGCCATTACTATCATAACTAAAAGGTTCTCTGAATAGGTAGAGTGAAAGTGGTTTCCCCAAAAATTCTGCAACCAGCATTTCCCAGATACTGTTCTCCAAGAGTTTAATAAGCAGAGTGTCGTGGTAGCTGTTAGAAGGCTGTGAGCTTGGTTGGTTGCTGTAGTGTGTTCCGGCATGTAGATATAATTGCATTGCGAACCTGAATCTTTCTGGCTCTCCCACATAAAGTAACAAGGAGATGCTGGATTATCAGAAAAGAGTCCAGATGTCAAGTTAGTATTTATATCACATCAGGGTGGAGAGCAGATGGATGAGCACATTTCTCAACAGATTTATCAAAATCATCTAAATTCTTAGGTGCCCTTTAAGTCTAAGAAATGACATTTGGGATCTATATATGTTTTAATATTTAACCTGAATTGATTGCATTGCTAAAAAGAACAAGAAAATTAGCTAGTTTTGTTCTAGTTGTGTTTACCTAAAATGCATTAAGATATCAAGTGATCTCAATTCTTTGGGTTCACCGCATTGTCCTCCAGGGAGCTTTATTTAGCTTGCTTTCTTTACTTTCAAGGTGAAGCAGAAACCAATATAGCTCTGAATGTATCGCTCCCAATCAAACATAGATGCAACCTTCTAAAATAAAGTGTTTCCATTTTGCTACAATGTTATGTTTTAAACTCATTCCTCCTGGTCACCATATTTATTTTTATGACTTTCAGTTAACTGCACAGCTTTCTTTGCTGACTTTGCTCGTATTCTGTATTGTTCAATAGAGTCCCTCCTCGGGCACTGCTTTGAGTCCCATATTAACTCAATTTTTTTAAATCCATGCTGCAATGGATCTTTTATTTCCTTTGCTGTGAAATATAAGGCCGTCTGTTGAGGCTGGGCTGTTAGTATTTTTATCAACCCTGAGACTAGACTGGACTCCATTCATACTCTCTTGATGGATCTAGCCTGTCAGCCCTCAGAACAAAAGAGTTTTGTTTTAGCTCTCCTATCTTATTGCAGTGATTGATCATTTCTCACTCACACTCTTAGAATTGTGAGTTACTCAGATGAGGGCCTTCCCCTGCCTGCCCCTCCACCCTGCCCACATGTGGGCCAAGTCAAGCAGTTCCATCCCCAAATTGTATCTCACAGGTGTTCATCTCTGCTCAGTCATATCCACAGCCTTCACTCAAATGCCAGTCACCAACATCTCTTACTGAACTAGTGTAGTATCCAGTGGTCTTACTGCTGAACTAACACACTCTTCGTATAACATCCAGAATACCTTCTTATGTTCCCTTTCATTGGAGATTTTTTTGGTCTGTGCTTGCTGGCATTTCCAGGTTGACTTTTCCAGTGCCCAATCTGGGATGTCTCAGGCAGAAGGAAAACCCAAGGAACCTTCTGCCATATTGTTTCTCAGGCTCCAAGATCCCTAGCCACTCTGTCTTCTTCTCTCCTGCGTTCTTATGTTTGTTTTTGTATGTAATGGCTAGGGTTTTAAGCCGAACTCAGCAAGAAGAAGAGGGAAAAGTGTATCTACTACATCTAGTCGAGAACCGAAAAGTCCAGAATGTCATTTAGAAACATAAATCACAGTATGTCACTGTCCCAAGTTTATGGCTTTCATTGCTCTTAGTATGCAGTACAAAAATATGTCCATCTACAAGATCCAAAATACTGTGATCTCAGCCTGTCTCTTCAACAGGTACATTGTGGCAGTTGGCTCTCATTCCATTCAGTTGGACTTTTGTGTCCTCAAATGCACAGAAGTTCTTTTCTCACTCAGAATGTTTTCCAGTTGTTCTCTTTGTCTCAGTGATTTGGTCAGTGCTACTCTGCTTGGCTCCGTCTCGGCCTTCAGCTTAAATACCTTTCTTTATAACGTCTTTTCCTAGCCTCCTACCTAATATTCTCTTACCTTCCTTATGTTTACATTTTCTTCAGGAATGAATATAAATCAGATTTCTCAGTTATTACTTTTTTTTTAAGATTTTATTTATTTACTTGACAGACAGAGATCACAAGTAGGCAGGGAGACAGGCAGAGAGAGAGAAGAGAGAAGGAAGCAGGCTCCCTGCTGAGCAGAGAGCTCAACGCGGGGCTCGATCCCAGGACCCTGAGATCATGACCTGAGCAGAAGGCAGAGGCTTTAACCCACTGAGCCACCCAGGTGCTCCTCAGTTATTACTTTTTATAGTCGAGGCGAACAGGTTTCCAACATAGCCATTGACCTTTTGAAGATGGGTTTAACCAAGAGCTCATTTGGTGGATAGTAGTGTATCAGCATTAACCATTTTTTATAAGCAAACACAAAACAAGTCCTTAAGTTATAGATCAGTATGGCATCATAGACGTGGTTGCTAATTTGACTTTGCTTATTTTCGATTCATTGATTAACATAACTAATATTTACTAAGTGTCTGTTATGTATCAAGAGCTATTCTAGTTCCAGCTCTTACGGAACATGCATTCTAATAGAGGGAGAAAAACAATAAATAAATATGAGAGAAATATGTAATAGGCCATGGGATGAGCACAAGAAGTAAAATAGAGTAAGGGAAGAGAAAGCGACAGGAGCATGCAAGGAGTGGGAGAAATACTTTACCCAGAGTGGTCAGGAGAAGTCTTTTTGTAATAAGGTGGCATTTAAGCAGAGACCTGAATGAAATTGGGAACCAAGCCATATAGGAGATAGTTAAGGACAAATGTTTTGAAACTGAGATTAACGTGCCCTCAATTGAGAGGTAACAAGAGACAGGTATAATAGCTGAGCAAGGGAGGAAGCAGCACTAGGAGATGAGGTTGGACGAGTAGCCAGTATAAAACCACTGATGGAGGTCATTGACAGAGTTTGACCAGGATCGACTGCGTGTGCTTCTCACCCATGGCTACCATGAGTCCTCGCTAATTGGAACATGAGACATGGAAACAGTGTCAATGATAGAAGCAAGAAGATGGTGAAATTTAATTCAAAGCCTTATTTGATAGCTTTAAGTTCTAGTAAGAATAATACATGACATGACACCTGTGAAGTCTGAGTTACCCAGTTGATTCCACAAAAGCAGAGAGAATGAAGAGAAAGTAAAGATAATTAGGGCAAATTATAAAAAAGTAATTAGATATAGTTCTGAAAGGAAAGGAGCTGATTATTTTAAAGTTATTTAAAATTCCAAACTCACAGTTGTTTAATTGCTTTCCCTATATTGCAATATAACTAGTGTAAGCAACTGAATCAAGTTCTGTGGATAAATGGGGGGAGAAAAAAAAAACAATAGAAAATTGAAGTATTCCAGAAATACCAAATGGAAATTGAATGTGTACAGTCTTCTATTTTTTTTAATCGAAACTTAAAAACTACAGTTAGTGCATATATATTTGTGTTTTGGAAATATGGGATAAGAACTAAATGTCATGTCTAATACCACGAAGAGAGTAAGTTGGTGTCCCATATAGGAGATGCAGAAGGAAAGAAGGGGCCACTTCCCTCTGTGGTAGCTGGATCAATTTCATTCCTCCATCCAGGCTCAAGTAATGAAGACCTTTAAGTCTGATGTTGACTATATCTAATTGAAACCAAAAATAAAGGTTTCATCTTCACTTTTCCTTCCTGCACAAGATGAGCTACTTTCTAGAGGTCTTCATTCTATGTAGAGCTGAACTGCTTCCTTTTTTTACTTTGCCATCCATTTCTTCCCTAATAACCTGGATTAATGCTGCATCATTACAAGCTCTGAGCCCAAAAATATGTATAGAAAAAAACAAGTATATAGTACTTGAAAATAATACTTCCCATTTTATAATTATTATAATCATGTACTAGACCATACGCACCTTAATAAACCACAGGAGAGCCCTTCATTTACCCTTGCTCTTTTTCACTCTTAACCCTTTACGGGGTGGCTCCCTTTATCTGAATGCCTTCTTTCCCTGCCCAGATCCCACTTTGCCTGAATGACTCTGATTTATCTTTCTGGACTGAGGTTTTTTAAGTGACCTCTTCCCATAAACCTTCCTTACTCATCTCTTCTTGGTTAGCACATTTGTGCTCCATATAACTATATTATGGAATTTAACACACTGTAATGATTTTGTGTCTTCTTTAGGAGACAACAGACTCTTTGAGAGCAAGGATTACTTCTTAATTTTTCTTACATCCACAGTACATCACACAATGCCAGGAGTGCGGTGAGGCACTCTGAATATTTGTTGAATGACTGAATGAACACAATCCCAAAAGAAACATTATGCTATTTAACTAAACATAATAATGAGAAAGTTATAGTGAATTCTAAGGTCATGAGGATATTTACTGTTTAGAATTCCTTTTAAATGCATGATAAATGCATAAATGCATGCTAGTGTTACTGTAAGTACTTGAAATAAAGCCCACACTTGTATTTTATTTATTTTCATGGTCATTTAGATGAGTCTTGATAACACTAAATATCCTGAATATATAAATCATCTTACTTTTTCATGGTAGCCCTTGAGAATCTACAGCAATTTAAAATTTGAGTAAAACTTCTTGACAATATTTTTTTTCATTAAACATTGACAGTGAATGAAAATAATCAAAAATTTATTTGGTTTAACATATTAAGTTCTGCATTTTCATTTTTGATATATTTGAATTGAATGCTGGTTGTAAGCTGCACAATAAATTTGATAGTTATGAAATATATCATTTGATAGTGTAGAGGGTGGTCATACCAGAAAAGAAAAAAAAAATTGTATTTTTCTTCCTCTCTTCAATATGTAGCAACAATTTTGTCAGTGTATACCGCAGCAAATATGGCAATGACAATAACAGATTTCAGCAGCACTTTCAAAGATGAAATACATGCCCCTAAAAATACTGTTTTCCTAACATCCTTAAGAAGAAATTGAGATGAAATTTGAAATCCTATCATTGGAATCTTTAGGAATATTACACAAGTACTCAGTACTGAAACCACTGCCCTCCAGGGATATATTTTCTAAAACATATACTTCACTAAAAGATTATACTGTTTAGTGTTTTGAAATATTGACAAAGGAACTTGCTTTTTCTTCTAAATTTGTATTTGCTACCTTCCCACTTCCCACTATAGCTTAGTCTACCAGACTAATGGCTTTTTTACAAAGCTACAGAAATCTGGAAATGCTTTGATTTCCTCACAAATTAATGATTAAACCATACAGAAAAGGATCCATTCTTGGTGTACCTTATAACTGATAGAAAAATATTAAAATTTTGCCACAGATAGTTATTACATTAGAGGAAAAGCTTACAAATGGATGCTTATAACAACATCATGACTATAATCCTTCTTATATTGGCAAATTTGTACATAATATGATTTTTATTTAGCAATAAATTTCATTTTTGCAACTACTTTTATCTACTTATTGTTCTGCAGGAGAAAATTTAGAATGCTATATCAGGACAACTATTCAATTACAGGCAACTTAAGTTATAAGTTAATGAACTGCATGTGTTTTTTCTTTCTGTTCTCCAAATTATCATTATTTGTATTTTAAGGTATTACTATCACTTCCTTTTTTCTTCCCATATACTAGGGCTTCTGGTGAAGATATATGGCTATATTTGTGGTATTTTCTGCAAGACCAGTTTGAAACCATTAACTGTTGGGCCAGAGGCATAGGACACTGATTTATTCAACAACTGTTTTTTAAAATAAAAACTATTACAACAAAACTAAAAACTTCTTTAAATGTATATATGCAAGCACACACACACACACACACACACACACACACACACACACACACACACCAAACATCTCTAATTGAATAAAAGAAAGTAAGCCATGTTCATAATTTAATATTTATTACTTTGCACTGAAGTTGCCTTAAATCTACCAAAATTTAGAGATGCTAAGCTACATTCAGAAAATATGAAGGAAAAAAAACAAGTCTTCCCTGTTCTTCAAATACGGGTGACAGTTCTTCAGGAACCCCAAACTAGCCAAAGGTTGGTATAATCATTCTACCACATGGTATTCTTAGACTTCACCATCAGAAGTTAATAATAGATATATTATGCCAGCATCTTCCACCTTGTCTTTCTTTGCCATTGTCTTCCATTTCTCTTCACCTTACTAATAATAATAGTAGAAGGAGGAAACTGGATAATAAGGGAAAAGACTTCCTTCCTGAGAGTAACAGGGACTCTGACCTGAGGATCAGTTAGGGCAGCGAAATCTCCAAGTGTGGTCGCCATGTGCTGGCACCAGGATCATCAGGGGCTTGTTCAAAATATAAATGTCTAACTCAGAGGGTGGGGCCCAGCAAATCTGTATTTTAACAAGCCTCTAAGCGATTATGAGGCACTCCAACTTTCAAGACCACTGATTTAGAAAAGAGTTCCCATGACAATCGCCCATTTGAGATTGCATGGAAAATTCTGTAGTATCTTTAAAGATCTTCCCCAAATTTATTGGTTAAATGCAGGAAAAGTTGATATAGTGAGGTACTGTGCCCTTGAACATATTGCAAACTAAGAAACTATGTCACACACACACACACACACACACACACACAAAGAAACTATGTCATCAAACAATTGTGACTATGGGGCATTTACCTCATGAGTTAGAACATGAAGTATGAGACCTCCAAAGACTGAGGGGTTGCAGTGGATTGAATAGTACCCCCCCCAAATTCCTGTGCACCTGGAACTCAGAATGTGACCTGCTTTGGACATAGGGTCTTTGCAGATGTAATAGTTAAGATGAGGTCCTAGCGGATTAGGGTGGGCTGCCTTCTAGTTTCTGGTATCGCAATACTGAGGATATGTCAAGAGACATCATGGAAGAAGTTGTGTGAAGGTGAAGGCAGACTGGAATTTTGCTACCTCAAACCAGGGAAGATCAAGGATTGGTGGTAGACACCTTTGCTGGGAAAGACTTGGACAGAACTTCCAGTAGGAGCCAACCCTGCTGACCTTGACCAAGGACTTTAGGCCTCCTGAACTATGCTGTAATAAATGTCTGTTATTTCAAGCCAACAAGCTTTAGCTCAATTGTCATGGCAGCTATGGAAAACTAATGCAGGGGACTTATATTTTATAGGTTTATATATTATACATATTCTTTGACTTACTCTTGGTCCATAAACAGCTTCTTATGAATATGCTCTGTAAAGAAGGCTGCCCTGCCCCCTTCCACCTCCCCCTCTGCCCACCTCCCCATCCTTTCAAAGGATCTTTGAAGAGTCTAGCTTTGTTGTGAAAGTCATGTTCTTATTTATCATTGAAGGGGAAAAAAAAAAAAACTCTCCTAGAAGAATATTAAATGTAAAGCCCTTTCATTTGTGTATTTTTAGTTGGAAATTATGCTTATTATCTCCCATCCATCTGTCTTTCAGTAGAATTTTCGATTGACGTGGATTAAGCTTTTTAAGCTGCTTTATACTCATTTGTTCAAATACATACCAAGCCTTTTAATTGGAGCATTTTATATGCAAATAATGAATACTATTAAGTGTATCTGTGTCTCCTTCTGTTGCTGTGTAGTTGTGTCATAAATGCAGTGACCCTCCACAAACAGGGTTAATCAGAGTAGTGTGTGAGTGCAGGGCTGGGGCCGGTGGTGGCTGCCAGCTGTAGATCTGAGATAAAGAAAGAAGAGACGTTTACCAGGCAGAGCTCTTTGTGTCTTAAAAACAAAACACACATAATTATGAATGATATATTTAGGGAAGCCTGCTTTAAGGAAATGAATTTGCACTCACTGTACCTTATGTGAATAGCTCCATATGAGCTCCTCTGCTGTGTTTTTTCCTCAAATGACTTAGCAAAGCATCTATATTTTAAATATACAAATATATATATTAAAGAGTCATAAAAATTGAAAGGAATAGTCAACAATAAGACAACTTCAATAAGGGAATTCTTATCGAATTAAAAGATTTAAAAGATTCATCTTTTAGAAATATTTGTTAAATGTAATATTTTTAAAAGCACAAAATGCTTAAGATTATGATTTTTCCTGGGCTCTTCCATGTTTTATTTCTACAACTCTCATTTCTGAACCTGTTAATTTTTGAGTTTCCCCAAAAACTTTTAATATTCTCGATTTATGAACACAGCTTTCTAGTATTCTCAGTTATATTTTTGAGCTAACATAGAGATCTTAGAGATATTTGTGAGATGATTCCCTCCTCACAAGAAGATCAGTTTCATGTTTTAACACAACGTACTACAGCAATTTGAATTCCATGCTAAGGAAGCTGGAGTTTACTTTTTTTTTTAATTAACATATAATGTATTATTTGTTTCAGGGATACAGGTCTGTGAATCATCAGGCTTACACACTTCACAGCACTCACCATAGCACATACCCTCCCCATGTCCATCACCCAACCACCCCATCCCTCCTATCCCCCTCCCCTCCCCTCCAGCAACCCTCAGTTTGAGAGTTTACTTTTAAAAATCAGTGTAGGTGATAAATATTTTTGTGTAAAGGAATAGCTTACGAAGTGTTATGCTGAATCCAAGGTATTCAGCAAGACTATTTAGAGAAGAAGAGGATCAATCTTTATTACATGCAGATTGATGCTATTTCTATACTAACCAGTCAGGCAAACAAAAAAAAATCCTTTGCTTCATTCTTGCAATATATCCGCTGTGTCCGAAGTATTAGATGTTAGCTATAGAGAAGGAAGTCAGTCCTACTTTCAAGGAGTAGTAGTCTAATGGAAGAAGAACAACAGCTAGACAATTATAAATTAGGGCACTATATTCATTTCCCAGGGCTACTGTTACAAATTACCACAAACTCAGTGGCTCAAAACTGGAATGCAGTTTCCAAACTGTGATTCTGACTCTGATCTTCCATGTAAAAGAATGTTCTTCGGGCATCCCACTGAATGCACTATAAATGTATGGGACGAAATGTATTCTCTCCTCCTTCTGGAGGCAAGAAGTCTAAAATCAAATCCCCGCAGGGCCCCCTCACTCTGAAGGAGGCTCTAGGGGTGGATCCTTCCTTGCCTCTTCCAGCTTCTGGTGGCTCCAGGCATTCCTTGGCTGGTGACTGCATCACTCCCATCTGCCTCCATCTTCATTATGTTTCTGTCTTATCCTCTCTCATCTTTTAGCAGGATGTGTGTCCTTGGACTTCAGACCCATCCTAGTCCAAGATGATCTCATCTCAAAATCTTTAACTTCATTACATCTGCAAAGACCCTTTTTCCAAATACCATTACATTCGTAGGTTCTCGGTAGCCATCTTTGGGAGGCCACCATTCAACTCATATTACAATACTGAGAGGAAGTGACTCTGTTGCAGAACAGATTTGAAGACGGAGGGAGTCACATGTGGGTTCTCTTTTAGGCACGGATGGTGTGTCTTTGCCCTTTTAGCACAATGCTTGGCATGTAGCAAGACTGTGAAATTATTAATGAAATATACTCATGTAAGTGTTCAGTAGGCAAGTAGACAAGTTTAGAGATGAGGCAAAAGATCTGGGTTAGACAGAGGAATGGATAGGAGTACTAAGAGAAGCCATATGAGAACAGAGAAAAGTAAAGCAAGGACCAAGAGATAGCCCATCACTGAGGAACCGGTTTTGGAAAAGACTGAGAAGGAATTGCTGGAAAAACAGGAGGGAAACCAGGAGAGAGGGGTGGCGTAGGAGACAACAAAAGAAAGAATCTAAAAAGAAGAAGAAAAAAAAAAGCATCAGGTTACATTAAGCTGATTAAGTAGTATAAAGCCTGGATTTGAGAACTTTGATTTTAGCAATTTTGGAAGTTGGGACGACAGTTTTCAGTGGATTAAAAATGGCAGAAGCTTTGTCATTTTTAAAAACGCCCTAAAGGACAATGAAACTAAACAAGTACATAGGCTTCCCTCCGTAACCTGCTCTATACATGTTTCAGAAAAAGGGCTGTGAAAAAATTCTATGCATGGATACATGCCCATGACCCCTCTCCTTTGATCCCAGGGACAGACTGTGCAAGTTGTTATGGATCATTAGAGCTGCTGTGCTGGTGGCTTCCATCCGTAACCTCTCTGCGCATTGCTGGACATCTTATCACATTCACAGTGGGAGAATGCAGTTTCCAAACTGTGATTCTGACTCTGATCTTCCATGTAAAAGAATGTTCTTCGGGCATCCCACTGAATGCACTATAAAACATCAGTCGGGCATACATAACATGGACTCAGAGACCTTCCTGATGAGTAGTGAGAAACACATTCACAATAGAAGGACCCTGCAGTTTTATATGCTAGAGATTTAAAACCACCTTATACTTTGATGCCATCATCAAGCTCTTTCCTTTACAGTGGCATCTGCTGGTAAATGAATTTAGTTTTTTTAAGTTAGTAACTGAAATACCCTGATGGCTGTAATCTTATCTGTTGGAAGGACACTGAGCAAACTCTTGCATGGCATATGGTCAACATTCCACAAATTTGGCCTTTTCAGTTCCATTGAAAATTAAAATTATTCTGTTGAAATTAAGGAATGATTGAACATTGTGGTTTCTCTGTGTAACTTAGTATCCCCCACATGTTCTTTTTTTTTTTTTTAATATTTTCATTTATTTATTTGAGAGAAAGAGAGGGCATGCACATGAGTGGGATGGGTCAGAGGGAGAAGCAGGCTCTCCAATGAGCAGGGAGCCTGACATGGGTCTCGATCCCAGGACCCTGAGATCCTGACCCAAATGCAGAAGCTTAACCCATTGAGCTACCCAAGTGCCCCTCCCCCACACCATTCTTGAAGTGATAACAATAGAAACCATATTCTAGTTCATTTGTGTCAACTAATTAAAAACAATTTTTTTAAGGAGAGTAAGTTGGGACATTCTGGATCTTCTTATTTTATTTTATTTTTTTATTAATATATAATGTATTATTTGTTTCATGGGTACGGGGCTGTGTATCATTAGTCTTACACAATTCACAGCACTCACCATAGCACATACCCTCCCCAATGTCCATAACCCAGCCAGCCTATCCCTCCCCCAACCCCCCCAGCAACACTGTTTGTTTCCTGAGATGAAGAGTCTCTTATGGTTTATCTTGTTTTAAATGGTAACTATCATTTTGAACCATTTTCTCTACTTTATGAACTGAGATTATGACAGGTGTGTTCACTTCAAAAACCAAAAATGGACTTACCATTACTTTGCTTGACAAACAGAGCCTTAAAATCAAACAAAACAAAAGAACTTATTTAAAATGATCCCTGTTAACGTATTTTTAGATGGAATATGTACGGATTTGGATGTGATCCTTATGGGAATTATTTACAATTTTGTTTTAAAAAGATTTCATATTAGACTTTGTAAAACAGAATTAGAAATTATATAGGTCAATAAGAAATTATTAAATTGAAAAACATGTACAAAGTCCATTTATGCTGTTTTATTATGAAATCCTATAGTAACTGATATACACTAAAACCTATAAATTTGGGATTTGTATCAATAGGCCAATAGGGAAAAATAGCCTTTATCTTAACTTTTATTATTCTATCTGCTATTTTAATATAAAATTCAATTAAGACATGATTCTAAGGATTCTTCAGCAGAGCATAGAAAAATCCAGCAGTATATTTCTTATTCTTTCAGAAGTTATATTCACAAACTACATACATGTGTCTAATTAGAATTTAATAAGCTTTTCACCCCAGAGAGAATTCTGATCTCTGTAAAGCTTTTATCCTTGCCCTACTTATAATGTCACTATTAAGTTCTTTATTCTGCAGGTTTATTTTTTGAAAAGATACAATTATATGTTATTTTCCTGCATGTTATAATTATGCAGTTTTCTTTACATGAATGTTGCTTTCTGGAGAAAATGCTCTTTGAAATGTTAGGAAAGTAAAAACTATTGTTTCTATAGAAATAAGAATATTCTATACGAGCAATAGATTGCAAAATGAGGCACCTTCAACATGAATCTGTCTTTGTTGTTCACACAAAATGAAGGGTAATTTTACCAAAATAAGGCCAAGAAAAATGAAATATGGGATTTCATAGTTTATCAGAAGTCAAACATTTTTACTGCCAATAATTCAGCACAATGTAGCCTCAAGCCATACTCTACACTGTGGGGGGTGTGTGTGTGTGTGTCTGCATGTGCATACAGTGTTGTGATTTGTCAAGGCAATCTGTCATTACAAATTTGAAAGACACAGAAAATTCCTCTGGAATTTGACTATAAATGATGTTATTTTATAAAGAAAAGGACATTCAGGGTTTTAGGTTAAGTAACTTCTTAGTGCTTCTGTGTAGGACTCATCTCACTCCCCTCAAATTTCCCACATGCCACTCATCTTCCCTTCATCTCCAGATTTCTTTTCCTCCTTCTCTTTTATCCCTTAATTTTCCCTACTTCTTTCTATAATTTTAAATTTCTCCATGCATAATCATAAGGCATTCCATTTATTATTCCTTTTCAAAGTTTATCTCTGAAAAAATAATCATTTATCAAGTGCTAATTCATTTCTCAAAGATGTTCATAACTGCCAATCAAGCCTTCTGACTGGCCTGAGAAAACTCATGTTACTCTCCTGAGTCCATGTCCTCTCCAGTACAGAACTTTGACCCTTCGCATTAATTCCAGCCATGAGAAGCTACGTACAATGCACCACTTTCCCATGAAATAGCCCAACAGGATCAGACCTCATTGAATCTAGGCACTGGGAGATTATGTGACATTCATGAATACATATACACACACTGTCATATGTCTACACGTCTGTTAGTTTGTGAGGACATGAGCACAATTCAAGGGAAAGCAGAGAAGAAGCTGCACCTGTGAGAGAGATGATTATTGGACTACACTCGCAAAGGAATGATCTGGAGAACAAGTGAAAGACTGGTCATAGGAAAGAAAGGGACTACTTGTCCTTGGAAACAGGAAAGGAGTGACCCAATAAAGAAAAGGGGAATGTTTCAGGTAAATGGAAAGGGAGTTAGAAGAAATCATGTTGGATGGCATCTGTTTGAAGTCAAGGATGGGACTTCAGTTTTGAGAAGAATAGGAAAAGATACATCTGATTCAAGTGCATACCTTTTTTTTCAGAGTCCTCCAGAGAAACCAAACCAATATAAGGTGTGTATGCATACATAGAGAGATTTTTTTTTTTAAGGAATCAGCTCAGAGGATTGTGGAGACTGGCAGGTACAAAATTTGCCAGATGAGTTAGCAGGCTGGAGACTCAGGAAGAGTAGATATTGCAATTCAAATCCAGTGGTTATCTCCTGTTCATGGAAGGTCAATCTTTATTCTATGAAGGCCTTCAACTGATTGGAGGAAGCTCACCCTGGGACAATCTGCTTTATTCAAAGTCTGCCAATTTATTTATTTTTTTAAAAGATTTTATTTATTCTTTGACAGAGAGAGACATAGCAAGAGAGAGAACACAAACAGGGGAAGTGGGAGAGGGAGAAGCAGGCTTCCTGCTGAACAGGAAGCCCGATGCAGGGCTCGATCCCAGGACCCTGGGATCATGACCTGAGTAGAAGGCGGACACCTAATGACTGAGCCACCCAGGTGCCCCCAAAGTCTGCCAATTTAAATGTAAATCTTCTTCACACACAAAAAAAACCATACTCACAGAAATATCTAAAATAATATTTGGCCAAAGATCTGGGCACCGTGGCTCAGTCAAGTTGACATATAAAATTAACCATCACACATCTATTTCCTTCGTTGCTTAACTTCAGGTTCTTCAAGAATCCATTCTACCATCTCCTCAGAAAGCCTTCCCATATGTCCATCCTCAGGTGGGAGTTTATATCCCCAAACTAAAGTCCCGGGCCACATTTCTTTAACTCCCACTGGAAATCTAGTCCCTGAGCATGGGGATTTTTTTCCACTTCTGTATCTTCAGCACCTCAGATGTCACCAGCAATATCCTAAGCACTGAATAAAAAGTTGACAAATATCTTTCAGCTTTACTACATTGTGAAGTCATTGAAAATAAGGACAGTCTTAAAACACATTTTATGCCCAATACCTAGCACAAATTAAGAGCTCAACCAATACTCACTGAGGGACTCAATGGATAAGTCACTTACCAAAGGCTTACTCTGTATTTTTCCTTCTCTCTGATTACTTGGATTTTATTCCAATATCAAAGAGTTTTTCTGAAGAGTTTACACAGACTTGCATTGCTATACATGCGGAGAAATTATACCAGCAGCTAGGATTCCAGATCAGAAACTGCTGGTGTAGGAATCAGATATCAGCAGTTTTTCAAGACCTGCAGGTGATCCCAGGGGTTGGGAATCCCTATACTAGATAGGTAAAGGAGGGAAGATGTTCAGGAAGGTTAAGAATAGACAGAGCCTCTGTGGCAGGCAAGGCCATATGGGGACACTAGGAAAGAGGCTTTGAGCAGGCTCCAGAGGGAGAGTGAAGGACACCCACAGAGAAGAGAGGAAGTACTGAAGAGAAAGATATTGGGGTGTTTCATAAACACTCTGAATATTTACCACGTAACAGGCACCATGCTAAGTGCTTTCCATGGATTTCCCCTTGCCTTCATAACAGCGCTGCAAGGTATACTATGTTATGTTGTTTTTCCAGATGAGGAAATTGAGGTTATATAATTTAATTAAGCTCCCTGATACCCTCCATCCAGTGACCAGAACAGCAACATTTCAAGCCTATGGTTATCTAACTGCAACTTTTATGTTCTCTCCACCACACCGGTGGTCCTCAACCCTAACTGCACAGTAGAAGCACCCAAATGTATGCCCCACTTAAGATCTGTTATAGGAGGATCTCTGGGTAGGAGGCCTGAGCACCTATACTTTATTTTAAATCCCACTATGTTTCTGAAGTACTGCCACAATAGAAAACCACTACCACAAACACCATAGATTCTCCTTTGTTTGGCCAACCTTCACACTGTGGGCTCAAAGGTGCTTTCATCCAGAAACAGAGACCGGACTCCATCAGTTTATAAATGGCCTGCCCCCAATTCAGATAAGGGAGCCTGAATGGTTACACATTTGCCAGGTAATTCGAGATGCTCTTAATAGGTGTCCACTTTGATGTTAGCAAGAGTTTTATCCCGTTGTTACTTTGAGTTAATAAAAGGATTACACCATGCCGAGTCTCTGACTTTCCACAAAGGGTCCTGCTCAGTGCCACTCTGCCTTTGTGGGTTTTATAACACAGCTGATGCTTTATACATCCTACCTCATTCCAAAAATAGTTAGGTAATGCTGGGCGACACACACATGCGTGTGTGCGTGGGCGTGCACACACACACATAGACACACACACCCCCCCCACAAATGAATCAGGCCATGGTGGATGTCACGAAGCAATTGTTAAGTTTAATATCAGATTTTCTTCTATTAATTTTGGGAACACCCAACTCATCTTTTTTTTGTATAATAAAAGCTTACAGCTAATGTCCATGATCACTAACTTCATGTGAAATAAAACGCATTTGTGCAAGCTCCTGAAATCATATCAAGATTAAGTCAGGTATGTAGGCAGAACAGTAACCTGATGAATTTAATATCAACCCCAATAAGAAAGATTAGGGAGCAAAAACTGTTTTTGATAATATGGAGCAGATATTTGTTATGATACCTATTCTTGATAATACAGAGCAGAAGTTCTCTGCCCTGGCTTCATATTAGAATCTAGGGGATATTTTAAGCAAATAAATGCTCAGAACCCACCCCCAGAGATTGATTAGACTGATAGAATTGGTCCACTTTGGCCTTGACCTTGTTACTATGAAAGCTCACATTTTTCTTACCTTCCCCAGGTCTTCCACTGTTGTAAAAGATGGGCATTAAATGAGAGTATTATGATTCACATAATTACTCTTGATGATGGTGGTGATGATGGTGATAGGAGCTCTAATTGAATTTGCTATGTGTTAAGCAACTTTTCCAAGTGTTTTACATATAATAATTCATTGAGTACTCACAATAGCTATTTTATGGGAGAAATATTGTTACCATCTATTTGCAGATGAAAACCAGGTGTAGAGAGATTAAGTAAGTCAGTGTGGGACTTGGCAGAGGTAGAATGTGAATTCAGAGTCTGCTCTAGTACCCCATATTCTTACAATCTCAAGGGAGATGATGAAATAACTAGATTATGTCATCCTCTCTCTCCCTCCTATCACGTTCTCTTTCCTCCTTCTTGATTTTTTTCAGGGTCTAACCTGGTGCAGGTTCACCCATTATTAGGTGATAAGGAAAGGGAGATTTCTCCCCACTGCAATCTAACTCCCTGGTCTTCAAGATCCAAGGAAATACTGGTAGGTGGTTAATCTGTTTTGAAAAAGAAAACCTCTTTACTTCTCAATACAAGGGGAAAAATTTAGAGCTTTAGAATCAGACAGATATATGATCAGATGTATGTACCTTTATTTATTAATCCTAATAACCTGGGTAATTTAATCTGATACTCAGTTTCTTCATCTGTTAAATAGAAATAATAACACCTAAATGATAGCTTGACAAGGATTAGGCAGAATAATGTACATAAAGGTCCTCTGCACATAATAGGCACTCCCCACACACGGTTTGCCTTCCGTTTGACCCTGTTCTCGGTCCACCTATACAATTAGCTTTACACCTAGCACCTTTTGCTCAACTTTTATATTTCTGCTTTCCTTTACTCCTTTAACCTCTGTGTTGAGAAGGCTGTATGGGGCTGACAAAGCTGTGCATGAAAAAGGCCTGCCAGGTAGAGTAGTAGCTACCTATGGAAGTTTAGGGCTCTGAGAAAACATACTGGGAAAAAAATGTCTCTTAAAACCTTATAACCACCACTCCTGCACTACCAATCCACCCAAATGCCTAAATTTCCCACTTCAGATATCACTGAGGAACTGCTAGAAGAGACTACATTTGTCTAAAGAAGGCATAGGTCACCTGATTTTGTTTACACGTGACTGCCTCTTGGCACTTGCGTGTGCCATCCCATGAATGTGTGTAATGAGAGCAGGCAAAGGACTGGGAGAAGGCAGGTTCATTTTTTAAACAAACAAAATCTTACTCGAGCACACTTCCACTATAGTCTTAAACTATAGAAAAGAAATTTTTTGGCAAACTGAACCTTTGAAGTTCCAGGTGTGCCTAGTTGCTGTGCTGTACAAGGAAAACATTCTCATCTTTCTTCATGCTAAGGTGGTCTGGTTAGTCAAGTCATACTTCTACTACTTAAAGAGTACAATAAAATGGAAGTCATTCTTGTCTGTAAGTATCTGATTCTTCAGGGGGCATGGCTGGTATTTCAGTGTGCCATAGAGTACTTCTCCTCTCTCTCAACTCTTTCTTCCCTGTACAGTTAATTTCCTGTGGGGTTTATTTCATTTTCTTGATACAGTTGAGTTGTTGGTTTCTTGTCAAGCATTTGACCCTTGTTTTCAATCTTTGCATTTTTCTGATTCTAAAGATGCACAATGGCTTTGAAAAGGATTAACATGATATGTAAGCTTTTATCTTCTCTGGCTAATTTGCTACATATATGATTAATTTTTTCAAAAGTTTTAAGGAAGCGTTTTCTTGAGGTCATACATGTGTCTTCAAAGCTTCGCATCTAAGTGGCCTCTAAGATCTTATCATTTTTATTATATCCAGCTCCTAGTGGCCACTATCTGTGCCATCTCCAAGGGTAACAAACAAATGTCTCATCATCAACAAGCATTCAGACTCTGGATCTGACAATCCTTCTTATGTAGAGATTTTTCCAAACATATCTTTGTGTTTCAACCTTTTTTCCCCTCCTGCCAACTGAGTTCACTCACTCTTTCCATCCCTTACTTTCATATGAAAGTAGTTTCAAACATTCCTAAGGACTGGAAATTTTATCAAAACTTTTCTTCAATAATATCTATAGTTGTGTTTTAACTCTTCTGACATAAATTTTAAGATTATTTTGGTTTAAGTCACTGGGATTAAATGGATTCCAATATCCTTCAATGACTGTACTGTATTCTTCTTGTAATATCAACTATCACCTGATCTAGTTTCAGACAGATTTCTTTCCTTCACTTTTTTTCTAGAAAGTCTATTTTTATCTCAAAAAGTGAGACCTAGTCCATTTTAAAATATCTACCTTCATACTCAGCGTTTCAAGTAGCTTTATTTCAAGTCTGACCTCCAACAAAGAGGTGTCCAGTGCTTCATACTCATTCTTAAAATGCCAGATCCTGTCATAAATTTTAACTTTGTCTTTCCTCTAGGACAGATAATATTCCATCCAGCTCTTTATCTCTTTGCTTATAAAGCAAGATTTTAGCTATAGAAAATTTAGTGATAGCTGCCTGTGCCACCATCTCCTGGGAAAATCTCAGAGTCCTGAACCTGGACTCACACCTGCAGGTGTAGCACTCATAACCTTGCACATGCCCTCCACGATAAGCCTGTGGTAAAGCCTGCCTTTGTGTGCCTTAATGTGGCCTTGGTGGCACCTTCAGAGCTTCAGGTTGCTAGAGCCCTCTTGGTCACATGGGACTACTGGGAAGCCACGTTCCACTCAGAAACAAGTCAGCCACTGACAGTCAAGATGAACCAGTGGGGAGGGGAGGTGGTCAAGAATGTGGACACATTTTCTCTCATTTTTGTCTCATCATGGAACACAAATAAGGTAGTGATATTTGTGTGACCTCCAGGGAAGATGAGTGAGAATGTCTTTGGACTCAGCCCACCTGAAAACCATAAGTAAACAATCCAGGAGTTGTCATACCTGTGAACCTTCCAAGATTGCTGGCTGTCAGTAAACTCCCTGTCCATGTCATATGCTAAGGCTTTTTCTTCTCTGC
Source organism: Enhydra lutris kenyoni (assembly GCF_002288905.1). NCBI lineage: Eukaryota > Metazoa > Chordata > Mammalia > Carnivora > Mustelidae > Enhydra > Enhydra lutris. The sequence continues at coordinate 28,925,223 of NW_019154092.1, forward strand.
ATCAGGCTTCCAGGCTACAGTGCCAGAGATGCATTCTGCCCCGAGAAGTCTCCCCAAAACACAGCCAACACCAGTATATTGTTGGTCAGTAATAGTATGTGTGCATGTTGGGATAAAGAACCTTAAAAGCATTTTTGCTTGCCTTTAAATTATGATTTGTAGATTTTTCTTTTATCCCTTTAATTCTGTCAATTTTTCCTTTATGTATTTTAAAGCTGTTTGTGGTTGTGTGTCATCTTGATGAGTTGTTCCTTTTATTACTATGAAATGCCTCTCCTGATATCTGATAATAGAGGTATTAGAGTCTGATGGTTTCAGTGTGTTTTCATACAGACACACTCACATTTTTATGATATATCTTTTTGTACTCTTACTTTCAACAAGTCTATGTTTTTATATTTAAAGTGTATTTCTTTTAAGAAAGCATATAGTTTGGTAGTGCTTTTCCATTCAGTTTGACAACAGAGTGATTATTATATTACATTTAATGTAATGTTAGCTTTAAGTCTATACTCTTGGTGTTTGTTTTCAGTTTTGTTCACCTGTTCCTTCTTCTTGTGTTCCTCATTTTTTGCCTATTTTTGAGTTAATTAAATATCTCACTATTCCATTTTACCCCTGTATTGATTGTTTTCACTATACCTTAGTGGAATGTTCCCCCCCCCCCCCCCAGTGGTTGTATCTTGAGATTACACAATATGCATCTTTAACTTATCATTGTGTCTTTCAAATAATATTACTAAAAGAACAATCTTAAGAATCTTACAAAATTATAATTCCATTTATTCATTTGCTATTCTTTGTTTCCTTTTCATCTTGAGTTGTATTTACTCATAGGTAAATATATTATTATTTTGCATTAAATAGTCATTAGCTTTTATAGATAGAAGATAGATAGATAGATAGATAGATAATTTTTTAAAAGGTGTTTAATACTTATCCAGATGTTTATCCATTTATCCATTCTACTACTTTTCATTCCTGTGTGTGGATCCAGGCTTCCATCAGGAATAATTTCCCTTCAACTTGAAAAATTTCCTTTCTCATCTCTTGTAGTGCATATCTGCTGAAAATGAATGCTTTCAACTTTTGCCTGTTTTATTTTACTCTCACACTGAAAGATATTTTTTGCTGAACAGTGATGGCCATCTTAACAGTTACTTTACTTCAGGACTTTGCAGTTACCTATTGTCTTAAGGCAAACCAATGTTTTAGATGAAAAGCTTGACATTCTCAAAGTTGTTCCCTGTATATGATGCTGTTTTCCCTTGTTGCCTTTAAGATTTACTCTTTCTCTTTATTTTTAAGCAGTTTAGTTATAAAATGGCTCACCATATTGTTGTTGTTATTGGTTTTATGTCTCTTTCTTTCTTTGTTGTTACATTTTTCCTATTTGGGGTTCAGTTAACTTTTCTCACACATGGGTTGAAATCCTTCAATTTTGGAGAATACTCACCTCTTCAAATATTTCTTCTGCCCCATTCTCTCTTTCATAGCCTTCTGAGGCTTCATTTATACATACGTTAGACCATTGATATTGTGTTGCAATCACAAATTTTCTGTTCTATTTTCTTTACTCTTTTTTTTCTCTTATGTTTCAATTTGGATGATTTCATTGTCTTGTCTTAAATTTTACTGATTCTCTCTTCTGCTGGGTTCAGTCTACTATTTAACCCACTAAATGAGTCTTGTATTTATGGTATCATAATTTTCATTTTTATCATTTCCATTTGGTTCTTGCTTTTTTTAAAAGATTTATTTATTTATCTGAGAAAGAGTGAGATCAGGGGAAGGGACAGAAAAAGAGGGAGACAAGCAGACTTCCCACTGAGTGGGGAGCTTGACTCGGGTCTTAATCCCAGGAGCCTGAGACCATGAACTGAGTTGAAGTCAAGAGTCAGATGCTCAACTGACTGAGCCACCCAGGCACCTCTCCATTTAGTTCTTTCTTACTGTACCTATATCACTGCTGAAATTCCTCAACTGTTAATACATGCTCCCTACTTTTTCCATTATATATTTTAACATATTTATCATAGCTTTCTTTTTAATCTTTGTCTGCTCCAACATCTGAGCCATCTGTAGGTCTGCTCCTGTTGCTTATTTTTTAATTTTTATTAGGGGGACACATTTTTCTACTTCTTCATATGTTTTGTAATTTTTTATTGTATATCAGCCTTCATGGTTTCCATAGCAATAAATATTTATTCCCAGATACTCTAAAAGAAATAGGGTACAATAATGTTCTAGAATGCTAATGTCTCTAGATGGCCATATTATAAGGAGCAAAACTAGTACATAGAATAATTCAAGACAGAGCTTGCCTCAAAAAACAAAATACACAAATTTGACCCATATGAGAATACTGTGACAACTTAACAGAGAGATGACATCAATGTTAGATTTTACATTACCTTCCAACCAAAAGCAAACATAAAATGACTGCTGATAATCATTTTAAGATAATTTTCTTGTCTTGGCTGGGTTATGGTTTAATTAACAGTTTAAGCAGAACTTCAGTTACAAACAAAATTTATTTTCACTTTTTAAGAGACATAGTTTTTGCATATGAAGGAATTATTTATAATTATGTACATTCCTATATTTAATTCCACAGATATATGATGAAAGTGTTAATGGAAGGGACCACAACCTACGTTAGAATAAAAAAATAACTTATTTTAATTGAATGTTATACTTAATCATATCTGATGTAGATAATTGTATACTTTGATGGAATTTAGTTTTCATTTTAGCAATATATATTTCATTTAACAATGTTGCCTCCCTGCCACATACATGCACCAGTGTGAATTTTTTGGAATCATTTCATAGAGGTTGAAGAATTTGTTCCCTTTTTAAAGCAGTGCTGAAGAGTGAAGACAGAAAATGGCAGTAGAAATGGTGGATGAAATACATACTTAATTTCACCCTCTCCCTCCCAAAGCCACCCTATACTGATAGTAAACAAAAAGTGCTAACTGGAATAAAGAAAATGGGAGAACATAGAACAGTAGAGAGCTGTTGACATATATTTTGGAAAATGGCAAGGGAATGGATTAAGTGGTACTTGACTTAGCTGAGCAGAGATGTGGAAACCCAGGTGCCTGCAGAGGAGAGGCCAACAAGGCGCAAATAAGGAACACTTTAGAGAACCTGGGAAAGCACAAGGAGTGAAGGCAAATGGGGTTGCTGAAGCTAGGGGTGAGATATGGAGCTGAAAATAGGACTTGGCTGAGATTCCTTTTTTTTTTTAAGATTTTATTTATTTATTTGTCAGAGAGAGAGATAGAGAGCAAGCACAGGCAGACAGAGTGGCAGGCAGAGGCAGAGGGAGAAGCAGGCTCCCCACAGAACAAGGAGCCCAATGTGGGACTCGATCCCAGGACGCTGGGATCATGACCTGAGCCGAAGGCAGCTGCTTAACCAACTGAGCCACCCAGGCGTCCCCTTGGCTGAGATTCTTAACAGGCGGACTCCCAAATATTCTCTGCAACCTGTGCAGCCTGGCAACTACCCCCCACTCCCACCACAGGAGACAGAAGGTAGGGTGCCTTATTCTCTGGAGAGTCTTAACTAGGGAGGCTATAAACACAGCAGTCTTGGAAACAATGGCAGGTGGGGGTCAGGTGTAATACTAAAATCTGTTAGATCAAGTGGAAATCTGCATGGTCAATAGTAATAAACTCACCTCCCTTTCAAATCTTCTTACCTAGCTTTGCTCCCAGGATGCTGACAGCTGGGCTTGTCCTTCCTAGATAGCATATTGGAGGAGGGGCTTCTCTGGAAGATCTGACTACCCAAGGGGGTAGAAATCTAGGGTGTTTCAGTAAAGGCTCAGCTTTGTCTAATCCCCTTACAGTAATGTCCTAATGCCCATAATACATTGGTAAGCAGATAACTAGGGAATACCAGATATGGTGGAAAGTCTCTAACATAAAAGAGACCAAAGCAAACAAACAAAAAATTGAAGGAAACTAGGACTGCAGAGAAGAAATGAAAGCTTAAAAAATGTATATTCTCATAGATATTGGAAAAGAAATTGGGTCCATGAACTAAAACATGGTGTTTTTTAAAAGGAGTGATTAGAGACAAATAGAACTCTTAGAAATTAAACGTATGTTAACAGAAATAGAATATTCAACAAAAGAGAGATGAGGAATTATTCCAGAGAGGAGGGGACAATAACATTAGTGGAAGAGAAAAAATAATAAAATGAGAGACTCTGTTTAAGGGGTCCAACATCCCACTAAAAGGAGTTTAGTTTCAGAATAAAATAACAGAGGAAATAGAGTTCAGAAATTGCTTAAGAAATATAATAAAATTTCCCCAGAATTGGAAGATGTGACTAAAAATCCCTCAAGTTGCAAATACAATCAGTCGTGGGAGGAAAGGGGCCAATACCAAAGTGTACTATCATGAGATATTAGAACACTGGGGATAAAGAAGAAACAATAGGGGTGCCAGGGTGCCACAGTTGGGTAAGTGAATGACTCTCAGTTTCAGCTAAGGTCATGATCTCAGGATGGTAAAATCGAGTCCCCCTGTGCTGGGCTCCGTTCTCAGCTTGGAGTCGGCTTGAAATTCTCTCTCTCCCTCTCCCTCTGCTCCTCCTGTTCATGCTTTCTCTCTCTCAAATAAATCTTTAAATAAATCTTTAAATCTCTCTCAAATAAAATCTTTAAAAAAAGAAGAAATAGTAAATGGATCAGGAACAGAATGACCTCTTGAAAACAATACTAGAAACTAAAAACAGTGAAGAAATTACTTGAAATTTCTGGAAGAAATGTATTTCTAAACAATGAATTCTGTATCTAGTCAAGTTAGCAATTAGTGGAAGGAAAGAATAAAGATATTTTCAAGCATTCAAATTCTCCAAAAATGTATTTGCCCCAAGTGTCTTTCTCAGGAAGCTACGAAGGGTAGTCCCAGCATGACAGCTCAGGAGCTCTGTTGCCACAATAAGGACCCAGGGGTGGGGCTTGGGGGCTGAAAAAAATAGTTGACATAATTGTCTATATTAAGAAGATTATTATATATTAATGAAGAGTTTGAAAAAATGTAATGATGGGCAAATAAAAGTTAAACACACAAAAATATGACTCAACTACCTGTGTCAGAGAGAAGAAAACAACAACTGTGTAAATGAAAGGACGTGGAGTCATAAATACCATGTGGTTTACATGTGAACAATATATGCACAGCCAAGGTAATGTAAACACTGATTAGTGCTTCACATAGTATTGTTGTGTATCTAAATTGGGAGGATTAAGGGAAGGAAAGTGTGTATGTGTGTTTGTGTATGTGCTTGTGTAAATGAGAAAGAGGGAGGCAAGGAGGGAGAGATATATTGAAAGCACACCTGCTGGAGGAAGTGTCCTTAAGAACTAAAGATAAGGATTTAGTAGGAGACCAATAGATAATATCAACATTGGAAAAATAAAAAAATAATAATAAGCGTGTGAGAGTGTTGAGTATCCTTTAGGAATATGGAGTGATTATCATAATTAATGGTTAAGAGTTGAAAGTGGTTGACTCTGGGATTTAAGGAGGGGAGGGGTAGGGATGGGCTGGGACATTCTTTTAAGCTCTATCCTATGTGGCTTTTAAAAATATGTGCATGAATTTTTTTTAAATATATGAAGTGACATTTAAAGAAACTGAATGCAATAAGTACTAGAGCTCAGTGGCTTTCAAGCTGAGCTTCCCAGGTTCATGGATGCTTCCGCAGGGACTGCTTTATAGAAGAGGGACCTGGGTCAGCCTCCCACATGAGTTTCTACTAAAGGAGCGTTGCCTTGTCATTGTTAAGTTTCCGTGAACTAATTCCTTTGAACAAAAGGTTCCATAGAAAACAACACCACCAACAACAAACAAGTTTGAAAAGCCATGTGCATATCTGGAGAAAAAACTGCTCCCAGACAAACAAGCTGAATATAATAACTACCAGACTTGATTCAGTCTGGTTATCCCTTGTCATTTTCTTTTACTGCACAAAGCAGAATTGTCCCATTTCTAACTCTTGATAAATGTCAGGAAGCTTGGAGTAGAACCAGTTTTGGGGGGGTTTCAAATATGGGCTGGACTTAAGATTATGAAATTTTGCACAGGTTTGAAATGATGATATTAAGGACATGCTTGTTTTGCTCCCAAACCAAATTGTACCCTCACTTCTTTAGAGGCATCAAGTATGACATATGTTGCTAGAGTTCAAATTAGTGGTACAGTCAGGCTATCACTCTATCCTGAGGATGACTTTGGACATTCTAGTTTTGTCTAGGATGGATATTTTATGATTGCTCTCTAAGGGCACCTGGGTGGCTCAGCTGGTTAAGCATCTGCCTTGGGCTTAGGTCATGATCTCAGGGTCCTGGGATTGAGTCCCGTGTCAGGCTCTCTGCGCAGTGAGGAATCTGCTTCTTACTCTCACTCTTCCTCTGTGCTCTCCCTCTCTCTCTCTCTCTCTCTCTCTCTCTCTCTCTTTCTCTCTCTCAAATAAATAAATAAAATCTTTTAAAAAATAGATCAAAGTTCTGATTTTTTAAAAAAATGATTGTACTCTAATTAGGGTTAATTTTGGTCCCACACACACAAACACACACAAAATATCCCTACCCCAGCTTAAAGGAAAAGGAAAAATAAAGCCCACCTTTATTTTTAACACAGAAGATAATCTTTTGTAAACATGGAGTATTGGTTGTTTCCTGGGCTATCTCACCTCTCAAAAACAAACGTCCTTATCTTGGTGAATTTAATCTAAGGCAAATCATATGCTGAAACAGATACTACTAAGAAAACTATTCCCTTAGTCAACCAATATCTATCTCTCTGCCTCCCTACCCCATATATATAGTGTGAAGTGTTGTACTTCTTCTGTGGATTTCCATTATTTCTCAATCTAACATAACTAAAAGTATATTTGAAAAATAACTACATATAATTTTATATAAATGAATGAATATAATATAGATTTATTCATATTTATATACCATATCTATTTATTTATATATCTTATATAGCTATCTTTTACATATCTTATATATTCTACATATTTTACATGCATATCTCATATGAGGTTGATAACAACTCTGAAATATGTATTCTCATTGTAAAGATGAGGACATAGTAAGCCCTTGGAGTTTGACCTGTCCTGGGTTGCATAGCTGTCAGGCGTAAAGGCAAAAGTTATCTGTATTTTTAGAATATCTGTCTACTTGGGCCAAATAGCTCTTAATGAATAAAAAGTCTAATCTTTGTCAAAAGCATATATATATATAACATAAACAATTCTGAATTACATATATAGAATGATCAACTCATTCTGGTTTGCTGGAGATTTTCTTAGTTTTAGCACTGAAAATCTAGGATTTGCATACTGGGAAATCCCTCAGTTCCCATAAAATTGGGATGGTTGGTCACTTTACATATAGAGCTCATCCCAGGAGACTGTCATAGATACCCATCCTGGGAACAGAGAGAGATACAGGAAACAAAATGCAAGTAAAGGAAACTGATCAAGAAGGTTTATTTAGACAAGGGTGAAGATGATTTCTTACCCATACCAAAGAAAACCAATTTTAGCAACCACAATAACACAACAAAACAATTAGCATTGACTTTTCAAAAAGGTTTATGTAGGGGCGCCTGGGTGGCTCAGTGGGTTAAAGCCTCTGCCTTCAGCTCAAGTCATGATCCCAAGGTCCTGGGATCGAGCCCCGAATGCGCAGAGAGCCCGCTTCCCCTTCTCTCTCTCTCTGCCTGCCTCTCTGCCTACTTGTGATCTCTGTCTGTCAAATAAATAAATAAAATCTTTAAAAAAAAGGTTTATGTAACCAAATATATCTGTAGATTTAAGATCCATGTCCATGTCATGAAGTGTCCAAAAGACATAAATTTCACACTACCAGATCTTGAAAAGTAAAGACCTAACTTAGGTGTATTATGAGAAGAAATCACAAAATACATAGCCAGATGTCCTAAGGCCAGACATCCCAAACCACCCCTCTAACCCTTTCTCTCCTCCAAGTCTTCCTCATCAAAGTAGCTGCTGCCTAGTCTGGCTTACAGCCTGGTACCTGCTTCTAATGCACCAGATTCATTCCCTGTTCCCTTCCTTTGTTCTCACTTGTCCCTTTAAGTTCACTCTTTTCTTTGGATATTTTCCCCCATACACTTCTTAAAATTAACATAAGCCCCCTTCAGCTTCATCTGTGTCTCTTTCCATATTGAAGAGCCTCCTCATTCCCCTTCCCCTTCCCCTCCCAACAATCCACCTGCCATTCAGCAGACCCAGAGGAGAAATAGAGATGCCTCTTCAAAAGCCAGAAGGAGAATGAGATGAGAAAAAGCTGCAGTAACTTTAATTTGAATATTTTGGGTGTGTGTGTGTGTGTGTATACCTAGAAATCATTTTATAGGACTCCTGCTAGTCTTAACCTTTCCTTCTAATGCCTACAGAAGTTCTAACATAGTAGAAAATCATGGTGCATGTACATTTATATGACATGATTTTTATTTATTTATTTATTTTTAAATTTTATTTTTTATAAACATATATTTTTATCCCCAGGGGTACAGGTCTGTGAATTGCCAGGTTTACACACTTCACAGCACTCACCATAGCACATACCCTCCCCAATGTCCATAACCCCACCCCCCTCCCAACCCCCCTCCCCCCATCGACCCTCAGTTTGTTTTGTGAGATTAAGAGTCACTTATGGTTTGTCTCCCTCCCAATCCCATCTTGTTTCATTTACGCTTCTCCTACCCCCTTAACCCCCCATGTTGCATCTCCTCTCCCTCATATCAGGGAGATCATATGATAGTTGTCTTTCTCCGTTTGACTTATTTCGCTAAGCATGATACCCTCTAGTTCCATCCACATCGTCGCAAATGGCAAGATTTCATTTCTTTTGATGGCTGCATAGTATTCCATTGTGTATATATACCACATCTTCTTTATCCATTTGTCTGTTGATGGACATCTAGGTTCTTTCCATAGTTTGGCTATTGTAGACATTGCTGCTATAAACATTCAGGTGCACGTGCCCCTTCGGATCACTACATTTGTATCTTTAGGGTAAATACCCAGCAGTGCAATTGCTCGGTCATAGGGTAGTTCTATTTTCAACATTTTGAGGAACCTCCATGCTGTTTTGCAGAGTGGTTGCACCAGCTTGCATTCCCACCAACAGTGTAGGAGGGTTCCCCTTTCTCCGCATCCTCACCAGCATCTGTCATTTCCTGACTTGTTAATTTTAGCCATTCTGACTGGTGTGAGGTGATATCTCATTGTGGTTTTGATTTGTATTTCCCTGATGCCGAGTGATATGGAGCACTTTTTCCTGTGTCTGTTGGCCATCTGGATGTCTTCTTTGCAGAAATGTCTGTTCATGTCCTCTGCCCGTTTCTTGATTGGATTATTTGTTCTTTGGGTGTTGAGTTTGCTAAGTTCTTTATAGATTTTGGACACTAGCCCTTTATCCGATATGTCATTTGCAAATATCTTCTCCCATTCTGTCAGTTGTCTTTTGGTTTTGTTAACTGTTTCCTTTGCTGTGCAAAAGCTTTTGATCTTGATGAAATCCCAATAGTTCATTTTTGCCCTTGCTTCCCTTGCCTTTGGCGATGTTCCTAGGAAGATGTTGCTGCGGCTGAGGTCGAAGAGGTTGCTGCCTGTGTTCTCCTCAAGGATTTTGATGGATTCCTTTCTCACATTGAGATCCTTCATCCATTTTGAGTCTATTTTTGCATGTGGTGTAAGGAAATGATCCAATTTCATTTTTCTGCATGTGGCTGTCCAATTTTCCCAACACCATTTATTGAAGAGGCTGTCTTTTTTCCATTGGACATTCTTTCCTTTCCAGCTTTGTTGAAGATTAGTTGACCATAGAGTTAAGGGTCTATTTCTGGGCTCTCTATTCTGTTCATTGATCTATGTGTCTGTTTTTGTGCCAGTACCATGCTGTCTTGATGATGACAGCTTTGTAATAGAGCTTGAAGTCCGGAATTGTGATGCCACCAACTTTGGCTTTCTTTTTCAATATTTCTTTGGCTATTTGAGGTCTTTTCTGGTTCCATATAAATTTTAGGATTATTTGTTCCATTTCTTTGAAAAAAATGGATGGTACTTTGATAGGAATTGCATTAAATGTGTAGATTGCTTTAGGTAGCATAGACATTTTCACAATATTTATTCTTCCAATCCAGGAGCATGGAACATTTTTCCATTTCTTTGTGTCTTTCTCAATTTCTTTCATGAGTACTTTATAGTTTTCTGTATATAGATTCTTAGTCTCTTTGGTTAGGTTTATTCCTAGGTATCTTATCGTTTTGGGTGCAATTGTAAATGGGATGGACTCCTTAATTTCTCTTTCTTCTGTCTTGTTGTTGGTGTAGAGAAATGCAACTGATTTCTGTGCATTGATTTTATATCCTGACACTTTACTGAATTCCTGTACAAGTTCTAGCAGTTTTGGAGTGGAGTCTTTTGGGTTTTCCACATACAGTATCATATCATCTGCAAAGAGTGATAGTTTGACTTCTTCTTTGCCGATTTGGATGCCTTTAATTTCCTTTTGTTGTCTGATTGCTGAGGCTAGGACTTCTAGTACTATGTTGAATAGCAGTGGTGATAACGGACATCCCTGCCGTGTTCCTGACCTTAGCGGAAAAGCTTTCAGTTTTTCTCCATTGAGAATGATATTTGCGGTGGGTTTTTCATAGATGGCTTTGATAATATTGAGGTATGTGCCCTCTGTCCCTCACTTTGAAGAGTTTTGATCAGGAAGGGATGCTGTACTTTGTCAAGTGCTTTTTCAGCATCTATGGAGAGTATCATATGGTTCTTGTTCTTTCTTTTATTAATGTGTTGTATCACATTGATTGATTTGCAGATGTTGAACCAACCTTGCAGCCCTGGAATAAATCCCACTTGGTTGTGGTGAATAATCCTTTTAATGTACTGTTGAATCCTATTGGCTAGTATTTTGGCGAGAATTTTTGCATCTGTGTTCATCAAGGATATTGGTCTGTAGTTCTCTTTTTTGATGGGATCCTTGTCTGGTTTTGGGATCAAGGTGATGCTGGCCTCATAAAATGAGTTTGGAAGTTTTCCTTCCATTTCTATTTTTTGGAACAGTTTCAGGAGAATAGGAATTAGTTCTTCTTTAAATGTTTGGTAGAATTCCCCCGGGAAGCCGTCTGGCCCTGGGCTTTTGTTTGTTTGGAGATTTTTGATGACTGTTTCAATCTCCTTACTGGTTATGGGTCTGTTCAGGCTTTCTATTTCTTCCTGGTTCAGTTGTGGTAGTTTATATGTCTCTAGGAATGCATCCATTTCTTCCAGATTGTCAAATTTGTTGGCGTAGAGTTGCTCATAGTATGTTCTTATAATTGTCTGTATTTCTTTGGTGTTAGTTGTGATCTCTCCTCTTTCATTCATGATTTTATTTATTTGGGTCCTTTCTCTTTTCTTTTTGATAAGTCTGGCCAGGGGTTTATCGATCTTATTAATTCTTTCAAAGAACCAGCTCCTAGTTTCGTTGATTTGTTCTATTGTTTTTTTGGTTTCTATTTCATTGATTTCTGCTCTGATCTTTATGATTTCTCTTCTCCTGCTGGGTTTAGGGTTTCTTTCTTGTTCTTTCTCCAGCTCCTTTAGGTGTAGGGTTAGGTTGTGTACCTGAGACCTTTCTTGTTTCTTGAGAAAGGCTTGTACCACTATATATTTTCCTCTCAGGACTGCCTTTGTTGTGTTCCACAGGTTCTGAACCATTGTGGTTTCATTATCATTTGTTTCCATGAATTTTTTCAATTCTTCTTTAATTTCCTGGTTGACCCATTCATTCTTTAGAAGGATGTTGTTTAGTCTCCATGTATTTGGGTTCTTTCCAAATTTCCTCTTGTGATTGAGTTCTAGCTTCAGAGCATTGTGGTCTGAAAATATGCAGGGAATGATTCCAATCTTTTGATAACGGTTGAGACCTGATTTAGGACCAAGAATGTGATCTATTCTGGAGAATGTTCCATGTGCACTAGAGAAGAATGTGTATTCTGTTGCTTTGGGATGAAATGTTCTGAATATATCTGTGATGTCCATCTGGTCCAGTGTGTCATTTAAGGCCTTTATTTCCTTGTTGATCTTTTGCTTGGATGATCTGTCCATTTCAGTGAGGGGAGTGTTAAAGTCCCCTACTATTATTGTATTATTGTCAATGTGTTTCTTTGATTTTGTTATTAATTGGTTTATATAGTTGGCTGCTTCCACGTTAGGGGCATAGATATTTAAAATTGTTAGATCTTCTTGTTGGACAGTTCCTTTGAGTATGATATAGTGTCCTTCCTCATCTCTTATTACAGTCTTTGGCTTAAAATCTAATTGATCTGATATAAGGATTGCCATTCCTGCTTTCTTCTGATGTCCATTAGCATGGTAAATTCTTTTCCACCCCCTCACTTTAAATCTGGAGGTGTCTTCAGGTTTAAGATGAGTTTCTTGTAGGCAACATATAGATGGGTTTTGTTTTTTTATCCATTCTGATACCCTGTGTCTTTTGATTGGGGCATTTAGCTCATTAACATTCAGGGTATCTATTGAGAGATATGAATTTAGTGCCATTGTATTGCCTGTAAGGTGACTGTTATTGTATATTGTCTCTGTTTCTTTCTGATCTACTACTTTTAGGGTCTCTCTTTGCTTAGAGGACCCCGTTCAATATTTCCTATAGAACTGGTTTGGTATTTTTAAATTCTTTTAGTTTTTGTTTGTCTTGGAAGCTTTTAATCTCTCCTTCTATTTTCAATGATAGTCTAGCTGGATATAGCATTCTTGGCTGCATGTTTTTCTTGTTTAGTACTCTGAATATATCATGCCAGCTCTTTCTGGCCTGCCAGGTCTCTGTGGATAAGTCTGCTGCCAATCTAATATTTTTACCATTGTACGTTACAGACTTCTTTTCCCGGGCTGCTTTCAGGATCTTCTCTTTGTCACTAAGACTTGTATATTTTACTATTAGGTGACGGGGTGTGGACCTATTCTTATTGATTTTGAGGGGGTTTCTCTGAACCTCCTGGATTTTGATGCTTGTTCCCTTTGCCATATTGGGGAAATTCTCTCCAATAATTCTCTCCAATATACCTTCTGCTCCCCTCTCTGTTTCCTCTTCTTCTGGAATCCCAATTATTCTAATGTTGTTTCGTCTTATGGTGTCACTTATCTCTTGAATTCTCCCCTCGTGGTCCAGTAAGCTGTTTGTCCCTCTTTTGCTCAGCTTCTTTATTCTCTGTTATTTGGTCTTCTATATCGCTAATTCTTTCTTCTGCCTCATTTATCCTAGCAGTGAGAGCCTCCATTTTTTATTGCACCTCATTAATAGCTTTTTTTATTTGAACTTGGTTAGATTTTAGTTCTTTTATTTCTCCAGAAAGGGCTTTTATATCTCCCAAGAAGGTTTCTCTAATATCTTCCATGCCTTTTTCGAGCCCAGCTAGAACCTTGAGAATCGTCATTCTGAACTCTAGATCTGACATATTACCAATGTCTGTATTGATTAGGTCCCTAGCCTTTGGTACTGCCTCTTGTTCTTTTTTTTGTGGTGAATTTTTCCGCCTTGTCATTTTGTCCAGATAAGAGTATATGAAGGAGCAAGTAAAATACTAAAAGGGTGGCAACAACCTCAGGAAAATATGCTTTAGCCAAATCAGAAAAGATCCCAAATCGTGAGGGAGGAGAAAGGGGATAAAAAGAGGTTCAGAAAGAAAAAAAAAAAAAAAAGAAACAATTAAAAAAAGAAAACCAATAAAGAAAAAATATAAAAAGGATATATATATATATATATATTAAACTAGTTTAAAAAGTTAAAAAAGAAAAGGGTAAAAGTTAAAAAAATTTAGTAGAAGAAGAGAAAAAAAATTGAAAAAGAAAAAAAATTAAATTAACTGCAAGGCTAAAGAATCATGGGGAGAAAGCCATGAGTTCCGTGCTTTGCTTTCTCCTCCTCTGGAATTCCGCTGCTCTCCTTGGTATTGAACCTGCACTCCTTGGTAGGTGAACTTGGTCCTGGCTGGGTTTCTTGTTAATCTTCTGGGGGAGGGGCCTGTTGTAGTGATTCTCAAGTGGCTTGCCCCAGGCGGAGTTGCACCGCCCTTACCCGGGCAGGTCTGAGTAATCTGATCGGGTTTGCTTTCGGGAGCTTTTGTTCCCTGAGCGCTTTCCGTAGATTTCCAGAGGGCAGGAATGAAGATGGCGGCCTCCCGGTCTCCAGCCCGGAGGAGCCGAGAGCCCGGGGCCGGCTCCTCAGTGCACCCTCAGAGAACAGCGCCCAATTACTCCCATCACCCTGGCCTCCAGCCGCGCGCTGAGCTGACCGAGCCTGCGACCGGTTCAAGGTAACCCCGAGCTTAGAGCTCACTCCTCGACTCTGTCTCTGTAGCCGGCTTCCCCGTTCTAATACCTGTAAGCTCTGCGACACTCAGACACCCCCGATCCTTCTGTGACCCTGCGGGACCTGAGGCCACGCTGACCCTGCGTGGGCTTCACCCCAGTTAAGCCTCTGGAGCGATGTCCCTCAGTGGAACAGACTAAAAAGTCCCGATTTTGTGCTCCGTTGCTCCGCCGCTTGCCGGGAGCCGGCCCCTCCCCCCGCGGTCTAGCTTCCTGTCGCTTTGGATTCACTTCTCCGCCAGTCCTACCTTTCAGAAAGTGGTTGATTTTCTGTTTCTGGAGTTGCTGTTCTTCTTCTCTTCGATCTCCTGTTGGATTTGTAGGTGTTTGCAATCTTTAGATAAGCTATCTAGCTGATCTCCTGCTACCTGAAGTAGTCTCAGCCTGCTACTTCTCCGCCGTCTTGACTCCTCCCCTATGACATGATTTTTAATCTAAGCATTAGCCCATGTCTTTCTGTTGTCATAAAAAGTATCGTTGTTCCCACTCTACCAAACATGATGCTATCATTAGTATATTCATACATACGGACCTTTCCATAATTAGGGCTCTTTTCATGCCATATATATTCAAAATGAGTGCCCATTTCATCCAATTTTTAAATTGATTGGCATTTAATAGTATACATAACATGCTGCTGTTTTGAATCTCTTCCATATCTGTTGTTATAGCCTCCATTTTTAAATGTTTTTTAATGTATAGGTTTCTATTTTTTCTTGGGAAGTGTCTATTTTAATTGCTTTCAAAGAACTACAGCTTGGATTTATTAATTGTTCCTTAGGGGGAAAAAAAACTACTCACCACTCCCCTCACACACACACACAAAGATGTATTTTTGTATAGTGTCTTAGTCCATTCAGGCTGCTATAACAATATACCCCTGACTGGGTGACTTATAAACAATAGGAATTTATTTCTCATAGTCTGAAAGCTGGAAGTCCAGTATCAAGACACTAACAAGTTCATTGTCTAGTGAGGGCCTGTTTCCTGGTTCACAAAGGGCCATCTTTTGCTGTATTCTCACATGGAATAAGGGACAAAGGAGCTCTCTGGAGGTCTCACTTGAGGGCACTGATCCCATTAATGAGGGCACCACCCTCAGGACCTAATCAACTTCCAAAGGCCCCACTTCCTAATGCCATCATATTTCAAATTATGTTTCAATATATGGATTGGGGGGTGCAAAATATTCAACATATAACAAGCAGTATATATATATATATATATATATTTTTTTTTTTTTTTTTTAAGTTTTATGTGGGGGCGCCTGGGTGGCTCAATGGGTTAAAGCCTCTGCCTTCGGCTCAGGTCATGATCCCAGGGTCCTGGGATGGAGCCCCACATCAGGCTCTCTGCTCAGCAGGGAGCCTGTTTCCTCCTCTCTCTCTGCCTGCCTCTCTGCCTACTTGTGATCTCTGTCTGTCAAATAAATAAATAAAATCTTTTAAAAAAAAAAAGTTATATGCGAAAGACCAAAAAATCATCTGAAAAGTCATCCTCCTGAGAATATTACCTATGCTAGTCTCTAAAGATCCCCACAAGGTTAAAAATAACAGGGACCACTTGCTTTTCAATGACCCGATTCTTTATCCACATAGGTCCCTTACAGATCATCTGTAAGATCTGAGTTTGAGCACCTTACTCACCCCATAAGGAGCCTCCTACCAGCATTTGCCATCCACAGAACTGTGCTAATATAGTCTATTTCTGGAGAATGGATCACAGATTAACTGCTTGTTCATGATAAATCAAGGGTATTTGATTTGCCTGTTACATGCCCAGTTTTCTTTGGAAGCAAGCCCTGGAAGCTATTTTTCTGATCAAATCCTAACTCTTGTGTTAGTGCTTATGAAAGAGAAAAATAACATTTACTCATGATAAAGACTGAATTCTAGCAATTATAAATCTTATCAATTACCTTGTGAAGGTTCGGGGGAAAAGAAAAGAGGAAAAAGAATTCCCATAATGCTCACTCAACCTTGAGGTTGGACTAATTGCAGACTGTTCTAGAATTTCCATGACAGGCACAGATGCAAACATAAGGGGAGATAAAGTTGGTAACCCAAGAACATATCTGATTGATAAATGTTACACTATAAGGAGTGGCTAGTAAAAATTCAAAAAGAAAATGATTACAGTTCAGTAGCTAATACAAAATATTAGAAGGACCTAATATTTCCTTTTTTTCCTCTATTTTTCTTAGAAGTCAGCAATCTCAACAAGAATGATCTTAGCAATATTTTCCATGTTGGTTTTTAGAGCTAATCACTCACACAGACGCAAGAGTTATGATTTTTTTTTCTTCAGTAAAGGGACTCAGTACCTAATATAACTTCTATATAATCTTTCGGTTAATGGCTTGAAAAGAGATAATTTTCCCCCAAACCATTAAGATAGATATATAGCGAGCCAATATATAACCATTTTCCATAAATTAAAATATGTACTTTTACATAAACAGTTCTTTAGTTTCAAAAAACATTTCTTGACTGTCAGTTACATGCTAGTGTTCACTAGATACAACATAAGCGAATTGTGTGGCTAAACATGAACCAGACAGCGTACTGTCAACCCCGTCTTCTCGTCCCAGTTCATGTGAGTTTTGACACCATCCATTAGCCTTGGGGAGGAGTGTTTTGATAGAGGGAAGAAGACACACAAGGACAGAGACACGTGCTTCTGCTTTTGGGTGAGTGATTATTATTTTCTATTGATTTATGAAGTAATCTGGATACGCCAATCTATCAGCATTGCACATAGCTTGAAATGTCCCTAAGACAATCAACTTTGAGAATAAGAATAAGGAAAGTTTCTTCCTCCTCTACCAACTTCTTTTAATTTTTTTTTTAAAGGACATCTAGTAACAGGTTTAAGGAGTGGGCAAGCTGGCAGGATGCCAGTCTATACTGGGCATCAAAATATCACCAAAATACATTAGTAACATGATGCCCGTTCAAGTGTTCACTCATGGTTCCCTAACATGGTCTTGTTCAGATGTGACACCAGACCACCTAGAACAGAAAATGTAAACCCAGCCACAAACAGAGTGAAGGCTGTCTTTTTGGAGTCAACCTTTTGCCGCTGCATATTTTTGAGATGTGTGTACAAGTTGCAAGGAGCAGCTGAGGCCACACCACTACCCCGAGCCCAGCCAGCTGACAGTTGCCCAGAATCGGCAGCCACAGTCAGATGAAATTTGGAAAGCCAAAATGCGTGGGGTTGTGGTTTGTCCGATTGCTGAAATGATAAATGCTTTATTGGGCCTTTCAAGAAGTTGTCTGGTCCATAAAATGTCATACAGTACATTCACTCTTATAAACATGGAGAGGTAAGTTACTTGCAGCAGCAGCAAAGTTTTTGGCCCCAGTGCCCACTAAATAAATATTAAACACAAGTTTATTAGTAGTGATTTGAAGGGACTGTACATTAGTCATCCTTGTCCAACCCTATTTGAGGAAACATATCTTCTTCTCATTTCCATGCACTCAGTTTTTGTTTGCTCACGTGTGTGTGTGTGTGTGTGTGTGTGTGTGTGTGTGTGTTTGTGTGTGTGTAGTTAGTCCTCACCAGTTTGCAAGACAGTCCTGGAAAAGAAGACTTGACAGGGAGATAGAAGTGGTTTTTTTCTTTGTACCCTCTTCCCCTGCTGTCTGCAATATAAAATAGAGGATAATTGAAATCAGTTTTTCCACAATTCTTATGAACAAGGTTTTCTCTCACAGAAAAGCCACAGAATTGAACAGCTGCACTCCAGAATTCTGTCAAGCAGGCAGCGTGACTGTTTCTTCCCCCACTGGGTCCCAACGCTTCGACTAATAAGGAAATTCAACTTTTAACACAAGATTTGCCATTTCACTTTTTTACTGCATGCATAGCCATTTGGGGTAAAATTACATGTGACTATGAAAACTTAAATGCTGTGCGACATCAAAGATACCTGTAATGCCCCCCAAATATTGGCTCCATTCTCCTCAAAGTTAAGGGAAAAAAAATCCAGGAAACTTACTTGTTCGTATTATGTGTACCTGGGGAAGTTTTTCATGCAGAGCAACAGAACAAAACTTGAGCTGCCTTGCTTTCTGCTTCCAGGAATGCCAATCAGAGAACATTCTTTTTCAGACAGCCAAGTTTGGAAGTCAGTTGGTTTCTGGCAGTAAGAAGGGGGAGGGGACGGCAGGAGGGAAAGCACAGTGAGTCCTCAGGCTGATCTGAAG
The DNA here is from genome assembly GCF_002288905.1 of Enhydra lutris kenyoni. Taxonomy (NCBI): domain Eukaryota; kingdom Metazoa; phylum Chordata; class Mammalia; order Carnivora; family Mustelidae; genus Enhydra; species Enhydra lutris. The sequence continues at coordinate 28,943,880 of NW_019154092.1, forward strand.
TTTCCAAGTGTTTCCGTAATAGCCATCAATGAAAGCATCTCCTTTCACCCACGCAGAGACAGGTAAAAAGACAGCTGAGTAAATGGGCATTAGGTGGAGCGGCAGCGGAAGCTCAGTCAGAGGAAGGAGGGGGGAGGCGGGAGGGCGTTTGAAAGCCTGCCATTGGTGAGCTTACCAAAGGCATCTGCCAGTGGAACTTCAATGGAATGTGAAACCAAATCATTTTCAAGTTAAAGATAGACACAGTATACACCAGGATCTAGAAGCTGGATTTTAAACGTGTATCGCTCCCTAGAATTTCAGAGAGTTCTGTTATGACCTCTGTAGTAATTAACAATTTGGATAAAGTTGGTTTTTCAAGTGACTGTGCTAAGAATTCATGGATGGTCTGGATGTCCTGGAATGAAAACGATTTAGGAGCTCCTGGTGTACATACCCTAGGGTAAGTGAAAAGATTGGCTTTAAGGCGCATTGCTTCTCTGGGAAGGTGAACGTTGAATTTTTCTTTGTATTTGGGTAAATGAAAATGCAATCGTGAAGATTTTCCAGTACTGTAACTTTCTTACCTTTCTTGAGATATTTGGCATTTTACAAGTTATGCAGCAGAAAGAAATAGAGTATTTCAGCTTAGTTTTTGAGATTTACCTTGCATGTCTGTCACTTCAGTTTTGCTTTATTAGCCTTACTTACATTTTCCTCCCTTAACTCTTTAAACACCCGGCCTTTATTGAATTACAATGTTCGTGGCTCTATGTCATAACAGCCATTAAATGTTACTGTGTTTGTGATGCCTTTGGTTGCAACTGTTTTATGGTGAGATGGAGAGATTTCCTTGCCTGGCACAATGACACGTCCGAATTTAGAAAATGAAAAAGGAAATTAAATAAAAGAAGGGAAAAAGAGATGGTCTAAAGGTGGGGCGAAAAGCACAAGGAGCCTTTAGAAGATAATCTGTGTTTTTAAAAAAAATGAGAAAAAAATAGGCAGTTTTCCATTGAAGAGAACAATTTATTAATAGAAGTTATTTTTTGGTGCCGCCTCATTAATTCCAAGCAGGTTCTCTTCCTCCAAAAGGCTGATATTTGCTAAGTGAATGGAGGCGTTCTGATCATATGAAGCTTGAGAGTGGAGGAGGGAGAGTTGTCTTATTTGCTGTGACCACGCAGCGTTTTAAGGATTTCAAACTTTTTTCTTCAAAAGAAAGAATGACAAACTTCAGTTCTCTTCATGTTTTGACCATGTATAGGTTTTGTTTCTTATTTTGTCGAATGACCTCTCAGCTCTGCTCTTAGAGACAGATTTCCCAAACTTGCACGGCATTCCTTCTGAATAAATACTGTCCATAATAGTCACAGAGGACATGGTGTGAATTGGAAATTCTCCTTTATATGGGGAAAATAAATCTACTGACGTTCTCAGTACCGCGTGGGGCTGAACAGTTGTTAAATGTAACTGGCTGGGTTTTGCCCTGTCAAATAGACCAGATTCTAATGAACTGAGTCAGCTACACGAAGTACAAACAATGAATGACTTAACACGGATCTTTCAGTTTTTATGAGAATAAATAATATGCAGCATTACCCTTCTAAAATGAAAAAATGAGCATTGTCTTGTTAGAGTCACTTGATTCGACAACTACCGAATGATCTAGCAAGACCAAAACAAAATGTGAAGTTGGCAGGGCTCAGTTTTGATGTCCTCACCCTCCTTTCTCTGCCTACTTTCCCCTCTTCCCTTCCAGTCCTCTTTCTTCTTCCGGCTGATGAATATCACTGCTCAGTACCCTTCCCTTCTTGCAGTCAAGACCTATCTTCCAGAAAGTTGCAGTGAATTTTCACTTCATTTCTCCACAAGCGGATGGTACCTTGTAAATTTTCCCTGGTGACATTGACTTCTGTTCCCCTTGCTTCGCCCAGCTGAGTCCTGACCTGTTCATAGTAGGAGTGAGCCTGGTAGAAATTGTAGGTGTTTCCGAGAAATTTGTGAGTGTATCACCATATACACGTGAACACGCACAAGCACCCTTCCAGGTGACTTGTACTCAACTAATATATTTCTGATTGAATTATACATCTAAATAAAATTATATCAGGCCTTTCAGTGTGGGGTTTTGTTTTTGTTTTCAGTGTATCCAAAGAAAACCAAAAAAAAGCACAAAATTTTAAATTCTAAAATGTAAGTATTTTAAACCATGAGGCCAAATAGTGTTGACAAGGAGGACGAGTATTTCTCTGCTGCTGTCATGTCACTCATAGTTTCTAGTTCCCTGCTGAAATTTGTCAAATTTGGGCTTTATTTCACTGAATATAGTACATGTAGTTTTATAATATATGTCTGCTAATTCTAGTATCTCAAGAGTTACTGGATTTGTTTTTATTATTATTGTTCCTGCCAGTTCTTACTGATGGTGTCTTATTTTCTTGGCTGCTTAGATATCTGACTGTCTGGTGGAAATGTATTTTAAAAATCACTTGTAAGAAGAAATTGAGACCTAGTGGTGACAGTGTTTTCCTTCAGAGGAGATGTTGGTTTGCTTCTGTCAGGCACCTGGGAGCAATATCAGACCAGAGTTTTCTTTGTCAAAGTGCAACACCTAAGTTTCCTGAATGACCCCTGTGTAAGAAACAAGGCTGCAGAACTGGTGAGGAATCGTTTGGGTGGGGGGTGGGGGAGGTTCACTCCTATCCTGAAGGAAGGTATGCCTTTTGATATCCCAAGTTAAAGTTGTATTAGTTTATTCATGCCCTCACCTGAGGACCATGGGCTTTGACATTCCCACAAAACCGGTAAGGCTACCCAAAGTGCAGCTGGTTTCACAGATTTTTGTTCCCAATACTCACATGCCAAGAGCCAAAGCTTTCAAAGATAAGTTACCTCTCTTGAGTTCTGGTCTTCCAAATTTCTGTATGTGAAAACGTCTCCATCTTATTAGCTCTTTGCTGTTTCAATATTTTATTTTATTTTTAAAGGTTTTATTTTTATGTTTGATGGACAGAGATCACAAGTAGGCAGAGAGGCAGGCAGAGAGAGAGGAGGAAGCAGGCTCCCTGCTGAGCAGAGACCCTGATGCAGGGCTCGATCCCAGGACCCTGAGATCATGACCTGAGCCGAAGACAGAGGCTTTAACCCACTGAGCCACCCAGGCGCCCCCATTTCAATATTTTAAATATCTTTAGTGAGTGGGAGTGTCAGTCCAATTTCATTACTGTTAGCAGAAAAGTAAATTCACTCTACTACTTCTGTAGTCACTTTTCTTTTTTTTTAATATACTCATGCTAGAAAAGGTGTTAGGCAGTCTGCTAACATCATTGATTATTTTGGTTAGTTTTTCTGACTTTTAGTTTTAGTTGTTACCTTTTGGGGGAATTTGCAAATGCATAGAGGATTCATGTTTCCCAGCCTTATTTGAGCTGTCAACAATACTTAACAGTCCTTTCATTTGTCCCTAGCTGGCCCCTTTCCTTAGTCATCTCTTCAGTCTCTCTAATCCACCCCACCACCATCACTGACAGCTGTTGACCTTGACTCCTCTCACTTTCTGTTGGCCTTTATCCAAGTATCTCCACATTTTAAAAATTGTCTTCAATACATTCCTTCCTTTCCATTCCCCTTGCAACTGCTCTGTTTCAGTTCTTCATCACCTCTCTTGGGTATTACTGTGGTCTTCCAGTTGTTCTCCTGCCTCTTGGGTCTACCTCCCAACACATCTCCCACCCTGGGACCAACACACCTATCTTCTCAAAATCATAGACATGAATGAATTGCCCCCTTACTTAAAAATCCCTAGTAGCTCACCATTACCTTCAAAATAAATTCCTTAGTATGTCTTAAAGGTCTTATCACAAAGCCTCAACGTATTTGTCTAACACCATCTCCAGTACTTCACTGATTATCACCAACACTTTAATCACACATAATTCCTGCCTCTAGAATATTCCATACACTATTGTATCTCTATGCTAGTCTACCTTCCTGCCCTATCCCCACCAGAGTACCCATTGTTTATCTCCTTTATGGATAAATACTGCTTCTTCAAAGTTGACCTTGTAAGTCACCTTCCCTGAATTTTCTTTACTTATATAGTCTACCTGCTATTCTGGGAACCTCTGATGGCAGGGACTTCATCTTGATCATTTTTGTATTCTCAGTAACTGACACATAGAAACCAGTCAATTTAAATTTAAGGAAATGAACAGACAACTATTATGAGGAAGTTTTTTTCTCAATAATTTGTTACTCACTTTATTCTTTTTCATCCTAAACATCATTATTCTTCTGACCTTAGACCTTTTTCTGGAATCATGATCATTAATGTTCCTCTGCATCAAGTAGAGTCAGTTAAAAACGCATGTGTTTCTTTGATTATCACCATTTTGTAGGGAGGAGTCCATCTATTTCCATTTTTGGCAAATGAGACTCATTGTGATGACGAGAGAGATCATGGAAGTTTAAGTATAAATTACCTGTATATTGTCAGATTCACGATAAAAAGAAAAGTCACAGAGTTGGAAAACTTGACATGTTTCAACAAATCTAGCCCACGCTGCTGGGTAACACCAATGGAAAAGTCAACCTGAGACAACTAGATCAAAATTATCTATTCAGGCTATGTACATAGCCTGAATCTGAACAATCAGAAAACACTGGATTGTTGTTTAGATCACAATGTAGTGCCAGAAGGAAAGCAGTTGATTGCTTATGTGATATGACATTGTGACCCTAATCTTAAAAGTGGCTGAAATTTTCATTTGAAAACTTTAAGGACTTAAATGTTAATCTCATTTTGCTATGCTGAATTTAAACAACAACAACAACAACATTGCATTTAATTATTAAAAACTGAGTACAGTTGTTGGGAACCAGAGAGAGAGGAAATACAGCTTATTAATCTTAGGATGTTTAACTAATTTCATATTCTTCAGATCATTTATAAATTTGTCACATAATTATTACATGCCTTTGACATAACAACACCTGAGATTCAGAAAAATAAGAAACTTGGTCGATATTTTTTTCTTATACAGGTCTTTCCTACCTCCACAAAGGAAAAAGCCCTAATATGGATGGGGTAAGAAAATATTTTAAAGATAGATAAATAGATAAATAAATAAATATTACTTTAAATAAGAATCTTTTAATCTAATCAAATGCTCAAAGTCAATATCTAGATGAGAACCCAGATTTATCTGTAATAAAATATGAAAATATAATATTATAGACCTTTTCTTTTTTCCCTCATCAGTAAAAAACAATTTAAGACTAGCTCTTGAAAATTGGTTGATTTTAAATCACAGCTTTCAAGTAGCTGAGCTAATTTGTTTTATTAATTCAATAAATCTCTATCAAGCTCCTAACTTGTGGCTTAACTGTGCTGGATTAAGAAATTATTTATCTAGTCCCCTTTACTGGGCATTTACCCTGGAGTTTGTCACGTTAAAACAATGGATGTAATTAACAAATTCCTTTATATTTTTCTCTAATTTCTTCTATTCTTAATATAGTCATGCTAATCTCCATACTTGTTAAAAAGTCACTTTGCCTTTCTTCAACAATTAATATTTTCCTCTCAGGATGCTAAGTTTTAGGAGTCTTGGGGCTATTTTAATTTTTTTTTAATCTATATTTACCAGATGTTCTCTTATAGAATCATCTAAAGAGACCTAAACAAATTATTAAAAAAAAAAAAAAAAAAAGACGTAGAACATGTCTTCTTATCGCAAAGGAGACTTGTTGTATCTTAATATAAAATGTAAGTACATTTATTTGCATAAATAAAGTTGGATTTTGCATTCTTGCAAGATAAATATGGCGTGAAGATGACTCAGGGACAGCCTGAGTCACGAAAGCTTTGTAAAGCTTCGTGTATTCTAAAGAGGGCAATAGTTATTTTTACTATTTTTCTTTTTTAGTCTCGCTTTACTTTTTGTGCTTCATTCCTATGTAATGTAGTAGCACATAGATTTATGAGAATTCACTGAGTTAATCATAGTTCAAGAACACAGTTGCCTTTACTAATTGTATTAAGAGATGTAGATTAATTTTGAATGAAATCTATCTTCTAATGCATAAGAACTTCCTAGTCCTAGACCGTTCATTGCTACCCATTTGTTGCAACATATTTACTCATCAAAAGATGTTGTTTTTAACACTTCAGATAAGTGTAACAATTCTCCTCTAAACCGCATCCAGTGTTTTATACTATTTGGTAGGTAAGAGACATATGGTATTTTCTTTTATACACGATAAAACGAAGATGCGGACATAGGAAGGGCTCCAGATATACTACGTGTGGTTTCCTGAGGTAACAAACAACCCCTAAATCTCAGTGGCTTATAAAATCCAAGGTTTCCTTCCCACTCATGCAAATTATCTACTGAGGGTTAGCTGCAGGCTCTTCTCCACATTGTTGCTTTCACCTGGAAGGGTCCTGTGTTCCTTGGCCAAAGCAAACCATGTGGTCACACCTAACTTCATTTGGCTGAGGAATACAATCCTACCACATGCCTGAAAAGAGAAAGAGCTGGAATTTCTACAAAGACCTCTAATAAATTACTAATGGATGTTAGGCGGTCCCAACCCCCCAGTAGAACAAAGATGTAGACTCAAGTCTTAGGCAGTAAGGAGTAGCCTCTCCTTATCCATGGTTTAGCTTTCCTCGATTTTAATTACCCTGTGGTCAACCGGGTCATCCTCCTTCCGACCAGTGGTCAGAAGGTCAGTCAGTCGCAGCCTGTCCCTGTGTTTCAAACCCGTATCACTCAGCTCACTTCATCTCCTCATGCAGGCGTTTTATTGTCTCAAATCATCACAGGTAGAAACATGAGTACAATACAATAAGAGAGATACTTAGACACCAAATTTACATAACTTATTACATTGTTGTAGTTGTTCCATTTTATTATTTTTTAAAGATTTATTTATATTATTTTAGAGAGAGAAAATGAGTGAGAGGGGCAGAGGAAGAAGGAGAGAATCGCAAACAGACTCCTCATTGAGCACAGAGCCCACCGCGGGACTCAGTCCCAAGACCCTGAGATCAGCACCTGAGCCAAAACCAAAAGTCAGATGCTTAACCGACTACAACACCCAGGCATCCCTGTTCTATTTTATTATTAGTTATTGCTGTTAATCTCTTACTGTGGCTACTTTATAAACTAAACTTAATCCTTGGTGTATATGTATAGGGAAAAAACATGGTAGATTGAGGGTTCGGTACTGTCTGCAGTTTCAGCCATCCAGTAAGGATATTAGACTGTATTCCCAACAGTAATGAGGGACTACTGTATACCTGTGAACAGGTGCCTTGGCAATTTGTAGACAGTTACCTGTTGTCTGATGCTGTCGTTTCTTCTCTTTTTTCATCCCCTCATGATCATCCCCACTAAGGCTTTTGACTCCCTAAATCTTTGCTGTTTCCTCAGTCCCTGTGACCTTTCCTGCCCCTGCATTTCTGATTCTTGGGAATCCTAACCCTTACCCGTCTTGACACTTACCCATCAGGAAGTCCTGCCCATGAACACCACATGAAGAGAAAAGAGCCTCTGATAGGGCAATTCCTATAGATTGTAGAGAGCAAAAGTGTAACATTACTTCTATGCTTTCCCATCTCTAAGAACTGATTGTGTATAGCAAAAAAGAGAGAGAGAGAGAGAAAGGCAATGGAGTATAATTCATTACATCCCCAACCCCCAGTATTTCCAAGAGGCAAAATAAAAAGATTAGGGCTAGGGAAAAATGCCCCAGAAGAATGGTGATCTATATTCTGTATTAGAAATGCATTGTTTTGAGTAGGATTTACACCACTTTGATACTCTATTTTTGTTTTGTGTTTGGTTTTAAACACTAACAAGGCAAAACTGAAGAATTCAAAGATTAATGAGATACTTAAAAATTGGAAAATTATTAAGCCAATGTTTTAAGGCCTTTGGATTTTAATATAAATCAGCAAATCCCATTTATGTTCTTGGAAGCAGCAAAACTAGGAAATGCTATGTGCAAAAAGAAAGAAAATGAGCATCCTGGGTCAAGTGAACTTGGAAAATGCTGTATACCATATCTTTCTCTTGGAGATGTAGGTGACCTTCAGTGTTAGGAGGTCTTAAAGTCTGATTTTTTTCAACTCAGTGTTTCTCAAGCTAACTTGTATACACACACACACACACACACACACACACACACACATAATTTGATTATCTATAAACACAATATGCTTCAACATGTAGCAATACTTATAAATATATCTCATATTTTAACATACTTTTTAATATACATTTTAACACACTTGGTAAGTTCTTGTTTAAATCACCCCTTGTTCATTGTATTAATAACCAAAAGTAATAATGTGGCAGCTGATGTGAATATTTTGAGAACATAAAGCTGGAAATTTTAAAGGACTTCAAAATATCTTTACTATTGGGTGCTTTGTATTCTCCTGATAAATGGCATTGATTTTAAGCACCAACAGAAATTAAATTTTAAACTGCTAGGGCATCCTAATATTTGTTTAACTTTAGTGGAGAATATAATTTGTGATGCTGCCACAATTAGATTGGCTGTATTCATCAGAATCCAGAGCTCCACAGGGATTTGTACTATTTTGTCCACTTCATTCAAAAATCTAAAACTGTTACTCCATTTTAGAATATGACTACACATTATTAATTTATAAGACTTAGTTATCCTTTCTTTATGAAGACCTCGTGAAAAGAAGAGTAATCTTCAACATCTATTTCTTGATTTTTTTTTTTTTGTTCACCTTCTTTAAGTTCAAACACTTCAAAGCTTAAAAAGGAAAAGTAAATTGTTGGGTTTCAAAAGATGCCCTATGAAAGTTACCATCTATGGGAATTTTTCAGGGCAAGAAGGGTCATAGACTAAGACAAAAAAAAAGTGTTTGTTTTTTTTTTTAGAACATGTGCTATATTCAGTTAAGCTCTGTGACCACTTAAAATGAACCAATTGCTCCATGAACTTTTATACTATCAGCAACTCTAGTCAAAGAAAATTCTAGATATGAGGTTCACTGATTAGTTTCAGGGTGTGCAGGTGTGATGGGACACATGTCCTTTTGTGACGTCATCCACTCCTATAATGTTATTCTGCTTTTTCTCTATCAACATTCCAGTTCTCCTCCTAACATTTTAAAAGTGAGAGATAATTTTCTGTTTGTTGGTACATTTTTTTAAAAAAGAAAATTACCTGGGAAATATACCTTCTTTCTGTATCATACAAAGAGAAATCGTTCAATCAAAAGTGTGGGTAACATCATTCTTAGCCCACATTTCTCTCCTGGTTTATTTATTTTTATATTTTCCCCTGGGGTTCTAAAAAGATTCAGAAACCATAATGATATCAGCAACACCTCTAAAAATCCATTGCAGGGGAATCTGAAGATTTCTTCTCAACTCTGCAGGGCTGTTCCTTTGCAACTCTGAATAGTCACACAGCAGAACACTCTATTGTTTGCCAAATTACAAAGTCAATTATATCTACATTCTGAAACTGCCTAGTACCTAAAACATTTGAAATATCCTGTGTAACCATTTTCCAGACACCAGAACATAAATCTAAATTACTTAGATTTACAGTATTATAATCTCCCCTTTAAAATGACGTGAGGGAAGTGTTTAACTTAATGAGGCAAAGGATCCTGGTGTGCAAGTTACATTACATTTTTCATTGCACAAGGGTAAATTATTGCTTCAGTCTCCTAAATGGTACCCCAGTGGCCTCAAAGACACAAAGTAGCTTCCAGAAATGCCCACTTTTGTCTTAGGCAATAACTTACTCCATGAGAATATGCTTTCTGAGAATTGCCCATAACATTTCTTGCAGTAGGCTGAATTTCTTGAAGGTCATTCATAGACGCTAGCCTGAACTTGTCTTCTTCTTCTTTTTTTTTTTTTTAAACTTAGGGACATCGAAGTGCTAAATCTTCAGACATTACCATACGAGAGGGAAACTAATGAACATTTTTGTTCTGTCTAAACCATTTAGAAAACAAGCAAAAAAAAAATTCTGAGTAAGAAATGAAAGGGCATCATATTTTTTCTTAGCATTTCTCCTCTGGTCAGAGTTGCTAACTTTTTGAAATAAATAAGTGCCAGTCTATTAGGGTGGTCTATAAAGATTATTGGAATATAATAATTAAGTATAGTGTTCTATATTTGCAAAAAGAATCTTAATCCTATATTGAACACCATATTATGAATCTAAATGTGTGTGTGGTGGCGGGTTTAAAGCAAGCTTCACTTTCTAATAAGGTGATATAGGAATTTAATTAAAACAAAACAAAACAAAATACCCTCACCATTCAGTGCTGCAGCATTTGGGTAAATGTTAGAGCTTGACAATTTTCAAGGCAGAGACGTTACTCCAGGCTTTCTGCCAAACCATCCCTGGTAATCTGATGACAAGAAATGAAGCAAAGGAAAGTGCTGCTGCCTGGCTTTGTTAGATATGCACTTGCTAAAAGAGAAACCAACACATTTCTTAGGTAAACCATCAAAATTACAATTTCGAAACACACATCCACACACGCGCGCGCGCGCAAACACACACACACACACACACACACACAATGCTTTTACAAGTCTAGGAATACACACATTAAAATACAATTCAGTGCTTAAGGGGAGCACAGAAGTAGCAAACACAGCTAGGGTTGACTGGCTCCTTTATCTTGAGTGGTTTTAATATACAGCCACATTTCTTTCAATGGCTGCCATGGAAGGAATTAAATTACTCATATCTGGACAACATTCAGCATTGCCCTTACATGGTTACATTCTAGCAACTACTTGAAATTCTCATTGATAAATGAATGGATTGTGCTGCTGTTTTCTGTGGTTTATCTACGTGGTTTGGATAAACATGTGTTTTCCTAAACTGCTAAAAAGCAATTTAATGTCATAGTGATATCAGAAAATAATCAGAGCATGCATTTTTATAACAGAAAGACTGGTTGAAGTGTTTTAAGTTCTTTGGAGAGAGGGATATTGAGTAAATTATTGTATTTGCCTATATTTTTTTGACCACTGGCGGGCTCTCAGATGGTTTTTTGCTTGTTTGTTTTTACTTGAATTCTTTAGAAATCTATTTGATATAATGAAATTTCAGTAGAAGAAATTTAAATCTTGGCATTATAAAGTCTATATAGTCTCCCAGCCCATGATTTGGTATATATTTTCAAAGTACAAAATGAAAGAAAAATCAGATTTAGTTTACTGTGTTCTTTCACTATTTTACAACAACAACAACAAATCACAAATAAGAGAGAAATGAACCATGTACTTTTTAAAATAATCATGTCATAATTAAGACTTGCCAAAATTACTACAACCTGTATATTAGAATAAGATATTCCTAAATCTCAGAGTTAGACCCTGTGTTTGATGTTTTAAATGACCTACACCTTGCCAGGTCCCTGTCTTTGAAGAGTGCCTTAGGAAGACAGGTACCTATGGTGATAATTTTCTCATAGTGTAGGAAAGATAGAGTGTTCAGGAGCCCAGAGAGGTCCCAAAGGAGGTGATAGCTATATTGGATCCTGACAGGTGAGTGGGAGTTACCTAGATGAAGAAAGATGGGAAGGCATTCAAGATTGAAAAGCTAGCATGAGCAAAGACAGGAAACAGGTGTGTTGAGGGGCATTCATCTTGTGTTCTAGAGTCTGAGGGTAGAAAAAGAAGGTGCATTTAGAGAGGTCAGTAGGTACCCAGATGGGGAAGGCCTCTTATGTCATTCCAAGGGTTTTTTCCTCCATTCCTTAGAGCATTTAGTACTTCTGAAATCCAGACTCCTTCCCCAAAAGAAAAAAAAAAGCAAATTAATTAATTAATAAGAATAAATACATACTCACAGGAAGATATAGAGCTAGAGTTCAAAATGGTCTGCCATGTATATCAAGTTCTTTGAATTCTCATGTATTTGCATTTTGCTCCATAAGAAACCTCTGTTTCATTCGGCATCAAAGGCTTGTTCTCCAAATTTCCTGAGAAATGCACCATGCCTATTCAATAGTTTCTTATTCTCCCAACACATTGATGATATGCTTTAGAGCTTCCTTTGACTATAAATCGCCTTTGTTGGAGAAGCACAGCTGTAGGGATACTTGGGTGGCTCAGTCAGTTAAGCGGCTGCCTTCAGCTCAGGTCGTTGTCCCAGGGTCCTGGAATCAAGTCCTGCATCGGGCTCCTTGCTCAGTGGGGAGCCTGCTTCTCTCTCCCTCTGCCTGCCATTCTGCCTGCTTATGCGTGCGCTCTCTCTCTGTGTCAAATAAATAAATAAAATCTTAAAAAAACAAAACAAAACAAAACGCACAGCAGTAGATACTAAGGGTTACAAGAAATTGATCACCCTGGATGATGATTTTAAATATGGTGAGAATGGAGGCAGAGAAGAGAGAGAACATTGCAATAGTCTTCTCATAAAACATAATGCCTATTCAGATGGAATATTATTTTCGAAACTGGGGAGGTGGGGTTTTCCATATTGTTTTTAGTTTAATTCATTATAAGCCAAATATTCTCTAACCTATTCCAAAACGGACATTCTAAGCAAAGCTTCTATAAAAAAAGAAACCACACATCATCATCTTCTCACGGTGTCAGCTCTTCTGAAATATCGTGAATGCCTACTAAACGAGACAGGAGAAATATTTGTCACTGTAAGCGGCACTCTTAGCACAGGGATGTTTGCCCTAAAGGGTCCTTCCTATCTCTTCTCATGGCCTCATTGCATCTTGTGACGATCTTCCATAGGCACTCAAACTTTGGAGTCTTGCTGGACATTTCTTCACCAATTCACATAATCCACTTAATCCAGCACCAATAAGTTAGAAGATACGGAATTGCATAGATCAACTAGGAGAAAGGCAAAAGAGGTGCCGTTTTGATACTCAGTGAAAAAGATTCTTTTCAGGCGACTCTGTTTAATAGACCGTGAAATGCAAGATGGAGGACTACAGCAGTGTAAATCTGAAAGTGTCTATGACTTTAAAACCCTATGATTTGAATCGTAAGTGGCTATGAACCAGGTAGGGGGAACACAGAAAGCATCCCCAATCGATGATGAAGCTACCAAAGCATGCTCTTATCACAAACTCAATTAAAATTTTAAATCTTGGGGCACCTGGGTGGCTCAGTGGGTTAAAGCCTCTGCCTTCGGCTCGGGTCATAATCCCAGGGTCCTGGGATCGAGCCCCACATCGGGCTCTCTGCTCAGCAGGGAACCTGCTTCCTCCTCTCTCTCTCTGCCTGCCTCTCTGCCTACTTGCAAACTCTGTCAAATAAATAAATAAAATCTTAAAAAAAAATTTTAAATCTTATAAAAAGAGCTGTGCCATATTCTCCTCATTGGACAGATCTAAGTAACTCAGTTGGTACTTAAGTGAATTGGAGACATGCTTTTGTGCCCAACCCTACAGAAATATAGGCTGAACTATGATGATGGTATGATTTTTTTCTCTCACAATCAGGAATGGCCTTAATAACATTTACAGATTGCTACCAGGAAGACTTCATATTAGCAATGCTAAAAATAAAATACTTATTCTCTAATATTCAAATGAACAATACTAAGTAACCCTACCAGGTCAGGTGAAGAATTTACACCTGAGAGGGCCCAGGGCCCATCAGTAGGTCTTTCTACTCAAATATTCAGATATTTGACAAAAGTATGTCTTGTATTCTTGATTCAGATAGTATAATGGTAAGAACTACTTGTAAAAATTTGTAGTCCCAAATTGTTTCTTTCATGCTTTATGGGACTTATAAAACCACAAGTTCAGATAAAGAACTTCTTTCTTCTTTTTCGAGAGTTTATCCATCCTTTGTATATCAGAGTGATCCATCTCTGTGTGAGAATATAAGTCAGACTTCTTCAATTTTCCAATAGAATGTCAACTCTGCTGCCTTTTCACCTGCTGTTTAAACATATAGATCTTTCCTCAATCAACCACACAGAATATTGACACTTTTAGCAGCTGCCAAAAGATTTAACCTTGAACTGACTGTGCTAAGAACATATGCCAAGACATCTCTAAGGGCTATAGTAAGTTGGGTCACGTACACCAAAGCTCATTCTCTTTATTCTTTCCTTTCCCCGCACCGTACACATGTAACATCATTACTGAGTAACTGTTTAATTTTGTGCCTTGACCACTGTTAAAGTTTACCATACCACATGGTAAATAAAGAAATGGAAATGGAAAATAAAGAATAACTTTGAACGATAACTGTAATGTACTAAATATTGCTCCACAACTTCAGAATAAGGAGCTATACCACAAGTGCTCATAAGAATTTGTGCCAGGAAAAAGTTTCTCTCTCAAGATAAACTTGGAAGCTTTCTTTACTGTACAAGGAAAACTATAGATGCTCTCCATTTCCTTTTTTAAAATTTTGTGGCTGTCTAGATTCTTACAGCTGAAGTGAATGCTCAGTTGTATTAATGATCTAATTTTCAGTGCTTAATATAGTTGTCTTGAAGATTTGTTTCTAATTGTACCTTAGCAAAGCTCAATTTGCTGCTTCTTTCATAATAACATTCATCTCTGTCATTAGGGTGTAATTTGTGCTTTCCCCACTTGTGATCTCTGAGGTCAGTGATACTGCCTGGTGCTCCACTGTTTCTCATCATTGAGCAGATGATAGTATTTGTTGAGTTAACATTACTTTGCACTGTCTTGTATGTTTTTAAAAATAGATATTCCATTTTGAAAATAGGAAGTAAAATTTTAAACCAGCAGGAATGACTAACAAGACATTGAGAATAATGAATAAATAAAAATAGTAACATTTCTTAGGGGCATTTCAAACCCACTTTCTCCACAAAGCTTGGTGACAAACTTAGATCCCCACTCCAGTTTTGCACAGAGTCTATATTTATTATCAGTCAGGTCACGTTGTATTTTATTGAGTTGTATTTTCAGCGAGTTTTAACTTTCTTGGAGTTTTGCATCAGAGGGCTCTTGACAGAAGAGTTAAGCAATTAGGTCATGCTTGATTACAGTGTGTTTATGTCATCAGTTTGTCCTAGTCTAGCAACCAAGGCTATTAGTCAAATATGTGAGGAGACTTCTATAGGTTAAGAAGAAAGATCACACCTGTGAGGCTATCTTTATGAGAACAGGGATGAGTTGACTAACCTTCATTCCTGCAGGAATGATAATCACACATTCCTTGTGTTTCTCTCATAGATGTCTTTGACATCTAAGAGACTAAGGCTGGAGTGAAGAAGTAATTGTCAAAAACCAAAACCAATTCAGTCTAACTGGCGGTCTGAAACCCAGGTCTCCGCATTTATGATACGGATCTCTTTTGGATACTTCTCAGATGTGCCTCATAAGTTCTCTGAAACAATGTGTTGAAGAAAAAAGGGTGACCCGGCATTTCCTCATCGTTGAGATGACTACACAGCACTACTTGGGGGTGTAGGGTGTAGTCATTTATCTCTCTTGTGCCAGTGGAACAGTTTGCTTTGAGGTACATGTAAAAAATGGATAGATCCAGAGGAATGGAGATGGTGGGAAGACATCCTGAATAGTAATACACACTCAAAAAGAAATAGTTAAGAAGCTATGGTAGATCTGCTCAATAGAATATTATGTGGTTTCCTATGCATTTAAGCTCGCTGTACATTTCTTTCATGAGCTAAATCAAGTATCTTCCTGTAAACTGTCTGATGTTGGTTTATCTTCTTTAACTTTTTTATTCTGCTCTGCTAAATCAGGATAATAATAAGGCTACCTTCTGGGATTTTTGAGAGGATTCCACGAGATAATC
Organism: Enhydra lutris kenyoni; assembly: GCF_002288905.1. Lineage (NCBI taxonomy): Eukaryota > Metazoa > Chordata > Mammalia > Carnivora > Mustelidae > Enhydra > Enhydra lutris. Next base: position 28,959,665 of record NW_019154092.1, read on the forward strand.
CGTGTAAAAAAAACTAATGAGCTCAGCATATTGCCCATAGTAAAATTATATCTATGGAACATGTTAACAATCAGGAAAATACAGATGTCCTAATATAACAATAACAACGAGGACACAAAATTGTGCAGTCGTCATAATTATGTAGATATATCGATTTAAAAAAAGCCTAGAAGGAAACATTAAATGCAGATATCTTTAAATCTTGAGATACAGGATGTTATTTTCTTGTTATTATTATATTATCCAAATGTCATTATACAAATTTTTGATAAAGCACACACAAAATATGCTTAAGGAAATATAACATTCATAAAAATAAATGTCAACCTGCTAAAGTGCCTTCTTTTGGATCTTAACAGTAAGATTCTTGGAGGGAACTGGCATGTCTTTATTTGCTAACCCACATTTACTTACTAGTGTACATCTCATTTACACTAAGAAAATATTACCACTCAATTCTAGTCCAAATCCTTTCCAGCCTTGCAAACAAGTTCATCCACCTCTGATGAAAATTTAGCAGGTAGAGAGTGATATGGTCCTGTTCTGTGAAATTCCCTCCAGCCTCAGGGGCTGAGACCTATACATCTTGATTCTTAGGTACTCATTTCTTTCCCCCAGAACGTGCATCATTCTTTTAGCAGAGAAGAAGCTCAAAAGAATAATGTATTCTTGAAATATGTGGGGGTGTGGAACTGTAGTAATGTGGCACTCCATACGCCAGGCATATTCTACAGCACCTCATCACTACAGAAATAAAAAGAATCAGGGAGAATCTTCTTTGCTCCTGTTCTGATTAGCTGTATTGAGGAGCAATAAACAAGGAAAGGTTGTTGTCGTTAATTTGCAGCACTTATACTCATCAGTAAACGTTATTACTCTTTGACATTTTCAGTGCTGCTCAGCTTACCTGTAAACATTTCCCCACCAGTACTCCTTGCTCTAACCTTATAATTATGAAACACTATGTGTATTAATCTAAATGAAGATATTATACCCATGAGAATTAATCATGACTGAGAGAGCTCTCAGTGCATCAATCAATTATAATGAGTCAGGCTTCGTGCTATATTCTTATTGCTTTTAAAAACAAGTACACATAATTTTATGAGAATTTACACTTCTGCACATACACCCTCTACCTTTTTGATAACACAATTTTCTAATATACTGGATTCCTCTCTGGACTGAATCACCACGTTCTAGGGCTGGGAGAGGCTTAGACACCAGCTAGTGACTGGTTCACTCTGTTAGTTTTACAACAGAGGAGACCATAGCCTGGAGAGATGAACTTTGTCCAAGATGCAAGAGTTAAGAAGAGAACCGAGTCCAATTCTGTTCTGTTACATCTTAGAGCCTTTTAAAAATCTATGACAACCATTCTTTGGCCCTTATAATAATAATTTGTCAGCCTAAAATACTTTCTCCTATGAAGTTCATCCTGCTTTGGAACATTTGTAGGTAATATTATGAAATCATTTTTTATGAGTAAAGAACTAGAGAAGAAGGATTAAAAACTAGTTCACAAAGCATTTTAAATCAATGGTGACTATAAATCACTGTTTTATTTAAACAGAATCAGATAATTCTCTATACATAGTGCAGGCAAATGGAAGTATGTCCTTCAAAGGCTAGAGCAGACAGGTCATAATTCTATGACTAGCAGTACAATCCTCTAAGTTTCTCAGTAATTTTTTTTTATTATTCCTTTCTGCCTGTGTCACTTTGGGAGGCTTAAAACAAGCCATTCATTGTTACAAAGTAATATTTTGATGTTTTCAAGGGGCTTTGTACTGTGGGTAAAGAGAGAATTTCAAATGAGTGTCATGTTAAAACATACAAAAATAATTACTTGCAATCTTAGCATTTTTCACTTTCATAAAATCATTGGTAAAATGAGTGACCCTTGATAAGAAAATCTATTTTTTTCAAATTCCCTTTTGCATTCATTCACCATCCACTTTGGTCACCAGCCATGTACCAATTACTGTATGAGGTCTGTAGATACAATCTCTGTCCTCGGGGACTCATGAAGTATAGAGGAAAAACATATATACAAGCAAATTGTCATGATTTCATGTGACAGATATCACAACATAAGCCCCAAAAGGCACAACAGAGAGGGCAGAGGATTAATAAGGGGGAAGATAAATGAGCTGAAACTTGAAAGATGACTCCAAGTTTGACAGGCAGATTTGGGAGGAAAGGGTTCACAATATGAAAGCAAAATAGTATTCTGGAAGGAGTAAACATCATTTAAAAAGTACTGGAGGAGTAAAAAAGTATGATATTGTAGGTAACTGAAAATGATTTAGTATTGCGAAAGAATGAAACGTATTGCAGTAAGTGGTACACAGACTGAACCGATAGGGAGCTGTATCATAAAAGGTCTTTCAGAATATGTTAAAAAAGTCAAAACTTATACTGAGGCAATGAGAAACCATTCAAGAATTAAGATCAGGCAAATGTCCTAGTCAATCTGACTGTTAGGAAAGTCACTATTGCCATAGTCTGTAAGAACGAGTGGAATGCAGGGATTCCCCTAACCAGGAAGAACAGCAAAGAGACAACATACTACAAATCCCAAGCAAGAATAATTAGAGCCCCATGATCTAAGGAAGTCGCAGTGATAGTAGTAGTAAGAAAGAAAAAGGAGGATAAATCTAAGAGATACTTCAGAAATAGAATCAATGTGATTTAGACATTGGGCGGGAGGCCAGGAGGAAAAGCAAGTCATCAAGGGGAGGGTTTGACATATGGAAAGGATAAACACAGTGGCTTTGGACATTTTGATGGGAAGCTTTGTGGGATATCCATGTAAAGATTCCAGTAGGCAGTTGGATAAATAGGATATGTCTTGTGTAGAGACATTGATCTAAAAGTCATTTGTATATAGGCAGTTTATTAAATCTATGAAAAGTGTGACTTATCCCAAGGAGATGTATACCAAAAGGAAAAAAAAGGCTGAGGAAGAGCCCAGTGAACATGTTAGTTGGGTTGAGAAAGACGAAGAGCATCTTCAAGAGACATTGGGAAACATTAGCCAGAGGGAAATCAACAAAATGGGGCCTCCATCCCCCACAAAGAGAAGCCGTTACTCAGCTCTCCATAAAGAAAATCAGCCCTGAAGAGTTCTAGAGTCCACTTAAGAAACTTTAGCAACACAGTGGGACAAAAAACCCAAGAATAATCACAAGAAAAGGGAAGGAAGACAGTTTCATTTTGCTATATCATCCCATCGCTAAGCCAGCTTTGCTCATCACAGAGAGGGAACTCCCCAGCTGGAACGAAGCCCCCACTGGGAATGGAAGCTTGGGTAAGTGGCCACGTTTTAGAGAGGGTGGTCAAATGGGAACCCAAATTAAAGAATTTTTTTTTAAATATCAGTTTTAAATAGGACAGGCTTGAAAATACTTGAATTGCTTATATAAAATAAATTCATGGAAATGGATAATTGGAAGACTCAAAAAAGAAAGGAGAATTGGTAAAGTTCCAGAACAGACCTAAGAGGGGAACCCATAGAACAGATATTTGTGGGCAATACAGCTCACATACTACATACCAAGATGAGTATTGCTGTAGTGTTTGGCGTATGATTTTTCAAAATTTTGATGAAAGAGAAAACTGATATGGACTGATTAAATTGCTTTAAGGACTGTTTTCATGAAAATATCATTTAAAAAAAAACCCTTCAGCTATATATTACAAATTTCAGATGCTGTTGTTTCTTGATCAAAGAAAGACAGGCAGATACAATGCTGGCCTTTGTCCAGAAAAATGTCCTGCTCTTACTTCCACAAATGATCACATTGGGTTTGATATAAGATTTCTTAAAGATCACTATGTATTATGACAGTATATATTCAGCAGAAAACATTTTCAGAAAGAACTCAATTACGTGGGAAATGGTCCTGCATCTAACTTTGCAGCTAACTCACGTTTTCATTGAGAATGTTTTATCATCAAAAGAACAACTTGAATTATTATCAACAAGCCACACTGGTTTAATCCAAAATGCCAGTTTGATATATATGACAAGGGTAAGATCAGATTGTCTTGAAAATATGAAAGATTTTTCTTCTTAAAAAAAATACCGTGGGATAAAAAATTTGGCCGTGTGTTCAGATTCATGACAGGACCACCACGGGCCGGAACTCCTAGAGGTGCCATTTATACAGAATACAATAGAGCTGCGCAATAGGATAACCATATCAGTACGGGGCCAAGGACCAGAGGATTCAGGCCTCACCCAAATAGGGAACAAAAATCTGATTCAGGAACCAGAATCTGAGCCTCAGCTAAGACCAGACAGACAGATTTTGTAGGACTTTCATTCTGGTTTTGTGGGAGCTGCCATAACACCAGAAGCAAATCAAAGGGAACTCTGTTCATACCATGTACTCCCCAGAGTTGGACTTTTAGAGATTTTTCTGGCAGATGGCTGTGCCTTTTCTAACAAAATGCATATTGTAACTATTTTGTTCTTGTGTGCAGAGAGGTCTTTATCTTTCTGGATCCTATGCTTCTCCAGTTTTTACTAATTAGTCTTAGGAGCTCAAGGGTATTGTTTTAGAAGAACATTCTAGTCTACAGCTAGTAACTGCAGTTAGTACAAGTAAAAGAACACAGAGGGACTAAGGCAGGGCTTTTCTATTCCTCGGATAGTTAATTCATTCATTTATTCAACAAACACTTCTGAGCACCTGTTACCTGGCAAGCCTTAGTGTGCTGTGTACTGGCCATGAACCAGGCCAAGAGACTAAGAGAAAGCTAATGGTTCAAGGGATAGAGCACATGCTGAGAGAAGGATTTTACGTGTAGCAAGAGATACAGGTACATCACTGAGTGAGGCATCAATGTGTTTTCTGCAAGTTGCATTTTTAAAGCCATAATTCTTCCAAATGTGTTGAAAATTGTCCTCAGAAGCTATTTTAACTTTACACGGATGCAGCGCTTTTATAACAGGAAAATGTTCATATTTTCAGCTCAATTCTTAAGTGGGGAAAACATGACAGATGCTTTTGCTAAGCCTAGGAGATTGATTTAAACTGAATTTTAATTAAAATTATTCAAAGGACTGGTGAAAAGCTTTCTCATGACTGCCTGAGACCTTCAAAAGTTCTGCTCTCTCCAACAAAAGACATAGTGTCATACTTAAATCAAGATAGCAAGAAAAAAAGAGACTAACCAGTTATTGATTGGTTTCATCATGAGGTTTTCCTGAATGCTATGAAGGAAAGATAATTTTCATTTTGCTTTGCTAATTACAGAGATATTAACTTATAAAGACATTAAAGTCAAGAAATTAACAATGATGTAAAAAAATCTGAGAACTGCATTAACACATTCCTATAAAAATTACCTGCTGTGTACAGTATTTATTTTTTTGCATTTTTGATATAGAAATTCCTCTTAAGGAATGATGGTCTGAAAACACACTGATTAATTTATATTTATATTTAGACTTTAACATTATTTTTTAATAAATGAGGTAGGAGACCATCAAACTGTTATTTTTCTCTCACATGTGAAATGTCAACATCATTTCTTCAAGTCTCATTATATTTAACCTTGGAAATGTTTGTTCCTCAAAAAGAGGGCTAAAAGGGAATGGTGCCGTATTAAACAAAGTTGAAATTTAATAGAAACAGCAACCCATGTTAAATTCTTTTTATAAACAGTGCTATCTCAGGTATTTTGAGAGATGAAAAGATTAATTGGGTTTGCAACTCATCTGTAGCTCATGATATACAGTAGAAAGCAGCTGTGATCAGTGTTTTAAGAACTGAAGAAACAGCATCCAGGCTGAAATTACTGCAGAGTGGAGAAGTTAATCCCAGTTGGGGAAACCTTCTAAGTGACGTACACCGACCAGAGTCCTGGGTGCAAAAGGGAGCAGCAGTGCAAACACAGGGTGTGGCCCTTTCTTTCAACAAATGTATTCTCTTCTTGGGGAGATAAGACTGAGACATAAAATAGAGGACTGTATAAATAGAGAAAATATGATAAAATATGCGATTTTATGTACAAAAGAACAAAATGTCTCTAATCCAAAAGTAAAGGCTCTGAGCATTCAGTTGAGGGAGAAATTGAAAGTGCCTGGAGAGACTGAATTTTGACCTGCAGACAATGGACCACGAGATCGGCTGGGAAGTGCTGGAAGTATTTGCACAAGTTGCAGAAGGGAAAACCTGAGACGGTGGAAACCATGAACAGACAGGACTGACCAACAGCTTGCTCGGTGCATGCCCTTCAGAGGCTGACCTGGCTGAAGCAGAAGGCACATTTCTGGGGAGCAGTGGAAAACGGAACAGATGCCTAAGGAAGGGCTGGATGGGGTTACACCATGAGCTCCGAAAGATGAGGAATCCTGACTTGGTCTGATTGGAACAGGAAGTTTGTCGTAATTTGCCCAGCAGCCTGATGACACGCGGAAAGCAGGTAGAAAGACATACTAGAAAGATTAGTCTGGCAGTTACTGGTTTTCTGAAGAACAGCTTTATGTAAAGTTCCTCTAAACAGTTTGGAATCTGTAAAACATTAGACAGATGTACAATGTTACTATTACCTTAGACACACACAGAAAATTGAGTGTGTATATAATCCTAACACTTGCAGAAAGTGTCCTCTAGAATCCCGCAACTGAGAGACTTAGAAGAAAGCATTTAGTCAGCCTGCTGTATTGTGAGTAGGTGAAAACAGATATAATGGATTAGCATTTGTTAAGACAACATGAGAGAAAAAGAAGGGAAATGAGAACTGAAAAGGAAGATTTATATAGAAAAGGACCTATCTCAGATATTTTAGGAACCTTCCAAAGGTGTCCTGTGGTTGGAAAAAAACAAACAAAGAACAAAAAAAACCCAACACCTTACCTTCATAAAACATTTTTTTAAAGATGTTATTTATTTATTTGACAGACAGAGATCACAAGTAGGCAGAGAGGCAGGCAGAGAGAGAGGAAGAAGCAGGCTCCCTGCTGAGCAGAGAGCCCGATGTGGGGCTCAATCCTAGGACCCTGAGATCGTGACCCAAGCCAAAGGCAGAGGCTTTAACCCACTGAGCCACCCAGGTGCCCCCATAAAACATTTTTTAAGGAAGAAGTATCTTTAAGAGTTTACAAATGGGTTGTCTCAACTCTAACACCTGAGAGGACACAGGCTCCAAATGTTGCCAGGAACCAGCAGAGAACTTACTGTAGGTAGTCATCAAGCCCTTAGTAGAGAAAACCAGGGCAGATCAATTCAATTTCCACCCAGGGCACAGAAATAGATCTTAGTGATAAGGAGGTTGTAATGTAGCTGATTTTCCTAACACTTGAGTGTATACCGTACTTGGCATCCTTTTGAGAAAGCTGCACAGATCCAGTCCAATAGAAGGGTCTTACATGTGGACATAGCTGGTGAGGGCTTATAGCCAGATATTACTTCCTGATTAAAGATCTCACCATTAAAATGAAAACATTTTTGTGTAGCAGATAAACTCAGTGGTCAAAAGTTGGTGCTAATGGTGTCAGAGTAATGGACTTGCCCTTCCAAGTGTCCTCTCTTTGCCCTGGAGTAGCTTACCAGCTTGGCTCCCTCCTTCTCACGGAATCACAATGCATGTTGTCACAAGAGGAACCGGACATGAATGGTGGAACAAAATAAATCCATCGTCCCACTAGAAGAAAAAAATTCCCTTAAATCCTGCTTAGGCACAGGTCTGTAAAGCACGGTTGAGGCTGACAGTCAAAAAGTCTATTAGTTCATTCAAAATCCCTGCTACATCAAAAAAGCAGATAGTTTAACTGACTTCACCTTTTATCCCCCCCACCCGATTAGTCAAAACAATTTACCCTAATTTACCCTTGAGACCAAGGATATTTGTGTGAGCACATAGCACAGCTGGGGACTCAACAATCATCCCAGGTAGTATCTGTGCCGGTTGTGTTTGCCTTCTCTTATCCCACTGCTGAAATTCTCACTGCTCTCTTCCACCCAGAGAGCTCACTCTTCCCAGCTCCTGACAACTCCATTCTTAACCCTCTCCTTCCAGGTCCCTGGTTTCTAGAGCATACTTACGCCCTGTTGCCTCCTCTTAGCTAGTGCCTACATAGTATTCAAGATCCTCAATTTAGGTCTACAAATACCAATAGGTCTGAGAGATTAGGAAGTGGCATGGCATCTGAGCAGGCTTCTTCAGGACCTGCAGATGCCTCAGGCCCGTGGGATGCCCTGGCTCGTGTTCTCTGGCCCGTGTGTCTCAGGAGTATGGTGCCTCACAGGGCCTTCCCGTGTCCTGGAAGGAAGGATGCTGAATCTGAACTGTACCAATGCAGCTGTGCTTCTGGAAAATTCCCCCTCCAGCCCCACCTCTCTCTTTCAACTATGTGCTCAGCCTGGGCAAAATGGGAAAGGTTTTCCTTAAATTCTTCTTCATTCTGTTTCTCGATTACTAAAGGCTTTCTAATGCTACTAGTATTTTTTCTAACATTAGCTACTTTTAGGAATTTCTTTGTACATCTTCTGTCTGGCCATATCTTATTTCTAAAAATATGAATTGTAATATTTAAGAATAATCAAGTTTTCTGCAATAGCAAGTAAATGCCCGGGTGTTCCTTTAGGTTATTTGTCTAGTTTTTAAAAAAGGCATATAAAATTCTTCTTATGTATTCCTTCTCTGCCGGCCATAATCATATCTTTAATAAGATGGTAAGTGAAAAAATAGGAAAGTGTTCTGTGCCAAATGAATTCTGCTGAAGTGTTTTCAAGTGTTTTGGTAAAGGACTCACATATTCGGGTGATACAGTGATTTCTTTTGATTCTCTTTTGCCATAAGGATCTTTAGACACGACATGCAATTTTATAAAGAAAGCTAGCCATCAGGTTAGTGATCCGTTTATGAAGAAAGGTTCATTTCCCTTGGCCTCTGCTTATAAAATGTTCAAATTGCATTATGTTCTTTGAGATTTTTTTTCCATTGATCCAGATAAATCTTGCTTGATACCTTTTCAAAGAACTGCTTATCAGAGAACTTCCAGTAACCTTCTGGCATTTCAAAATTGCATATTCCCTGGATAACAGTTTTATTTGTTGTAATGATAAAGCTTCAAAGTTCCTAAAAATAGAGCTAATGCAGAAAGACAGCTGTGTGAAGTATTATTGGCTGCCTTGATTTCTTCCAAGCTCTGTACTTTTCCTTTTTTTTTCGTACATGAACCCGCCTGTCACACTTGATAAGCTTGTATTTTCAAACCGGTTGAGACACTTTATACCAACTGGATCTCTAATCTATCAATTACTTAAAATGTAGGATATTCACAATTTCTTCAGTGAAATAATGTTGATGATTTCATCTAGCACCTTTCTTCTTCGTAGCGTAAATAATTTCGTGTTTTTATTGCTAATCACATGTTTTATTAAATTATGAAATGGCATCTCATGAAAATATTGTAACAGTAAAACAATTCTGTCCTATGTTTACGTAAGCTCGTTTATTTTCTTAATTAATAAGGAACAATTCAGTTCTCGTTATAACTCAATTTCAGTTTCAACCAAAACACAAAAATCTTACCGCATCATTTATATGAAGAAATAACTCTGATTTTCTCTGGTGTTCGAACAATTACCTTAGTATGAATTGCTTCGGAAGCTCCTTCAGCTAAAGCAATACTTAGCAAAGTATAATCTGTCTGACTGACTCTATGGAGTTTTCCCAAGTATATAAGCTAAGAGTCAGGAAGTAGGTTTGGGACTTAGGTGTTCAGAGCTGGTTTTATTCTTTTTTTTTTAAACTTTTTTTTTACTTTTTTTAAAAATTTTATTTATTTATTTGACAGACAGAGATCACAAGTAAGCAGAGAGACAGGCAGAGAGAGAGGCAGATAGAGAGGAAGAGAAGCAGTCTCCCGGCCAAGCAGAGAGCCCGACGCGGGGCTCGATCCCGGGACCCTGGGATCATGACCTGAGCTGAAGGCAGAGGCTTTAACCACTGAGCCACCCAGGCGCCCCTGGTTTTGTTCTTTTTTAAAAAAAATTTTTTTTAATTAATTTTTATAAACATGTAACTGCTTTTATTCTTATCTCTTTATTCTACCCTTATTTTGTCTTAACAATAGTTTGTGCAGGCTCTTGCATGGACCCTCCCTGTCAGCCCTAGTGTGGGTCCTGGCAATTCTTTCAATGTGCTATGGGTCCTCCTGGGCTCAGCTTTCTTGAGAAAAATAGTCAAGTGAGGTCTTTGTGAAAAATAATTCCAGGAAAACCTAAGATGCCCCGCTCACCTGGGCTCCTGAGATCAGTGCCATTGAAAACCTGCGACCTGGGGCGCCTGGGTGGCTCAGTGGGGTAAAGCCTCTGCCTACGGCTCAGGTCATGATCCCAGGGTCCTGGGATCGAGCCCTGCATCGGGCTCTCTGCTCTCAGGGGAGCCTGCTTCCTCCTCTCTCTCTGCCTGCCTGTCTGCCTACTTGTGATCTCTCTTTGTCAAATAAATAAATAAAATCTTTTAAAGAAAGAAAGAAAGAAAGAAAGAAAACCTGCAACCTCCTCTCAGTCCTCCATGTCACTCAGACCTGTTACCTTTGGTCAACACAGTCCGACATATAAACTCTTCTAAGTCCTTTCCGCCCCTGACTTTGGTCACCAGGCACAACCTCCTGAGCTACTTCCTCCGTTTTGAGCTAACTCCTGTTTCCCACAACCCTTGCTTTCTTCACTAAGAATTTCTCCATCTCCTGGCCTTGAGAGAGAAGCCTGCCAGGCCTGTGATTATGGGGATTCCTCAGCAACCCCCACCAGAGAAAGCTACTTAGTCTACCTCACCCTCTATGTCACAGGATTATGTGTTGCAGTTGGCTTTTTTTCTTCCCTCCTCAGTGTGGTTTCTAGATCTTTCTCTATAATTCTGGATAAAAACCTTTGGGTTTTATGAAGTCTACCTTTACTTCTCTCTGTCTCCACTGATCGCTCTCATGTCCTTACACGTTGAAGTGTTTAGAAGCCGGTACACAGTGACCTTTACAATCCAGCAACTCCCTCTTCTTAAGTATTTTCACGTCTGGGTGAGTGATTCATGAAAACTATAGCCTCCTAGGGCCTTGGCCTTCTTAACTCCTGCTGTCTTCTCCACCCTACTTCACATACTCCAATGCCTCATTTGCCCACCATATGCAATATATAATCCTATTCTGTGATAATCATATGTTACAGCACTGCTGTGCAGGTTAGTCACTGGTAAGAAGATGAAGAGCTCATTGAAGTGGAAATTCACATTAAAGAACTTAAGAGGAGGCAGTGATAGCGAAGAAACAAGTGAAGAGTCCATTTCATTTGCAGCAAAGTTCTCAGAAACCTGGATGGAGGCAGTAGCATTGGAGGTAGACCATGTTAGTTTTCTGAGACATGAGTGAGATAAGAATTTGGTATCGAGTTAAAAAGTGGTAGAATTTAGTAGCCCCTTGGATTTAGAGAGAATCGGGAGGTGGAAGCTGATTCCAGAGTATCTAGTGTGGGAGACTAATTCGATCGTAGCTCTTTTAATGGAACGGGAGAGTGGAATAGTAGGTGAGTATTTTAGGAATTTCTAAGTCAGTCAATCCATGCAAGAAGAAAGTAGATGTGTGTTTGGAGTTCATAAGAGGGGTCACAGTAGAAGATAAAACTTGTGAAATCATCAGCATATCAATGTAATTGAATTTATAAAAATAGATGAAACTACCCAGGGAGAAGGAATGGAGTTATGAAAACAATGGGTTCTGAAGAATCCCAACATTGTATGAGTGAGTAGGAGATGAAATATCATAGGTCCAGAGAAGGAAGCAATGGTTACAAATTAAAAATGATGAAGACATTAATAATGGCTAACCTGTACTGAGTGCTAATTATTTCCAGGCAATTTTGGCAAGTATTTTATATATATTCACACCATGGTGGCTTAGAGCACAGGCTCTGCTTGGGTTCAGATCACAGCTCCATCACTTATTAGCTGTGGCCACTGGCATGTTTGTTAAACCCTCTGTGCCTCTGTAGCTTGAGGTTACTAATAGCACCAAACTTATAGCACTGGTATGAAGGCCAAAAGGGATAATTCACCACCCCATACAGCAGTGCTGACTCCTAGGAAGCCCTATGTAAGGGTTAACTGTAATTTTTATTATTACAGTTTTATTTAACCTTCACAATAATTCTATGAGGACGTTTGATTATCCCCATTGTTTCGACTGAGAGTACGTTATTTATTGCAAGTTAGTATTGGAACTGGTTTTTGAAAAAGGTTTGCTTTACTAGGGAGCCCATCTACTTAACTGGCAGTTAGAGATGTTGCAGAAAACAAAAAAAGGAAGCAATTCTAAGAAGCAGAGAATGAACAGCATTAGAGGGAACAGAGTTGTTATGAAGTTGATCCATAGGCCCCGTTCCTTTGATTCATCTGGAAGAACAGCAGCCCCGGAGATTTTGATGGGGATACCGTAATTTCAAGACTGGACAGCAACATGCCGCTTTTACCGCCTGTGTAATTTATGTTCCTGACCTGAGCTTTGTACTGAAAACTCCCTGTGCAAACTTGGTCATCACCCAAGAGTGACGTGATGCCTGGAAGAGCTCACAGGCATGACTTCCTATGACGTCAATGCTGTGGGCACGGGGGTTAGGCTCACCTTTAGTCAGCTGTGCTCCTACCGGGAGCTTCGCGGTTTTGCACATGTCATTTGTTTTAAGATCTGATTCATTCGATTTGAATTCCATCCTCTGTGACCATTGCATTGCAATGTTTTTGAGCACATTTCATGGATCTATTGATTGCTGTTTCTGCTTACTGCTTTGTACCGTCCTAACCAAGTTTATTTAATCAACATCATTTTGTGTGTCTCATAACATCTTCTATCTAGTATGCTTTTAATGAAAGAAAATAGAATTTATGTAAACTTCACAGTAAGAATTTATAAATCTCTTGGCATCAGGAGGGATTACTTGGCACCACGATTTTCATTTTTGCTCATGTTGTGGCACAGACATAAGTGGCTTCTACGGTTGGGACATTTTGTGTCAACGTCTCTTCACCGGTCCGTGAAGCTTACTTTCCCTTTGTTAATGATGATTTAAGGGGAGGATCATTTAGAAAAGCAAGCCAAATGGTTCCTATTGCATCTCAGCTCTTTCTAGCAGGATAGCTACAAACTATAAGGCTTTGCTCTGTTGTAGATTTCTACATAACTCTGGGCATGGTGCCTTATTTAACAGTTCCCTAGTGTTATTTTGGAAAAGTCCTCTGCAGAAAATGCCAGAACTCAGCTTGAACTCTTGTCCCCTGTCAGGGAGAATCTTTCTATCAGCGGGATTTCTCAGCTGTTTCAAAAATCATTCAGTGCTTTACTCATAAGTTTGGTTCATGTGGAATATGCCAACTGTAGCTTACTCTAATGGTGCATCCTAAGAGCTTTAGGAGCAAAGTATGTTATCAGGGAATCTCAGTCTTTGCTACATGTTTACATAGAAATCTTAATTTTAATTCACTGGAGGTTTTCCACTGTTTTCAACTCCTCCTTTAGAGTATATGAATGCTTACTTTCAAGAAGTAAGAAAATTGAAAAAAAAAAAAAAAAGGAAGAAGAAAGGCAAGAAAAGTCTCAAGTACACAACCTAACCTTACGCCTAAAGGACCTAAAAAGGAACAGCAAATAAAGTTTACTTTCATTTTAATCAATCAAATGAGATTTTCTTTTTCCTTTAAAGAGAATCTCACTGGCAATTAATAATAATAATCTAAATTAAGAGTCTTTGTATCCTTTGTGATGTTATATACTGGATACTCATTTGTTTTTATTCCAATATTAATATTATCCCCACTTACAGTGTCTCAGTTCAAAAAACTGAGATGAAGTTTAAGCAATTTCCATATTAGTTATTAGTAAAACCAGTCTTCAAACCCAGGTCGTTGCACTCCAAGGCTTGGACATGTAAGCTCTGTGCTATATTTGATGAATGAGGAATATCCAGAAAATTAAGTCATGTATCTCATTTATTATAGAGCAATAGTAACTATGCTAATATCTGGATTAAGACAATTCTCTACAAACATGCTGACTTCTAAGTTAATTTCCACTATAAGTTAATTATTTAGAGTTCAGAATATAATGCTAGAAAGGGCTAACTCTGACCAACTACCAAATCCTATTTAAACTCTAAAATAGTTGAAATGCAATGTACTTACAGTAACCAATGTGGAAGATATAATGTTGCAATGCCAGAAATCAAGGAAAATATAAAACAATAAGAAACTTTAAAAAAAAATCTTGAACACTATTGCTTGGATAGGTGTCAAATTTAATTATAAAATGAAGAAATATAAAGCTCTTTTGTAGAAAGAAAGGGACTAAATCAGGCTCATTGCAAGGCATAGTGTTTGATGAAGTGGAAAAGTTGTAAGCTGGGAAACAGAAAAGAAGACAGGTGGGATGGGAGAAAGGAGAGCTGGTATGTAGGAAAATTTTTGAATACATGCATTATAAACAGGTCATTAACTTGTAGGGCTCCAGAAATGCTAAACAGAACATGTTTTGTAGAAAACCACACATGCCTGCTACATTTCTACTTCCCTATATGAATACCCTTCATTATATTAATAACATAATTGGACTGGACCCAAAGAAACTCACACCTGAAAGTCTGCAGAGTGGTACTGGTTTCCTGAGTTTCCAGCTTAGGGAAAAAAAAGAGAGAGAATAAATGGGAAACAGAACCTGTCTTTCTTAAAAATCCGACCAAATATTTGATCATCATCCAAATTGGTTTTGTGGCCTTAAAGACAGAGTCATATCAATTCAATTGGTTGAGATAACTTGTGCAAATTCCATAATAGATTGTGCAGCACATAGTGGATATCCAACAGGTGATAGTTAGTAGTCTTGCTGGAGAAAACTAATGTCCAAACAAAAAGGAACAGAAGAGAGTGGACTCAGTCGTTAAGCATCTACCTTAGGCTCAGATCATGATCCCAGTGTCCTGGGATTGAGTCCAGCACGAGGCTCCCTGCTCAGTGGGGAATCTGCTTCTCCCTCTCCCTCTGTTGTTCCACTTGCTTGTGTTCTCTCTCTCCCCCTTTCCCTCAAACAAATAAATAAAATCTTTAAAAAAAGGTTTGGGGGGGAGATAGTACCTGTCTATTGGGTGTATTTCAAACCACTTTCCAGATTTGAGGTTGAGATTTGGACATCGCCTCCAGAGATTTTTACCTTTCATTCTTTGTGGGTGTGTCTTTCATCATCTTTTTCTAAAATATTTACATCCTTTGCCTGTTCATTTCAGTACATTTGCTGTTCTTGACCTTTGGAGTCTCAGAGCTTCTTTATCCTCTTAAATGTTTGAAAATTCCAAAGAGCTTTTGTTGGTGTACGTAACATCTAATATTGTGTAAATTAGAAATTGAAACTAAGAAATTTTAAATGTTTTCTTTATGAATTCAATCCAGAATGACAAACTGTTTACATAGTAACATAAATACCTTTTTTTTTTTAAAGATTTTATTTATTTATTTGTCAGAGAGAGTGAGCACAGGCAGACAGAGTGGCAGGCAGAGGCAAAGGGAGAAGCAGGCTCCCTGCTGAGCAAGGAGCCCGATACGGGACTCGATTTCAGGACGCTGGGATCATGACCTGAGTTGAAGGCAGCCACTTAACGACTGAGCCACCCAGGTGTCCCACATAAATACCTTTTATTTTAAAAATAATTTATCCACAAAAAGTAAGAAAAAGTGACATTGTTCTACATTTTTGCAAATCTCTTTAATGTCTGCCAATAAAGGACAGTTGAATTCTCATATCTGCTTCTGCATTTAATCTATTATAATATATTGTTTTGGTTGAAGTATATGAAGAAAATCCAGACTCACTGAGGTATGTAGTTGGAAAAGGCAAGAGTATTTTCATAGCTTTTTCTGACAAATGTGGATATCCTTTGACCTGACATTTAACTCAAGTAGTGTTGTTTCTTAAAAGTGAGTTGCATTGTGAAATCTTAAGCCATATCAGTTAACTTTGAACAACCAATTCCATTAAAATCCGTTACCTGTATAGACGTTTTAACTTTGTGTGATATTACAGCATCATGCATTGGTCATTTGGGAAATACTGGTTTGAGTTGTGCAGATCTCCCAAATACTGACATATGCACTTTACAATAACAAAAAGAAAACCACTTTCCTTAATACCACCATCATTCTCATCAGAAAAGTTTTTTGGGTATTGGAAGCTATCATACTCATGGTGGCAGATGAAAGCTTTCCAAAATTCTAATTCTTGCTTAGAAGTTCCAATTTTATCATTGGCAACAAATGCTGTCATTTGTTTTACTTGAAGTGACAACTCACTTTGTTCATTTTTGAAAAGACATTTGTGAAATACCCAAGCCTGAATAATCATCACTTGCCTGGCAGTCTTTCTTTCACTAAAAATTGTGTCCATGATAGGCCAGCTCACAGACATTTGCACAAGTGCTTTACACACACACACAGACACACACACACACTCATGGGAAGCAGAAGTACTTTATGTGTATTTCCTAGTTCATCACACAAAATTTTAAAAACTTGTAATTGAGGGTTGAAATTTAATAAAATCAATAATTAATAATTTTGACTATTGCATCAAGGACACTCCAATGAAGCAATTTTTGTTTTAAGTCTTGATCTTGCGGGTGTCCCGAAAGAGTCTTGAGGAGGACCCCCAGGGCCCATGGACCACACTTTGAGGAATGCTACTGAGCAGAATACCTCTTTCTAGGCTTATCTTGTTTTGTCTTATTTTAAAGCATCCCCTTCTTCACCCACAGCTTGCAGTCAAGTTACAGAATCCAAAGTCATGACTCTGTCTTAAGATTATGCAATTGTCAGCTAAACTGCAGAAGACTGGTGTTGATCAAATGAGTTGAGTAGTCTGTTTGATGATGGCTTTGCAATGCTGTAGGAGAAATTGATGTTCAGTGGATACGTAATAGGAAACGTTGTTGCTGATCCCAGCTTCCAGGTCATCTCTTCTGACTTCAGCAGAAAAGAGGGATGGAAATGATTGTCACCTGTTGGCTATTTAGTGGCCTCCAAGAAGGCTGGAGGTTTAAATAAATAAATTCCATATTTACTCATGCCATGCCCTGCATCCTTAATTTGATATTTTCCCCCTAAATTATTCTGAGAGGAAGAGAATGGATGGAATTACATCCTAATATTGGGCCATGAGTAAGGAAAGCTGGTATGTCTTCAGCCCCAAGCATACTCCCTCAGCTTGTCACCATTGCTGTCAGTAGCATATTCTTCTGGTCACTTCTAGCAACCAGGGTTTAATTAAGTGCAGTCCAATGCCTGCCTTCAGCAGCTCTTATCAGATCTTTCATAAATGTAAAACCACCACTATTGCATAAAAAAATGCTGCCCAGGGCGCCTGAGTGGCTCAGTGGGTTAAGCCTCTGCCTTCAGCTCGGGTCATGATCTCAGGGTCCTGGGATTGAGCCCCACCTCGGGCTCTCTGCTTGGCAGGGAGCCTGCTTTCCCCCATCTCTCTCTGCCTGCCTCTCTGCCTACTTGTGATCTCTGTCTGTCAAATAAATAAATAAAATCTTTAAAAAAAAATGCTGCCCATTCAGGGGGAAATTGCAGGAAAAAATAATGTATCTTCACCCCAGAATTGGAAGGAAAAGAAAGTACCCCAAAAGGAGAACATCTACAAAGAACATCTTACATGTGTAAATATGGCAAATGAGTTCATGAAAATGGCATTCCCTTTGGCTCTCAGATACCATGAGGCCAAGGATGGGAGTAGAGCTGAGTCTCCAATGTGCAGAGCCCTGTCCAGCCGCTGGCATTATTTCCTCCACACAACATTACAGCTCCGGGGGCTCTGCCACCTGTTGTTTCCGGGTGCAGACAGAGTTCTCTGTCAGAGGTAGACTCCCGTGATCCAGAATCACAGAGATGAACTCATAAAACCACAGAGTAGTTTATGAGATTTTATGCCGAGAGAAGTAAGTGCTACAAGGATACTCGCAGGGGCTAAATGCCCGTTCTTTGCCTATCGGCAGATATAGGAAGGAAAATAACATCAACGTGACCTAATGAGATTAAATCAGTTTAAGGGAAATTAGCTGGGTCATCCAAATATTTGAGAGCATCAAGCTAAGCATACAGTTCCACAGCAAAGATAAACTTCCCATCAGCATCCTCTCCACGTGGGTTGGTCATTGTCATCTTTGACAGGGCAGCTCCTTGTGATGCGGTGGAAAGATCAGGGATTGCCAGCCATCAGACAGGTCCCAGGCATCTCAACAACACTTCTTACAGCTATCTGTCCTTTGATTAGTTACTTAGCCATCTTTAGCTAGGGATGAGCCCTGGCAATTAAATGAGGTAATGGATATAGAACACAATAAAATGCCTCACGTATGATAGGACAGCAGGAAATAGTATTCATTCCCTCTGTGACTCTCGCCTAGCCACGCTTCCATTGCTGACTCCCCCTGCAGTTCTCCGAACACTGGATGCCTTTACATGTGGTAAGATGCTAAGTGAAGTTCAGGTATGTCAGCTGTAGCTAATAATTCCTGAGGACTCACTATGTACCAGGCATGACATTTACTAAACCATTTTAATACATTATCTCATTTATTCCTATAGCACCTCTGACAGGTGCTGTCGTTATTCCCATGTTACAGGTGAGGAAACTGAGACAGAGTGCTTAGCACATTTTCCTGCCTGAACGGGGTAAAGCGGAGACTGAAATCCAGACAGTCTGACTCCCCAAGTCATGTTGTTAGATGGCATCCTACACGCACACTCCAGGGGGATTTGCCTGGACACCATTCTTTATCTTCAAGATGACATCACATACCCTGGCTCAGTTCATTATGTGTTGATTTATAGTTTAATTCTCAGAGGACATCTTAGTTCCTACATTTCTATGTTCCTGGTGGGGGCACCCCCACCATCATCTTCATTCCTAAGCTTTGATGTTTACTTAATTTTGTAAGTATATGGAGAAGAGATAAAATAGTATCATTTCGGGGGATATCAAAGTAAAATGATAGAGAATGATAGAAGAGGGACCTATTTCGGTAAGGTAGACAGGACCTCACCCTCAAGCTCTCCTCAGGCCCCAAACCACTGCTGACAGGGTACTCCCTCCAGCTGGTACGTGACAGACCAGTGCAAAAGTTCCTTCCAGCGGAGGCCTTCGAGGGCCTGCCTGGGTTGCAGTGATTCATGCTCCAACTATAACCGTGGGTCTCCTTGACCTACTCCAGCTTCAGAATGAAGAAATACAAGTTAAACTGAGGTCAGAATAGGTGGAGGCACCGGAGGTCTCCTTGTTCCCACCCCACTGCCCTGTGGCCTCAACACTGCTCCCCACTGGGGGATGAAGAGCAGCCTGACAGGTCAGCAAACATCAACAGCCCAACTTGGGACACCACTGGCTCTATCCCCCGACCTTCGGAAGCATGAGAGCCCTGTGGAGACTTGAAAACAAATGACCTTTGAAGGTATACAGAATGGTATTTTAAAAATTCCAAAATAAGCTTTTGGTGCGGATTTCTGCCGGGCTCAGTCTCCAACTCTGTCAGAAACTGGGGGACAGTTTCTGCAGCTGGGGGACCATCAGGGATAATAATCCTTTTTATATTTTCATATTATCATGAGCAGCTTATATTTCGTATTTCCTAGCAGTTCCTTTCTCTGTGTACCTTGAAGACCATTTTCTTACCTCCCAACAGAGACGGCTCCCTGCTCGTGTGTCCCTCAGCTTGGTGGTGACTACTTTTGCTGATACTGTCAGGCAGAAATACAAGCATATACAGATTTAGTACGTAGGCAACTGTCCTGGTTTTGTGTTGGTGCCCCAGATCCAGTATCCGCTCCCACCCTCTCTGTCTGTTCCTTTGAGGACTGCGATCTCACGCAGCCGCAGTACCCGTGATGAGGACCCCCTCTGCCAGTTTCCAGACATTCATTCATTTATTTGTTTGCTCATTCATCCTATAAGCATTTATCAAATGCTGCTATACTTCAGGTCACTTGCTAAGTACAAGTACCCATCCCTTCAGGCTCCTACCAGTCTTTCTAGACCCCTTGCTTCTTGCCAGAGTCCCTGGGCACCATGCTCTGTCCAACTGCCCAGGATACGCTCCTAAGCCCAGCCTGACTGTGAGCTTCATCTATTTAAATCAGGCCAGAGTTTACAACTCCTTCTAGCCCTCACCTAGTCTCCCCCACAACTGGCTACTATCTATTTTTGTATTAAAATTCCAAAATTTATTCTTAAAACAAGAGTTTATTTTTTTCCCCTATGGACTTCTGGCTGCTTTTTACCACGTGCAAAGGACTGGTTTGGTATTTTTAACTGTTGTGTTGTGTTTGGTTTTCGGTTTTGTGTTTTTCTTTTAGGAAGGGATTTAAAAAGGTGTTAGGCGGGGCGCCTGGGTGGCTCAGTGGGTTAAGCCGCTGCCTTTGGCTCAGGTCATGATCTCAGGGTCCTGGGATCGAGTCCCGCATCGGGCTCTCTGCTCAGCAGGGAGCCTGCTTCCCTCTCTCTCTCTCTCTGCCTGCCTCTCTGTCTACTTGTGATCTCTCTCTGTCAAATAAATAAATAAAATCTTAAAAAAAAAAAAAAAAGGTGTTAGGCACCGCTATCCTCCCAGCCTAGAGGGTAAAAGGCAATAATCAGATAACTGATGAGGGAATATATAATAAATGTTGCTGCTCGTGTAAGTAAATATTAAAATAAAACCTCCTCAAAGATTTCTAGAACCCAGGGTAGGTAATATGCGAGCCTAAGCCAGTGACAGTAAGACTTGAATTATCAAATCAGAGAGTCTCAGAGACCTACAGAAACTTCTTAGTCATTTATCAATTCCATGCCTAAAAACAAGTATAATTATTAATTATGCGATAATTAACATTTATTGAATAATTTGTGTATCTTGTGGTGAGCAAGACATCTGATTAATACAATTTAATCCTGGAAAATTACCCTCTCTGACGCTGGGAGCTGACCACTGACCAGAGCAGCCCAGGCTGCTCTACTGGAACTCTGAATGAGTTCTTTAGTTTATTACGTTGGGACCTTCCACTGTCTGCTGTGCTGCTTGGTCACATATGTGAGTCTTCTCTTCTCCAGGTGGAACATGATGAATAATTCATTTAACCAGTCCAGCCTCTAATAACATGAGACTTTTTTCTGGAGAGACTCCCCTAGTCCTTGACTCAGTCCTCTCTGTCCCATTAGATATCAGTGCCTCTAAAAGTGTGGCCCTGATAACCAAATACTGTGTTTCAGGTATGAACAGAGCTGAAGAATTCCAGTAAAGGTGTCGCCACATTCTCTCCACAGCCACAGTCTGTGAGGGGCTACTAAGGCATTCTGGGAATCCTCTAGGGTCATCCTACGGCAAAAACAAAAATGGCATCAGGACAGAAAGGATGAAGGCACTTGGCATAGCACTGGGGTCCTTGTCAATGGTTGCCCACATAGAAGCTGGATGTCTCCAGGCAACTCCCACCCTCCATGCTGATATCCCCTGGGGCTCTGAGAAAGCCTACTGATTTGAGAAGGAGCACCTTTCTTCACTATTTAAAACTCTTGAATGCCATTCAAGTACACAATCTTGCCACGTTAGTACAGGGAGTGCAGTCTCTGACAGGAAAACAGCTTGCACATTCCACCTTACTTTAGGTTGGCTTTCCTGGGGGAATCATGTTGCCTTGACTCCAGTGCTAAGTCTCTCTGCTTCAGACCCTCCCAGAAATGTCTCAGCAGTGCTGACCTGTCCCGAGTTTATTGAACACTAATCTGGAATCCATCCCAGCAACTAGCATGCCACAACTCAGCAACAGGCTGTTACAAACATCTCTAGATATTAGATTGGGCTGGAGCCTGTGACTAGAGGAAAAAAAAAAGGAATCTGGTTCCTATTTCTGGTAACATTCTTTTAGCTTGGAGGCATTGCCAGCATTCAGTGGGTAGAATGAATATGTAACTTAAAAGCAGAGCGGCGAGATGTATCATGATGCTTAGCCTCTCTTGGCTTCTATTGTGTTTACCACTGGTGATTTTAACCACAATCAGAACCCATAGTTTCTCCTCAGGGTGGTAAAACATGCATCCCCAAAATATTGAAATATCAATATTAAAAGAATGCATAATATTGGTTTTAATTTTCAAAATTAACACTCATTAAAAAGTATGGGGATTAAGAAATACAAAAGGGGGGGCACAAAAAAAAAGTATGTGATTTGCATTAACACTTTCTTATTTTGTGACAAGGATCATTCCTAAATGACAGGAGCCTATCCCCAGCTTCTGAGGTTAAATTGAGTATGACAAAAGGCCTATCAATAATGTGCTTATCAACTCAGTTGTCATTTACCTTCATTTCCATACATTTTGTGCCTTTAATGAAACCTCTTTATTCTTTATTATTCTGTGCAGAAGTTTCAAGGATATATTCACTGGGTGGTCCAGAAATGTTGGCTACAATATCACCAATAGCCAGAATTTCATTAAATAGACTGTTGATCAGAAATGCCTGACAATTATCCTAAATTTGTCCTTAAACATATTTTAGATTAAATGACAGAATTTGTCTTTTTTAAAAACTAGAATTATGTTCTCTGTTCTACATTTTAGGGTTCGTTGTCATTATGAAATCTTAACAAAATTATTATTATTACATACTCCACAGCAATCTGATTGTGTATTCCCTAATTACATGATTTGTCAAATCCCCAAACATCATTAAGTATGATCTTTATACACTATGAACATTATGAACTCCTGTAACCCGAATCTGAATTGTTAGAACAAAACTCTACAACTCACCAAATAGTACATCTTTCTTCAACTGCATATTAGGTTGTTTTCTCTAAATTATCTTCACTCTGGGATGCCTGGGTGGCTCAGTCGGTTAAGCGGCTGCCTTCGGCTCAGGTCATGATCCCAGTGTCCTGGGATCGAGTCCCACATCAGGCTCCTTTCTCGGCGGGGAGCCTGCTTCTCCCTCTGCCTCTGCCTGCCACTCTGCCTACCTGTGCGCTCTCTCTCTCTCTCTCTCTCTCTCTCTCTGACAAATAAAATCTTTAAAAAAAAAAATTATCTATCACTCTCATAATGGCCAATGTGATTATGGGGGATAGCAAAAAATAGGAATAACACAGATACTTGAAGTCCACAAATAAACCAAACCCCATTTGAGTAAGTAGTTTCAGCCTTCCCTCCATAGATCTTGGGCCACTTATATCCATTTATTGTCCTATTCACCCTCTAGTGGAGTTCTTAAAACGCAGTGGAAATACATATAGAGAGTGAAATGACAGAAAACTAAAGGAAACAGGGTCCACATAACCACAAAGCTGAATGATTCCCAGCGAATGTAGCGGCTGACTGTGTTATTATCAAGAGGATATTTTTGTGGATGTTGACTATTTATGACCTTTATAGTAATTGATGTGTATACAGAATACAACTACATGACAGCTAATAAAGGAAATTTTTTAAAGATTCCAACTTAAACGCAGTCATCATTTCAAAAGATTTTGTGGAATGACAAACTTTGAAATATATCTTAAATTCTACAGGGGAGCTAAAATCTCTCCCAAGATGTGTAGCCAAACATCCCTAACTTTATTTTCAAGTTACAGGGGTTGATTTGCATGCTTGTGATCATCAGAAATATCCTAGAAATACAAAATTTGGCACTTCACTTTTTAATCTGGAGAGAACTTACTGATATCCTACAAAAATTTTGAGCAAAAGGAAACCCCAGTTTGCAGTTCACATCAACCCGTCTTTTGGCTCCAGCCTAATATGGATATAAAATGTATCTGGCATTATGTATCTGGCAAATGTATCTGGTTTCCTGGGGTTGCTGCAACTTGCCAGAACATTCAGACCTTTGCACAATGAATCCTTTATTATAGTAAATATAAAAAGACATAAGATTCTAAACAGCTCATCACATTCCTTCCAGTGTTCTTGTACTCGAAAACGTGTATGAATATATATGAAGTATTTGAATTTATTTTCAAAATGGTAAATGCATTCTTTTGATTGTTGCCCTTTAAGAGTTTTGAGTGCCCATGTGTGAGGTCGTAAACTGGATGCATTCATTATGATCACTTTCACACTGGAAGAAAATTCAGTCTTTTCCTAAGTTGCTCAGCTGATTTAGCATAGCTTTTTGACATAATGTAGGAGTTGTCATCTTAGAAATAGAGATTAACATAAAGCCAGGCTGCAGCCTGTAGATCCCGATTCTGGGAGACCTTTGGAGATTTTTATGTTACGTGAAGGACTTAATTAAATGAATGATGTGATTTTAAACGTGTTTATTACCCTCAATCTTAACCACTTATAGTAAACCCTGAATATACCCACTAAGACATTGCTCTTTGCTGTTAATAAAATTTGCATGTAGTTTTTGAGCCTGTTTGTGAAGCTGGCAAAGGTTGAGAGTTATTAATTCTACCCTGTGGTGTGGGCAGGTAATTGGGAATTACATTGACTGCAAGAAGAAGAAGATGACTTTAGGCTTTCTTAAAGGGATATGAACTTCAGTAATACAGCCAGCCCTCTCCATTCTAGATATTCCTGTTCATAGAATAGTCTGCAAACAGATATCTCTATATATAGAAGGTAAAGAACAGACCTCGATAAGAGATTGGAAGTATGCCAGGTGTGTGTCTGTGCTAGACTCAGGTGCATGGAGGAATTGTATCAACACTAGCAATGGAGAGGAGTTCCTAGACCAGTACTTCAAGGAAGCATATACAATAAATGTTATTGGAGCAAATGCAGAGTCCCTTTAGTCTCCCACAGCATCTTTTCTGGAAGGCTGGAGCAGGGGAAGAAACAAATAATTTGGATGCTTCCTTAGTTGTATTGACTTTAGAGGCTGTCTAACATCATTTTCTATTCGTTAACTCACCTTGTAGTCTTGTAACTATTTTGTATAATCTTGCATCTCATTTGTTAATGTATCCTCTGCACACATTTCCATCCATTCCCTTAATTTAATCCAAAGATCAAAAACAGGTGGAAACATACCTCCCAGAAATCCCACCCCTTCCTACTTGTGTTTTTAGCTGGATAGGGTATGACAATTTTAAATGCATTGACTGGATATGTGTTTGCTTACTTGGCTTTTGTTGTTGTTGTTAAGTATTTTGAGGAATGTGTGATTGTGCTTCCTGACTTTTCAAAAAACCTCACCCTTTAATACAGTATCTTAAAAGGTCGTTGTATTAGTCACTTTAGAATGACCCAAAATAATAATAAAACGTTCTTCATGAGATGATGAAAAATCACAGTGATGGACCAGTCACATTCCTTGAATTCCTATCTTATTTGTCTATTTTAAACTCAAAATGTATTTATGCTTGGGATCACGAATAAACTTATGTTTTAGAGTTAATCATTTTAGACTCGATATAAAATTAAAAGGATACCACTCATATAAATAACAAAAAAACATATATACCATATTTTGTGCTTTATTGTGAAAAAAAAGTGCATTTTATGTCCAGGGTTGATTATATTTACATAATACCCAAAAGTCATTTTGAGCTATTAAGCAAATTAATTTGCTAGAGTAATAATCATCAGTTTTAATTTTTAACTACTTGATTCACCACAAGTCAATGTCTTTTATCTTGGGATAAAATAGCAATTTTGGATTACTTTTATTTTACAAGAAACATTACATCAGAAGTGCCAAATTTCATGCTAAATTTTTTAAAGCATAAACCACATATTCAGATTATTGTTCTTTGTGTCTGACATTAACTTGACATTGATCATTTTTATGCTCAAGAGGCTCACAGAATTGTGAAAGGTATTAAAATGGACCTTTGATCTTCATTTGACTTGAATGTGAGTACAAGGGGAACTGTAGGAAATATGCCAGGATGCAAAATGGGATAAGGTATAGTAGCCACTTTTGTTAATTTCCCTAAATGCTAATGTTTGTAGAAAAGCCAAATGCATAACAAATAATAGGTAATGGTATTTGATATTATTACAAATAAATCCCAAAATTTCTCTTTCATGTACCAATCTCAGGTAGTCTTTCTTGGTCAGTAGGTGACTTCCCTCCATGTTGTGATTCAGAGAACCAGGTCTATTCATCCTCTTAGATGACAGAGTCCTCTGTTTTCAGCCAAGAGTAGAGAGAGTATAGATGAGCACTCAAGAAGGCTTTGTAGAAGCAGGCCTGAAAGTGTCTCACATATCATTGGCTAGAACTTAATCCCATGATTAAAATGCAAGGAAATCTGGGAAATGTAGTATAGCTATGTTCCCAGGGTAAACGGAGAACACTATGGTCTTTGCCACACCTACTATTTTATATGTTCCTAAAAATGAGGAAAAGCACTAACTCCTAGGGACTGGCTTCTGGGGCTAGCTTTGTCACTAAGGAATTACAGAAAATTTAACAGGTTCTAGCCTCTTTACTTTTTATATATTTGGTCTCACAGAGCTCACAATCTAAAAGAAAAGACAAACATCAAATAAACACACCAGTAAATGTACAGTTACACATTAATGTAAGTTCCATGAGAGTATGGACCATAGCTCTCTAGCAGCTAAAACAGTGCTTGGTGCATAGTTGGTGCTCAGTGGTCATTGTTGAATGTGTGTGTCCCTAAAGACAGGAATGAATGAATAAACGAATGAATGAATGAATGAAAATATATGATGGAAAAAGAATAGGTGCTATGAAAAAAAGCAACAGAGAAATCGAAATTCACTTGGGCGATCAGGAAAGGTGTCCTTCTGAGCAAGTAGTGTTGATGTTGAAACCTGAAGGATGAGTAAGTTAGCAGAGTTGGGGGATAGAACCTTGTAGGCAGAGAAAACACTAGGTTCAAAAGATATGAGCTGGGAAGAGATGGATACTTTTAAGAAGTGCAAGAAGACTATGACAGGAACCCAGAGGGCCTGGGTGGTCATGGTGGAAGTCAGGCTAGAAAAGTAAGCAAGGACTGTCCCAGGAAAGGATTCTACAGTATGTTCAGCCTTTTGGTTTTTCCTGCAGGCACAATGAAAAGCCAGTGAAAAGTATAGAGAAGGATAAGGGACGGTGTGATCCTGTTTTCATGATGTGATCCTATTTTCATGATGTGATCCTATTTTCATTTTAAAAGATCATTCCAGCTTTCTGTGAAGGGGGTAAGAGTAAAATCAGAGAGACTAGTTAGGAGGTTATAGTGAATCATCCAAATAAGATGACTTAACCAGAACAGTGGTTTAGAACCAGGTGGAGGCACAGGAGATGGAGGGACTTGAAATGCATGTTGTAGGTACAGGGAAATTGGAGCAGATGGACAGATTCAGTAATAGAATCCTCTGGGTCTGTATTGTTTTATTCTTTTCTTTGGAATGTCACGACAATGACTATGCGGCCACTAAACACAAGACATTTAGTGTTGCTTCCCTCAGATTTCTACAGAAGCTTTGTCCCAGCTCTGAATGTACTCAAAGATCAGTCAGCTAACAAGCACTTAAATTTAGGCTAGATTTTTGGAGTTCTTCAAAATTCACTCTAGATGATGTTGTATTCCTGTTTCTCTTTGTCTTCAAGAAATTAATTAGATAAACTGCATAATTACAATAGAGGGTTGTATTTTATATGTCAGTGTGTTTATGGGGAAATGTTTCTTTATCTTCAGTGTCTAAATATTTTACCCATAAAAAAATTTTTTTTAATGGTAAATTTTGGACAATTTTTGCTATCTTCTTAATGTGGTACTGTTGCTTCTGGCTTTTCAACTTCATGTTTTAGGACATAATCCAAATATTGTAATAGTATTAAAACTTTATCCTTGAAGCCAGTGTTCTACTATTTCAGAGTTAGTTGTAATGGTTCAGGCCTGTATTAGAATTTCTTTAGAGATAAGAACACTGTGTACGGAGGCCTGGAAATTTGATGCTCTTGAATTCCATTCTGCTCACCTCCCTCTCCCCATTTGTGCTTGGGTTGCAAATTTATCTCTGTCTGCATTTCTCATCTTGAAAATGGACATCAAGTGATTTCCCAGAGGTGTTTGGAGGGCTATCCTCGTGTTTATCAATCAGCTTTTAAGGTGATATGGGTAAAGGGATATTATGATCTTGGGAACTGAGGGGTCTGTAATGGCTGCTACAGACAAGTAAGAATTCTGTGAGGCCCTGGCAGATTTCCTGCAGGGACATTATACCCGCAATCAGTGAAATAGATCCAGGAGGTTCCCTTCCTCATTTTAAAGATAGAGCCTCATGTCTAGGGCTCTTCTTGCAATGACATTAACATGTGTTCAGTGTAGTTTCCATTTTAAACAGTTTATCTGAATAATTTTCATACAAAATATGCTATTTTGAGTGGATAAAATTCTTTAGTGGCCTATTGATATCTGGAGAGAAAAATGGAGGTGGGGGAAATGATTTTTACAAAGAAATGTGGGATTGTTTCTGCCAAGCACATTGATGTTTATAACTTATTTTTCCATTTCATGTCTAGGGCGCTATTACTCACTTTCTCTTTGACATGGGCCCCATTCTGTTTAAAAACCTTTTTCCAAAAATCTTTAAAGTCATTTGTTTGTTTCGCCCTGTTCTTTCCGGTCGTGTCATCACCTCCCTACGAGATGATGCTTATTCGTGATCCAGAACGGCCATAGGAAATTGAGGGGATCTTGTAAAATCACTTTGTTGTTCTGACTTTAGTTTGTATGTGGAAGTAAGATAGGAATATAAAAATGGCAGAGAGTGTGCTTTCAAATTCCATGGTGTTACTTGTTATTCTGGGCAGGTATCTGAATACCTCACTTATCTCAAGACTGATACTTCTCCCCATGCAAAAAAATAAAAAAGTAAAAAGAGCTCAGGACTCAAAGTTTTAGATAAAGTCAATTACACAGGAGAACTTGAGAGTCAAAGGAGTCTTTTTTTTTTTTTTTTTAAGATTCCCTCTTGCACAGATCAGCCGAGCAGATCGCTGGTTCCACGGCTTTCTGGTATCTGGCACAGAAAATGAAAACCCTCGTTTCCTAAAAGCAAAGTGTTTAAGGACAAAAAGTTAACCTTCCAAGCATCTGGATTTATTGCCAAAACACTACAAATGGACTATAAAGCAGAAAAACTATGAGTCAGGTGAACTCTCCATTCTACTTCAAGGGCAAAGTTCTAGTTAGTTTGATCAACTGAAGACAGTTAAAAAGGGTGCGGGTGTGTGTGTGTGTGTGTGTGTGTGTGTGTGTGTGTGTGTGTGTTGTTTTCCCCACCTGTACCTACCTGGTTTACTCCTATTCTCCCCTGGGGACACAGTCTTTTTATAGTGCTAGTGGTAATTAGACCCCTTCCTTTTTAGAGGCTCTTAATCATCTTTTGGATTTGAAGCCAATGTCTCTATCTCAAAATAGAATGAAAATTCAGCTTCTTAGTTTGTGGCAGCCCTGGTCACTCTTAGTACTCAATGAAGGTTTATTGACCTTAGACACAGTATATGAGGCAAGTATGAAAAAGCTGCTATAATTGAGTATTTATGAATATGTGTTCTAATGTCAGTAAAGAAGATAACATTAGTGCATTGAATTAGACTCTTGGTCCTGTTAAAAATGTGTTTTTCCCTATTATAGTGGCACCAGGGAATGTGTTATGGAAGAATATAGTTATTCTCCTGACTGTCAGATTAAGAATGTGCCTCTAAGTCCTAATGTCCATTACTAATTCATTACAGCTCTATGACTCATGAGTCATTTGAAAGTTTAAATATTATTTTCTATTTTCAACCTAGTCTTAGCAATATTAGTAGCACATCCTTTTATGGATCTTGAACTTACCTCTTGGAAGTTCTAGTGAATTTCCTGCAGATAAATCCATTGTCATCTTTTCCAGACCATTCAAAGCTTTGGAGACTTCATATCTTCTATTTTTTTTTCTTTTTTTAAAGATTTTATTTATTTATTTGACAGACAGAGATCACAAGTAGGCAGAGAGGCAGGCAGAGAGAGAGGAGGAAGCAGACTCCCTGCTGAGCAGAGAGCCCAACACAGGGCTCCATCCCAGGACCCTGGGATCATGACCTGAACTGAAGGCAGAGGCTTTAACCCACTGAGCCACCCAGGCACTCTTCATATCTTTTTTTAATATCCTGTATTTTTTTAGTCTGTCTTTATACAACTACTTCCCTATTCCCTTCTGATATTTCATATATATCTTGTGGGCTGTGGTAGCCAAATAGGCTGTGTGTATTTAAGATAGACACACAGTGTTTCTGTAAGGAGTTAAGATTTTATTTTTATATGTAATTGTATTTATGATTTCATGTTCTTATAAACAATACCTCCCTCATAATATTATGTGAGCATGAAATGACATAATGCTTGGAAAGCAATTAGCACAGTACTCGGCATGACAGGCAATCAGTAAATGTTAACAATTGTTAGTATTTCATTTTTATAACATTTTAATGACCATACACCATACACCATGGCCAGCCACTTTCCTTTTTTTTTTTTTTTTCTTTTTTTTTTATCCTGAGTTCCTCTTAAACTTTAATAGGAGGTATGATTGATAGTCTTAATACCATCTCTGGTATTTGTTTGTTTCATTCATTCAACAAATCGTTTCCTAAGTCTTCTAGGAATTGAGCTAGGTACTGGGGATATGGCCATGAGAAAGGCAAGGTCTCTGCCTTCAGAGAGCCTACCACACACAGGGATATTATCAGTTACAGAGAACCCCAGGAATCTGCGATAAGGTGCAGTGAGAAGGGCGGGCTCTGTGGGAGAACATAGAAGTGGGAGCTAACCTAGTCCAGGAAATGGGTAGGCTTCCTGGAAGAAGTGATGTGAAAGCTGAGACCTGGAGGTAAGTAGGAGTCAGCCAGACAGAGGAAGCAAGGGAAGGACAAGCATGGGGCGACTGCCAGAAGGACTAGTATGCCTGACACTTGGAGGGGAGAGAAAGTGCTGTTTACTGAGGAACTGAAAGAAATCCAGCATGCAAGGGGAGGGGAGGAACAGACAGAGAAGGCTGGAGGTGTTGGCAGGCACCAGATCTCAGAGAGCCTTGGGATTCATGTCAATGAGTGTGGACTCTTTCCGCAGTAGCTGTGAAACCAGCACTGGCTCCTCTGTGTCCATCTAATACGACCCAGCCTGCCTAATCTCCTCCACATTTTCGAGCCCCTTCCTCTTAATCCCGCCCATGAGCCCGCTTTGCCCATGAGTTTGCTCATTTCCTCCACTGGAATGCCCTTTCTTAAAGTCTGCTGTTCGGCGGGGGAACCATTGTTTGAGTCACCTGTGTGTGCCAGGCCTTGGGAGCCTTCAGACCTCCAACACCTTTCATTCATCAGGCTACAAATATGTTTTTAAGCACCAACCTGTAGAGGGAGCTGTGCTACTTTTTTTTTTTTCCTTTTAATTTCTTTTTGGTGTTCCAGAATTCATTGTTTATGCACCACACCCAGTGCTCCATGCAATACGTGCCCTCCTTAATACCCACCACCAGGCTCACCCAACCTCCCACCTTCCTCCCCTCCAAAACCTTCAGATTGTTTCTGAGTCCACAGTCTCTCATGGTTCATCTCTCCCTCCAATTTCCCCTAACTCCCTTCTCCTCTCCAGCTCCCCATGTCCTCTGTGTTATTCCTTATGCTCCACAAATAAGTGAAACCATATGATAATTGACTCTCAGTGGCTGTGCTACTTTTAAATGACATTTCTGAGAAGGAACCAGGTGCCCCAACTGGAATAATCTCATCCATTTTTCTTCATCCCTTGAAATCCTAATATTTTAAATAAATCTCTCCTCTGGCTCTTGCCACTTTTGATACTGCATTCCAGCTCGTTACATCACAAGTCTGAAACCTCTCGAAGATCTCTGTAATAGGGGACAGAGTCCAGGTCCAATGGATCATTGTATTTTCCACAGCTCCCAACCTGGCCTGAGTCCAGGAGCTGCGATGTTCATAATAAATATATAAGTGAATGAATTTTCTGAAAATAAATAAAATAACCTTATTTTGGTACTTCCTAATGACCCACCTTGCCAAGCACAGCAATTAAATTACTTGTTTCAAAGTGATTAAACCTGAATCTAGTAGGATTTCTCCCCAAATCGCTACTTTTTATGGGATTCCAAGATTTACATAAAAACCCCATGAGTGAATAAGATGTTATGAAGGATTACACATCTAAAGTACTTGAAACTCTATCACCTTCTCTACTGTCATCTCTGCACTATGCATTTGATCATGCTTTTAGTATATCCTTATTATCATGACAAGTCAGAAAAGAACAATAATGAGTAGACTTCCACCTGTTGATTGCTAAAAATAAAATTCTTCCTCACCTTTAGTTTTTCCATTTTACAGCTCTTGGCATGAATTTATAGCTAACGTTCTTAGTGGTCACATCTGCATTTCCTAGGCACATGGATAGTACTTCTGCTAGGTTCTGTGGCTCACAGTGGATACTAGAGTTGAATCCTGATTGCACAGTGAATACTGGAGTCAAGACTTAATTCTCTCCAGTGTATTTCATGGTCTATTTGAATAAAAGGACAAGGAAAAAAGCCACTTCATCCTAGAGGATTTTTAAATACCTCTGAAATATCTGTGCTGAAATAGCGGACAGTCTTGAACTTGAGACCCATGATACGTGTCTTCAGATACACTACCCACTCTGGCTTGCTGGCACCCACTCACACTTGCTAATGCTGTTTGAGCTTTATTTGAAACTGCATGAAATGCTTTGAGGACCTTCCTTGTTAGCTGTCAGAAAGTCATTTCAGATAACCTGCTAAAGCTAACATTAAGAATTTTCTCCTGGGGTGCCTAGGCAGCTAAGTTGGTCAAGTATCTGCCTTTGGCTCAGGTCATGATCCCAGGGTTCTGGGACTGAGCCCCTCATCAGGCTCCCTACTCAGCAGGAGCCTGCTTCCCTCTCTGCTGTTCCCCCTGCTTGTGCTCCCTCTGTCTGTCAAATAAATAAAATCTTAAAAAAAAAAAAAAAGAGTAATCTCTCAAGGAAAAATAGGGAGGTTGGTGGCTTATCAAAGAGTAATGGACATAGTGATAGACTTGGGTGGTCTCAGTCATTCACCTGGTCACCGTACTCAATTTTCTTCTCTGGGATTGGGCAACCGTCTTTCAGCTGGATTGGTGACAGTCGCAAGTAGCTGATATAAGAGAGCTGTTGCTGAGGGACAGGGAGGGGATTTTCACTTAAGAAATGACACTTTGGGAATGTCCCATGCCCCACTTCTATTTAGTCACTTCCCATCCCTTACCCTGTGTCATCATCCTAGAGCAGTTACCGGCCATTGAGTGACAGCTATTGCCAGGTGCCATACAGTCATTATCTAAATCAATCTTCCAGATTATTCTAGGTCAGCACTGTTATTACCCTTACATTCAAGATGAGGAGCTACCTTTAGAGAAAATAAGTAGCAGCTGGAATTCCATGCTCTCGGGCACTCAGCTGCACTCCTGCGTCTCAGACAGAGTACATGCATTAACTTCCGTCCTGGCTAGAACAAAGCTTAGCTGTGAAAGCTGATCTCTCAGACACATTCCAAAAACAAACCTCATACTCTGAACCAAAACTTCAGGAGATTTTAGAGCTTATCTTCCAAGTAGGATAATTTTCCCTGTACGTATTTTAAAAGTTAACTATAAAACTCCAAAAGAATAGCCAATATTGGGGCCCCTAGGTGGTTCAGTGGGTTAAAGCCTCTGCCTTCCGCTCAGGTCATGATCCCAGGGTCCTGGGTTCGAGCCCCACATCAGGCTCTCTGCTCAGCAGGGAGCCTGCTTCCTCCTCTCTCTCTGCCTGCCTCTCTGCCTACTTGTGATCTCTGTCTGTCAAATAAATAAATAAAAAATCTTTAAATAGCCAATATCTAGTAATAACAATATTAAGAAATTCTTTGCCTAATAGCTATACGTTTTTTTCCCCAGAACCCTGTAGCATGCTGGCAACCTAAGATATTCTGTTATTCAGCCAGGCAGAAGAGAAAAGCCCAGTCTTGGTAGGCAGGCAAGCAAAGTTCTGGGCCTAGGGGTGGCCTTCCCACACTACACAAACCCACGCAGTTTTTTCTGAGTCAGGTATTGGAAATCATTGCCTCCTTCTCTCTTGCACAATTGGTGGTACTTTGAAGTAAGGGGAACATGAATGACACCCTATCATAATGCAGATCGTTCCTGCCCACCAGCACCTCCTGTCCCCTCCCCACACCGCCATTTCCCTGCCTGAAGATGCTCAGAATTTTACTGGCTTAACTTTATCTAGTAAAGGCAAACATGGTTAAAGGCATAGCTATGTTTTTGAGTATAGCGTTTTTGACTATTACATTCATCTTTATTAACTATTGCTAAATGAGAAGGATGGGCTCTTAGGTATGTTAGCAGACTGTTGTACACTTGACCCATTCATCTGTCAATTCACTTTTTAACACAGCAATTTTATAAGTATTAATTTCTAAAAGTATTCAAAGGATTACCACCCAGTGAAATTATGTTCTATCAGTACCAAGAGGGTGGTTGGATTATAGACATCGGGGAGGGTATGTGCTATGGTGAGTGCTGTGAAGTGTGTAAGCCTGACGATTCACAGACCTGTACCCCTGGGGCGAATAATACATTATATGTTAATAAAAAACTAAACTATGTAAGTGCTAAAAAAAAAAAAAAAAGAAGAAGAAGAAGAAAGAAAGAAAGAAAAAATAATAATAGATAAATTTTCTAAAATTCTTTTTTTTTTAAGATTTTATTTATTTATTTGACAGACAGAGATTACAAGTAAGCAAGAGAGGCAGGCAGGGAGAGAGAGGAGGAAGCATGCTCTCTGCAGAGCAGAGAGCCCTATGTGGGGCTTGATTCCAGGACCCTGGGATCATGACCTGAGCCGAAAGCAGAGGCTTTAACCCACTGAACTACCCAGGTGCCCCAATAATAGATAAATTTTCTTAGTAGTTAGATTGCTGAGTATTTTTCTAATCAAAGAATTTGTTGCATGTGAGTATAATAAAACTCATTTTGTTAAAATGTGAATGGGAGTTGCACAGTTTTGCCATGGGGTGGACAGACTCTTTGAGGAATGAGTCAGTATTTGTATACACAGAGAAATTAAGTCATCATTTTACTCCCTCTCAAACCTATCAGCTTTTGCATTCTACCTTTAAATGAGCAAATGAGAGAGGTTTACACATATACACACACATGTATATTTATACACACACAGAGTAATATTTAATTGCCAACTATTTCTCTTACTGTAAATAAAAGAATTGAGTTTTAGGAATGGGTTTAAGTTCTTGGCAGTAGCTCTGTGGTTTGGGAAATCCCATTATAGGACAGCTTATCTCATTATTGAATTTTAACACAGTTTATAAGTTCACTTTATGAAGTTTTAGTTACAAGTTCCTCTTCTTTCTTTCATTAGACACACCTCAGGCATGATTCTATTTTCAATTTTAATATTGCAAAAACACCAGCAGTAAGAACAGACTGTCAATCCTAGAAAAGGTGAAGTAAGCCATTCATTCATTAATGCAATTTACCTTAGTTAAACCAGTAAAGACTGTAGAGCTTGGGTTTTTATCTTCTGCACATTGTCCTGCTGGAAATCATGTTTGGAGTCTCTTCTTCTTTAAACATCTGACAATTGTGTCATTTTTTTTTCTATTAATGGGATGGGGTGCTAAAAGGACTTGAGATGAGCTGCCAATCCCCACTAACCCCTTTCTTCCTAAACATCCAGGTCAGGGAGCAATCTGAAGGTGTTTTTTACTCTCAAGTTGAAGTCCCCCAGGCCTGTCCGGTTCCCCCAAATCATATTTTATAGACATCAGAGGCTTCAATGGTGTTTGCGGCTTTTCTTTCCCTGGTTTCTCTGAAGGACTTTCATTAACAACCAATAAAATCTTTGAATATATAGGATTTCTCACTTCTGTATTTCTTAGTGTAAAATCTAACATAAAGAAAAGCGAAAACTCTGACTTCCAGATGTTGAAATGTTTTGTTCAATACTGTAGTGCAGTCATCTAAAACTGAGTGTCCTTAAGTCAGTCTATTTTATATCATCTTTTGTATTTGCATACTCTTACTCGACATATTTTTAATCCCAGCCATTGGAATCAAATAATATAAGGGTGCTATTCTGCAAATGCTGTAAGCCTGTCCTAGCTTACCTATGCTTTTCTTGGTTTTGTATATTTCCCAACTATAGGCACATTTTTTATTGCTCAGAAATGCTTGTCAAGAATTTAGATTAAAAAATAAATAAACTTGTCAAGAAGCAAAATGTGGTATAAATCAATTTGCTGTCATTGTCCAAACTGAAAAGATTTAAAAAACAATTACCTTAAAGAATGGTCAAAGTGTTTTTCTAGTTTTCATCCCTTATGAAAATATTCACATTATAACACTCAATGTAACACTCACCGTTTTTTACATGAGAAATCATACATATGAAAAATGATTAAAATACAAACCTGTTTATTTTTCTTTAAAATACTTCTGTCACTTGAAATGAATACACTCAATTTCACCTATATCCATTTGGAAAGGAAGAATACTAGAGATTTGAGGGGAGCATGCTGAGCCACTTTCCAACTGAAGTCCCTCCAGAGAACTGGGTTTCTGAATTTGAAGGACAAGACCACGTTATTTATTTGGGAAGGAGGGAAGATATTGCAGAACTCTAATAAGAAATATTTAAGGAACCTCACCTTTTCTTCCAACTAGTTTAGGAGCCAGAAATACCTTCTTCTTGCCAGATACACCATTCATGGGCAATCATTCAGAGTGGCCTGGCCACCATTTATGAAATCTCTGCTCAGCTGTTTGTTTTCCATGTGCGTTCATAAAAATTAAAGTTAATAGTTGAAATGCGGGGGAGGGGGGAGGAATTTAATGATAAGACAGTGAATTTGGAGTCCCAAATTTGCATCTGTTTGACTCCAGGACTCAAAAGTCCTCAGATGAGTTGAGACTAAGAAGATGATGAATGAAGCTGGGTGATGGAATGGATTCCAAGTTCTGAAGCTAGGAAGGACAGAACAGCAGGTCCAGGGGATAGGCTGCTAGGAACCTCTCAATACTGTCAGAATTCAGGGGATAATCCAGGACCTATGACAAACCACACTCAAAACACAAGAAACACATCCAGACAAATCTAGACAGCATAATTTTTCACTGGCTGGTTTAAATCACCAAATTAAGGTCTGGATTTTGCTTTTATCAAAATTCTTACTAAATAAAAGTCTCAGCTCAATGTGGTACCGTACAATTTTGACCATCACATTCAAATCGTTCTTGACAGCATCCAAGTCTAAAACAGATTGAAAGTTCAGGAGGCAACACCAATTCATTTCTACGGAGCTCATTTTGTTCTTCTCTAAACAGTGGTAAAGGAAAGACATTTCTCAGATCTTCAGCCGTGCCCTTGCATTCTTAGCAAGGAGGCCGGAATTAAATGAACCGTAACTAATGCCCTTTCACCCCTGGACCCAAAGTGCAGGTCGATTGGCAATTCTTCCAGTGCAATGGCCTGCGTTCTTGTACTCATTCTAGAGCACTGGGATCTCCATTATCAGCACCATCAATGCAATTATGAAGACTGTGTTTTTCAAAGGGCTCACTCCTGAGCCCCCTCCCTTTCTTTCCCTGTGTTTGTGTTTGTGTGTGAGGGAGAGAGAGATATATATACTGGAAGGAGAGGATATCAAATTTCTTCTGAAGCAGCACTGGCCAGCCACATACATAATTTAAAATTCTCTAGTAGCCACATGAACAGATAAAAATAGTTGAAATTACTTTAACTCTATCCTACTTAACCCAGTGTATCAAAAATATTATCATTTCAATATGTGATCAATATAAAAAGTTGTCAGTAAGATACGATTCATCCCTTTTTATACTGTGTATTTGAAATATATGGTATGTTTTACATCCCACCGCAAAGCCTCAATTTGGATGAGGCACACTTCTGCTCAAAGAACCCCATTTGGCCGGTAGCTGTTAGATCGGACAGACTTGATCTGGAACATAGCTCCCTCTTAGCCAACGGTATCCCATTTGAAATGCCTCACTTCTGACGTCGCAGCTCTCTATCTGAATATGTTTCTCTTTACAGAAGAAATCCATGTGTGTAAATATTTTCATCCAGATTCTAACACACACACACATACACACACTAACAGCTGAGTCCGAATGGCCTATCCCAATTTCCTTCTACAAAAGTATGAAAAATAAACTATCTCCTCTCTCCAGGGCTGTCTGAGGAAGCATGTGTGCCTATTATCTTGCACATTAATGGGTTCCCGTATTTAATGTTGTCAGAGCTGCTGACTCATTGCCTCTGAAAGGCGCTGCTGCCCATGGCGATGGTTGGACAGAATGCCAATAACGCCTGCCCACAGCTTCTGAAAAGCTGACCTTGGAACAACATCCACATTCTTTGGGTTGGTTTTGCTGACATACCTCAACTCAAAAACTGTTTTTAAAACAAAAGCATAATGAAGTATTGAGCTTCTAAAGCAATTGTATTTCAGTTCACTAGATTATCTGAGGGTGTCAAAGAGGGCAAAGCAGCAAGGAAATGAGTCTTCAGAGGGAACCATCCTTGAAAGTTGACATTTGAGCTTCAGGCATATAATTCTTGGGAACTATGTTCTAAGACAGCATGGGTATCCAAATGAAACAAGGCTGTCACGGGATATGTTTTTCGACTTTCTCAAGAAGCTTTATTAGTTCTATATTACTGATCTATTTAACATTCTATTTAATTTTGTCTCAAAAGTGCCAAATTTATCCCATTCCCCATCCTAAAAATGTTCTCCTCAAATTAAGCTTCTAAGCAAAGGGATATAAGTTGTCCTCCATCAATTAATAAAGACTAAGCTACTATTAAATACTTAAAACAGGGATCAAATTAACCAGTAACTACTCGATACAGCTCTGGCTAGTGGGTGAGATGATCCTTCACACTAGACTCATCTATACATGTCTCTACAGTCTAATATTCACTAAACATTAAAATTACCATATGACTCACATCTCACAGGGAATAGAGCTGGCTTTGGTGATTTTAGGGAGTTTCACATACACGCGAGCTGAACTGTGTTCAGTTTGTTGTTTTGGCACTTTCTCACCACTAGGGGGAGATCAAGGCTCCTCTCTATCCTCTGTTCCCACCCTTGAACCCCCAGTGAGTGGTGATAGAGCACAGCCAAAGGGAGGTGCTGTCCTTACAGGGCACAAGCTCTTCATTTCAATTCCATCACTACCATCCTTTTATTTTTCCCAACACTGAAATCAAATATCAGATATAAATAAGATTGCATTGTTGTTTTCTTGTTGTAAAAAGCTTTGTTGTCTGGTTTTTTGTGTGTTTTTTTTTTTCCACTCAGGTTACTATCAAAAGCGGTAAAAATAAAACATAGGCCAACAGAATCTCTTATAATTTCAAGGAAAGTAAGAGAGAGCATATTTCTTTGACGTAGTAAAAAATATTCATAGAGGTAAAATACGCAGGCACGTTGTGTCTGGGTTCTCCTGGGCTTCTACCCACGTATTTACCCATTTCCATCAGTTATATGGGCCTATGAGCTTAGCATTCTCCAGCACTCAGTCTCTGTCAGAGTACAAGATCCATATGCATGTGTGTGTACACATATGCGTGTGCGC
Organism: Enhydra lutris kenyoni; assembly: GCF_002288905.1. NCBI lineage: Eukaryota > Metazoa > Chordata > Mammalia > Carnivora > Mustelidae > Enhydra > Enhydra lutris. The sequence continues at coordinate 28,999,357 of NW_019154092.1, forward strand.
ACGCACACACACACATACACCCCTTGCCCTTTGTTGAAGCAAATACCCTCTTTTTCCCTTTTCTCCTTAGCATCCATTTCCTTGAATTCAATTTTCTCCACAAAGTGGTAAAATCTAGAGGACTGAGATCCAGGCAAGGGTAAACATTGTTGGAAACACGTTTCTCAAGTGTTTGTTCTAGGTCTTAGGCAAAAGGGGTCCCTTTGACTCCTCGTGATCTAGCTTTCTGATCATAGTGTAAACTGTTGGTAATACCTGCCTCCTACACATGATAAGGGATTGGGAGATCATGCGTCCCCGTCAAGATACCATCTCTCATTTGTCACCACTAACTCTAACTACCAAGAAATACCTCTCATGACTGACTACACCAGGATTTGTAAGATCAGCATTTGCAGGGCAAATCTTTGTACTCAACATAGTGGGGGCAGGGGCACATCTGTATCCATTCTGTACACACAGAGGAAATGCAGAAATAAAGTTGGATTGGTGTATTACAAGCAAATTCCCACAAGTGCAGCAGATATTCTGATTTACTCACTTCATTGCTTCTTGATCTTAAAAACAAGTGGTAACAGGGGCATCTGGGTGGCTCAGTCAGTTAAGCATCTGACTTTGGCTCAGGTTGTGATCTCAGGGTCCTGGGATAGAGCCCCGTGTTCGGCTCCCTGCTCAGCAGGGAGTCTACTTGTGCCTCCCCTCTGCCCTTCCCTCCACTTGTGCTCTCTCTCAAATAAGTGAATAAAATGTTTTTTTTTAAAGGTGGTAATATGGGCGCCTGGGTGGCTCAGTGGGTGAAAGCCTCTGCCTTCGGCTCAGGTCGTGATCCCAGGGTCCTGGGATCAAGCCCCGCATTGGGCTCTCTGCTCTGTGGGGAGCCTGCTTCCCTTCCTCTCTCTCTGCCTGCCTCTCTGCCTACTTGTGATCTCTGTCAAATAAATAAATAAAATCTGAAAAAAAAAGGTGGTAATATAAATATTAGCAATCATTGTTGACATCTGTCGCATTTACTGTATGTCAGGGGCTATACTAAGTGATCTTCTTTCATCTTTGGAACAACCCTGGGAGGTAAGATCTGTTATTCCTATTTTTGAAGTGTGGCACATGGGGCTTAGAGTGACTATGTAATTTGCCCAATATCGCAGAGATTCTGTTCAATCTCAGAGTCTTCACTCAACCACCTTACAATATTCCCTCTCTATTAGGGCAGTGGTTCTCAAAGTGAAGTCCCCAAGACAGTCTTAGGGGATCCTTGAGATCAATCTACTTTAACAATAACTCTAACATGTTATTGGCTATTTTTACCATGTGGACATTTGCAGTGATGATGCAGAAGTAATAGTGGGTATAACCGACTGTCACCTTATTACAATCAAGGCAATGGCACCAATGTGTCCTGGTAGAAATTATATTCTTCACTGCCATGCATTTACAGTAAAAAATAAAGCAAGAAAGGGTCAGCAACAACAACAACAAAAATCTAATTAAATCTTGAAACTCAAGTACACATCCTTTTAATAATCTGTGTGGAGAAATGGGCAGTGAGCATAAAGCTCTTAAAATGTATTAAGGGACAGTGGTTGCCTATAAGTAGAATTGTTCGGTACACAAATTGAACTAGCCACTTCTTTTCTAGAACAATACATTGACTTAAGAAAGAATGGCTGGCAAACAAACTATGGTTCTTCAGACCTGGTATTTGGCAACAATTTCCTTGAAAATGAATGAAGTCAGCCTGTCACTTCAGAGAAAACGAATAGTATTTTCTGACAATGATAAAATTCAAACTCTGAAGTAAAAATTAGAATCTTGGAAAGCTCGCATCTGCCACCATGAACTTGACAGCTTCCCAATACCTAAAAGCCTTTTCTGATGAGATTGATGGTGAGATTAACAAATAGGGCTTTTTGTCATTGACAATGAAAGGCATCAACATTTGGAAGATCTGCATACCTCTGTGAGCCAAAACTTCCCAAAGAGCCAACGTTATGATGAAATCATACAGTAGTAAAAAAATCTACACAAAGTACAAGACAGATAATGAATTTTAACGCCGTGGACAATGCAGAGTTCACAGATGTGGCTCAGGTTCCACACTGCCACTCACCTTTAAGAAACAACTGCTTGCTGAGTTTCAGGGTCATAGAAAGAAAACTATCCTCAGTCACCTGAAAGACTCTTATATACCACTTTTGCAAATTGCACGTCTGTGTAAATGTGGCGTTTCTTCATGTTCTTCGACCAAAACAGCTTATTGCCATGAATGCAAAAGCATATAGGAAAACCCAGCTACCTTCTTTCTGTTAAGCCAAACATTTTTTTTAAAGATTATATTTATTTATTTGACAGACAGAGATCACAAGTAGGCAGAGAGGCAGACAGAGAGAGAGAGAGAGGAAGAAGCAGGATTCCTGCTGAGCAGAGAGCCCGATGTCGGACTCCATCCCAGGACTCTGGAATCATGACCTGAGCTGAAGGCAAAGGCTTTAACGCACTGAGCCACCCAGGTGCCCCAAGCCAAACATTTTTAAAGAGACTTCCCAAAATGTAAAACCACGCCATATGTCTCACTATATTTTTTTATTTTGGGAAAATATTGCTATTTTTATTAAAAATAGATATCATTTATGTTATATCAAATGGGTCTGTCATTGTTACATAAATAAATCTATAAGTAAATACTTTAAGTCAATAAATATTTTAAGTCAATTTCTAATAGGAGATATTGATAGATTGAACACACAGAAACAGAAGCTTTTTCGGGTTTTCACTACAAAATGTCTGTGAACCTTATGATATGGGAAATAGCATCTTTTTTTTTTTAACTTCAAAGTGGCATGGCACCTTACTCATATCAAATTAAATGCTATATCTTTTACCTTCATTTTTAAAAAAGATACTCCTCCCCTCTGAGTCAGATGAAAATGGTGAGTCAGATTCTCAGTAGCCCTCAGGTGGCTGCTAAGCATATGGCATATTCAAGGCCATCAGTCAAGGTAGAAGTACATTACTGAAGGGCAAAGCCTGAACATTCATTCCCAGAATCAGATCCTTCTTTCCCTTTATGATTTCCAGAAAAAAAAAAAAAAAAAAAAAAGATTTCTTTGTCTAAGAAAAGACCCATCCAGATTATTCACATAAATATTTGTTTCTGGGGAAACAAGATGTACAAGAAATATTGCAAGGAAATAAATAAGTAAGAATCTGGTTTTCATGCCAGAGAATTTGTCACTGAAATCGCATCCCAATAACAGCTGCATTTGCATACATGTTGTTTTATGAGCTTGAGCTTTATGGCTAGGTTTTATGCCTCTTAGAGAAGAGTAATGTTTTTCAAAAATGTGGAATTCCGTGTCTTAGTACAAAAAATTAACTTAGGGTATTTGTGGGAGGTTTGGTACTCTGCAGACAAACATTTACTCCCCTATCCAGCCACCCCGTCCCCACCCCCGCCACCCCCCACCGCCGGCATTTTTAATGTTCACTAAGATAGCTGGCGAAGGTCCTAGAAAATCTTTTTTGAATTTTTGCTTTTTTCCCCCCTATATCCAGTTTCATGACTTCCTTCCTTCCTTTTTTCTTTTCTATTTGTTTTGATCTTTACATCATGGTAAAATCAAACAGACACACTCACATCAAGTCCCATTGTATCATTAGTCTCTTCAAACGGGGCAGCACTTTAACAAATGAATAAACACAAAATCTGAGTGTGATAATGCTGGTCACGTCTTCCTAGGGAGATTTCAGTAGAATCTATGATATACCTGTGTGTGGCTAATTAAAAAGTTGTCTTCTTAAAAATTAATTGAATTCATGTTTGGCACATTACGATTTAACCTTCCAAGTTCAATGTAATTCTCTTTTTGACCAAATTGGCAGGTATACTGTATGCAAGAGACAAAAGACTGATCTTGGGTAAATATATCTTTTTTTCCCGGGCAACAAAAATATGTTAATATTTTTGCCCTACTTGGAATTAGTTTCAACATGGAGAGTTTAAAGGTTTAATGAGGTCATCACTATGGAGTGCATATTGCCTGTGATTTGTTTTAGTTGCATGTTCTTAATTCATGAGATGAGATGTTCATCTAAGAAAACAGGAGATACTTAAGTTTAGTGATTGTTTGTATGAGTAAAGGAGACACTCATTGGTTTGCAATTGTACTTTTTAAAAAGATACTGTAGGAGATAATCACTCTGTTTTTAAATGTGTAATCTGGGAAAATGACTCCTCTTTATCTTATATTTTGGGATACGTGGATTTTGTGCAACAGAGGTTTCTGTAACAAAATAAGCACTACTAAAGATGATCTACTGCCTTACCCTGAAAGGGAGCAGAAATGTGGTTTGTGTGAAAGTGAGTGTGTAAAAGTACTGAAAGAAAATGAAGAGTCATTTCGTGACTACAGATGTCCCATAACTTCATATATGTCGTATCCTTTCATTAAGAAGTTTGATTAAATAGTAAACCTGGCGATTCACAGACCTGTACCCCTGGGGCTAATAATACATTATATGTTAATAAAAAAATTAAAAATTTTTAAAAAAAGAAGTTTGATTAAATAATCTCATAGCCAAATAAAGCAGAGGTATTGGGATGCCTGCGTGGCTCAGTCAGTTAAGCATCCAACTCTTGATTTTGGCTAAGTCATCATCTCCGGGTCATGAGATCCAGCCATGAATTGGGCTCTGCACTCAGAGGGGAGTATGCTTGAGATTTTCTCTCTCCCTTTGCCTTTGCCCCTCCCCCACCAGGTGCATGTGCTCTCTCGCGCCTGCTCTCAAATAAATAAATAAATCTTTTGAGTGAGGGTGGTCATGAGCAGGGAGTAGAACAAAGGGAGAGGGGGAAGCGGACTCCCTGCTGAGCAGGGAACCCAATGTGCAGCCGGATCCCAGGACCCTGGGATCATGACCTGAGCCAAACGTAGACACTTAACCAACTGAGCCACGCAGGCACCCCTAAATAAATAAATCTTTTAAAATAAGGGGGGGAATACTTACGCTGAATATGTATGGATCACTAATAATAGAATACAAAAAGTAAAACAAACAAAAAACTTCCAACAAAATTATATATAGTTTACAATCCCTCAATTTCACTAAAAATTATGTGTGTGTATATATGTGTGTGCAAATATATATGTGTGTATATTAATTGGAAGTAAATGTATAGGGGTGCCTGGGTGTCTCAGTGGGTTAAAGCCTCTGCCTTCTGCTCAGGTCATGATCTCAGAGTCCTGGGATCGAGCCCCACATCGGGCTCTCTGCTCAGTGGGGAGCCTGCTTCCCCCTCTCTCTGTCTGCCTCTCTGCCTACTTGTGATCTCTCTCTGTCAAATAAATAAATAAAATGTTAGAAAAAAAAAAGGAAGTAAATGTATAAAATCTTCACAGGGATTGCCTCTGGGCAGCATAATGTGGGTGACATTTAATTTTATTTTTTTATTTTTTTAATTAACTTTCTTTATAATGTATTATATTTTCCACATTTCTTAAAAAGAAAGTTATTACTTTGATTACCAAATAACTTTGTAAGTTCCCAAAGTGGATCTCTTGATCCATTTTTATTAAACTGGTTTATTCATAAATACTAGCATATAACTAATTATTTTTTACACTGGTTATTTTCAGAGAGGAAAAAAAGCTATGGCCCTTAAGTGAGTTCTTAGTGGCTGAACCCCTCTTTGAGGAGCACTGGCCAGGTGCAGTGCACGTCACTAAACACACAGGGTGAGGGATGTCTTTTTAAAATGCAAATATCATCTGGGTACGCAACTGCCTTATCCTTACAGTAAGATACAAAGAAAGAAACACAAAGGCAGTGCCTATGAAAAAAACGCCGCACACAAAACAGATCTGAGACTTTCTGTATAAACCCCCTTCTTCCTTCTTGGTACCTTTAAGACAGTTGACTGAGTACCCAGTTGAACTGATGTTGACAGGCAAGTCACCATAGTCTTTCCTTCAGAACTCCTGAATGTCAGCAGGCCTCTGGCTTTATGCTGTAAAAAATTCTCCATTCATTGCTGAACGTGTACGTCCATTCCCTCTGACAGCTGTTTTGTCCAAATGTTGTTGTTCTTTCTGCTTTATCTTATTCTAGCCCAAGTGAGGAAGAATGATGTTTTAGCCTTGTCTGTTGGTGAAATATCAGGAGGGAAACTGAACAGCCCACTGCTGTCTCACACTGGCTCAAATATTCTCTCGTGGTCCTCTGATGTGCTACAGGGAGTAGGAAAGGAGGTGACAGAGGGGCAGTCTGGCAGGGACTCTACTTTCCCTGTATAGGAACCTATTTTTTTTTATTTTATTTATTTTATTTTTTTTATATTTTATTTATTTATTTGACAGAGAGAGAGATCACAAGTAGGCAGAGAGGCGGATAGAGAGAGAGGGGGAAGCAGGCTCCCCGCTGAGCAGAGAGCCCAAAGCAGGGCTCGATCCCACGACCCTGAGATCATGACCTGAGCCAAAGGCAGAAGCTTAACCCTGAGCCACCCAGGCGCCCCCCTATGTTTTGTAAATTGTGAGGTATATCCCATGTTTCTGAAACATTAGACTATAATTTGACAGAAACGACAGGTGTACAACTCCTGCTGAAATTAATGTCCTTATTTGGACAGATGTAAGAACTTCATAGAGACAGATGCAGCCAGGCTCGCTAGGGCTTCCCTTGGGACCTAGAATCCCAAGAGGGAGGAGTCCACCAGGCTCTGTGATCTTGCCTTTCTGTGATGGGGCCACACTGGATCTGAACAGCTCAATTGTCCCAGAGCCACAGCCTTCTCATCGTAAGAGCTTGAAGCAACAGTCTGTTATGATGCCCTTAATAGGAAATATGTAGAAACAGCCAAGACCTGCCTAGTTCTCACGCTGAACTCTGTGTCAACAAGAACAAATCCTTAGAATAGAGAGGGTGCCCAACTGTCCCTGAGCACTAGTCTGTCCCCGGCTTTAAAGCCATCCAGAAAGGCCTCCTTTCCAGCAGTCTTCTCCCTGACTCTGCCCTACTATCATTGTGTCTGGGGTGATTCTCAATTTCGTCCAATTTAGTCCCATTTGTGTCTGTGTCTACCCCACAGCCATCTTACCGTAGCTTCCTAAGGCACTTTGACATTCTTAAGCCAATAAATAATAATCTGGCGAGATGATCTGGATAGGTTTATATCACAAGCCTGTGTAGGTACCAGGTGAGAAAATGATGAGCTTCACGTTCGCTGATTGTTCCACCGATCAGTGATTTACTCAGACATGTAGTGAGGATGATTATCCCTCATGAAAGATGACATGCTCAAGATGATGAGGAAATGAACAAGACAGTCCTTGCCCTCCCGTTGCACATGTTCTTACAGAGACATAAGAAAATCACTGGCAGTTTGACATGGTCACATGTGCTATAAGGAAGGACCTCAGAAGCTGTTGTGGAACCATCAAGGTCCGGGGGTGGAGGGCATCTAAGAACAGAGCTGGGAGGTAGAGGAAGGAGCTCGGTGTGGTATGTAGAGTTGGAGGAAGCTTCAGAAGGGGAATTAAGCTTATCTTGTGCAACTTCAGAGGTCTAGATGGGACCAGTGGTAAAATTATAGAACGATATTGGTAATAGGGAGGTACTTGAAGTGTCTACACAGGGTTTAGATGGTTCTGAATGGCATGACTGTCATTTTGGGCTGGATAATTATTTTCTGTTGGGGGCTGTGCTGTACATAGTAGGATATTCAGTAGCATCCCTGCTAGAGGCTGGTTGCACCTCTCTTTCCTCCACAACTAAAAATACCTCTGACATCACCAAATGTCCCTGAGGTGGTCAAAATCACCTCAGGGTTGAGAACCATTGGTCTAGACCAACACTCTCAGTTTACTCTGAAAAAACAGAAACCCAGTTAACAGTAAATGACTTGTCCAATACTTAGTAGAGAGACAAAAATAAAACCCCAACTTCTGATCACAGTTCTGTCCCCTTTCTATAGCACCAGAATGTGCTGCGGGGACCTTTCAGAATTGTTTCTCCTCCCCTTCCAGCTTCTTTGTCATTGAGGATCTGGCTGATGCTGTGTCTGCTGAAGAGGGGTGGCCAGGACCCTGAGCTCGGCCTCAGCTCTGGCATGAGGCCCTAGCATGCCAATTGTGAATATGACAACAAAAAGTCACTCATAAACAAAACAGAACCTATGTCAGTCGTTGAGAAATTATTTAGACAAGTAGATACTGTTTTTCAAGCGACTTTCATCATTCTTAGCCAAAATGCTTTAATAGCCCCTACAATTTATGCCAACGGACAATGTCAAACACCAGAAAAGACAGAGTTTCATATGTTTCTGAATGCCGTGTGGCTCTCCATCTTTGCATTTCTCTGGAACACCCCTTGCAAGTCTATGGTCGTCATCACCTGTAGCTGCTTCTCATAACATGGAACCGGCCCCCTATGACCTGGACAGGATCTGAAAGCGAGCTCCCTTCCAACTTCTGAAATCTAGTAGGTTAGAATCGTGGCACAATAGTCTCCCAAGCATTGCTAAAAAAGAAGACGAGGGCATAAACACTGGAGAGCACCATCTCCAAACCTCCTTTTAATCCGTTGACAATCTTTCTCCTACATAACAGTGAAAATAGACAAAATGCCTACTTGTTTTCTTTATTTTTCTCAATGTGAGTAAAGGCCTTTGAATTCCTCCAACTGTGATGAAACTATTTTTAGCATGGTGCGAACTGATAGGGGTAAGAAAGAGGAAACTGGGCCAATTATTTATGAGAAAAGAGAAATGTAAAAAAGAGAGAGAGAGAAATTCAAATCTTTATGTATTATTCATGCCATAAATAGTACTGCAGGCCTGCTCTGTGTCAGGCAGTGTTCAAAGCATCAGGGATATAGTAGTGAACAAGATTCCTGCCTTTGTGGAGCTTCTATTCTAACGTGAAGTGATGAACAATGAATAAATAGTAATAGTTGATGTGCTATGTGGGAGAATATATCCGAGTGAGCAGTAGATCGTGAGGAGGGAGTACTATTTTAGGAGGGAAGATCAGCAAGGACATAAATATAGACAAAAATGTGATTATTAACTCCACTCCAGTCTAATATCTGGTTGGCTCCCACGTGATCTCAGTTGGGAGGGACCACTTCCACCATCCTTGTGTAAGGAATGCACATGCTTGACAGAATCCCACCATCACAGGTGATATTACTGAGCCTTCAGTTGAGCTGATACCATTAGTTTAAAAATTACTATCCTTTTTAGGTGGCCCATTCTATTTTTGTGTGTTCTGTGTTGAGGGGTTTCTTTTATTAAGCAAAAATCTGCCTCCTGCCACTTCTGCCCAACCCATATGTCTAAAATATGGCACCCCAAATTAACAAAATACTCCTTTCTCTTGTGGTAAGATATTGACTCCTACCTTCAATCAGACAGTGACTGAACAATTTTCAGGGAGCTAGAAAAAAGAGACTGTATTTTATCTCATGACACTAAGTTTTAATTTCTCGTCACAAGTTATTCAAATGAGAATTTAGTAGCTGATACAGAATTTAAATAAGATTTCGAAGGGAGGAAGGTATTGTTTTTATTCCCACCCAATGTTCACTTGCGACTTTTGCTTTGCAAGTGGACTGCAGCAAGAGGAGAGTTGGATGGATGCCTTTAATTCTGTGGCACTTTGGGAGACCATCACCCTGCGGCTCAGAGTAGAAAAAAAGGATTATAGGTATTTGGTTTCTGCGTGATCTAGAGTCGTCACAGGATAGAAGACAAGAGGGATAGGGTGAGAACTGCCTCCAGATTCAACCTCTACTTTTGATCACTGTCTGTGCCAGACAAGCTGAAACAGAGCCACTCCTAGGTGGAGAAAGAACAGCAAGCAAGAAAGCTAGCTTACAATCAAGGTATCACTCAAGTTACAACCTTTACTGGAGTTGTAGATCTTGGGTAAGGCATGTAGCCTGGGCCATCCATGGGCTATTTCAATATAGCATCTCCATCTGAGCATTGTCTCCCTCCTAGTCTCTTACAGTCTGAGATAACCCAGGGACCTACACAGAAAACAAAAATGCAAAACATCTTTATCCAAGTAGCCGAGTAGAAGAGCAGAAACCAACAGCATGATCCTAAGAGATCCCCAGGCCAGTACCAAAGGCTATCTTGAGTGACTCTCGATTGTAGATACAGCTAGATGTCAGTTTCTCTGTGTGTGATATACATTCTATAGTCTTATATAAAAGCATATAAGATTGTTTAAGAGTTCCACTTTATTTCCTGATGTTGGGGCTCACAGAGCTGCCTTCATGAAGGAGAGAGAATATTTTTAATACATAACTTATTCCCAGATGCATAGCTCTAATTTACCTGAATCCCCAATTAAAAAAAAAAAAAGCTAACATGTACTTTGAGAAAGCAAAAAATGTTGAAAGCACTACTGTTGTAATATACATTTAACTCAAAAAATGACAAATCCATGTATGTATCTAGAATCTAAGTACAGAGAAAGATGGCTGGGTTCTAATGTGACACAGAACAAGGGTTCATTATGTTGTGAAAATGTCTTTAACTCCTGTGAGACAAATCTCCTCCAATAATGAATATATCTGAAAACTTGGATTAGAGCAAGGGGGTGTTATTATATAGAATTTTCTCTAGGAACCTAGAATCACAGGATGCCAGAAGCAATGAGAGCTAAAATAATTACCATAATCCTTATGGAGAACTGGGGTTGAAGAAGTCAGCGGGGAGGGAATGTGGAGGCGTGGGGCTGGAGACAGAGGGCATCTTTCTCCCATCCGGGGTGCAGAACTAGGCTCCTGTCCCTTCCTTTTCCACCCCCACTGTCATCAGACGCCTTCTCCCCTTCAACATCTGTGATCCCTTCCCACTCTTTTCCTTCATGTTAGCATGGGATTTCCTGAGCTTCAACTCCCTGCAGCTTCAAGCTTGCCAGCCCCTGGGATAGTAACATCCAGCCTGTGCAGTTGGTAAGGAGAAGAAGGGACAAGGGACGGATGAGAGAGATTGTTGGGAAAGATGAGCTGGTGGCAGACGGTGAGTGGGTGCCTGGGTCACCACTGGGAAATCTTCTGGGAACTACCATCTCAAACCGCTCTCTCCCACTTTTACTCTGTGAGTTTTCCCAGAAGGCAAAAGATGAGAAAATCGTTCAGCTTTGTTAAAAAACATTAATGGGCAATTTTACGAACTATTTATTATTTGTTATTACTACATAACATAATAAATCATATGCATCATTAAATAATGTCAGGTTGCCTGTGTGGTAGTCGACTCTTGTAGGATATCTACTTAGGATTGCTCAGGCCTAAGTCATTATAAGAAATGCTGGTCTGAGGACTCTGACCTCAGCTGTAATTTCCTTGACTTTGGTAGAAATTATGGTGACACAACATTCCAGAAAATTACTTACTTGGGAAAGATTCCATGTTTTCCCCTTTCTGGGTTTTCAATCAACTAAAACTAAAGAGGTGTATCAGATGCCCAAGGTTCAAGGCCACTGTCTGTTAGTAACCAGCTGCTTAATCTTAGACAGTCACCACACACACACACACACACACACACACACACACACACACACACACATACTCTGGCCTCACTATCCTCATCTATAAAGTGACTTCTAGCACAAATATCCATTTTCCTAAATATTTCTTATGGTAAATGAAAACCAAGGTTATGAGTTGAGTACTACAGACCATTATTAGTGTATGGGGGATTCGTAAAATACTGTATGTTCTAGATCTGTAATAAAGATGTAAGTATAAGTTGCTTAGTTAAATAAAAGTATATTTTCCCATTGCAGATAAATAAGATTTACCAATCCCTGGATGAAGTTCTTGGGAAGTCTTTAGATGCCATAGTCAACTGCCATTTCAAAGAAGAGAAAATAGATGGTTTTGGAAAGTTCATGCTGTTTCTTCATTGAATTTTAGGTGAGTGTGTCTAAAGCAAAGAATTTAAGATGGACATTGCACTATTTTCCCTTAAAAGTGCTTCTCTCCTTTGCATGAAATGAAAATGGGGTTGAATGTTATCAGTGTTCTGTACTTCTGGTGAGGGGCCACATGGTAAAAGACTTAGTTTCTGTGCCTTTCATGGTTTTGTTGTTGTTGTCAGGAATCTCCTGAAGTATGAGGTATGAGATACAGACACCCTGACATTCTTCCAGGCTCCCATTAAGCAAATGCTGGAATACTTCATTCAATTCTAAAGGTCATCTCATTTTTTAAATATGTAGAAGGATTTAGTATCAGAGTAATAAGTCAGAATGAAGCAAAACTGCTAGAGGAAAATTTGATGGCGGTAGTGACCATTGAATCGGTACCAAGTCTGTGTGTGCAATACAAGGGTAACTTTCCAGAGGCACCCGTGGGGTGATTTTATCCTGCTTAAATTCAAGTAGGACATGGTTTAGGTTAGGTGTGGTTTTTAAACCACTATGTATGATTAAGCACACACAAGTATTAGAGAAAAAATGAACAAGGATTACTTGCTTCTGCCAAGAAAAATGATTCTCAGGAGGTACACTTCAGGTGTACATTAAGCTTGGTTTTGCTTGGCCATAAAAAGGGTGGGTAAATATTTTTTACATCATCATCCATTAATTACCTTGCCATGCTACAAAACACAAAAGCCTGCAAATTGGTGCTTTACTATTAATTGGCAATCTACCATTATCATTTCTCAGCAGAATGGAAAGGAATGGAGAAACTGAGTGGTGGTCTTCTTTAAGAAATTCTGTGGTTTTCCACCTTTTCCAGAGTCGAGTTTTCAAAGTGTGGTTTTATGATCTACTTTGAAGAATGGTGATTTCCAGAATGTCAGAATAAACCTCTGTTCACAATTCTGAATAGAACAATGCAACTGATAGAGCATTGACCACTTTCTTAATCTAAACCAGAAAATACTGATGTTTCCTTTATACTTTTTATTAACTTCAAAGTAAAGGTGCTCATTCTCTCATAATCTTTGGGGTGTGTAAATTTGTTTTATTGAGATTATATGTGGAACTAAAATGGTGATTTCATTTATTTACAAGATATTTTTGGAACATACTTACCAGGCACTAAGCGTAGAGTGCTTTATCAGTATCAGTAAATCAGTTCGCCTAGCATAACACTCTGGAGGAGAAAATGAAAATGAGAAACATGTTTACTGAATACTGTTTTTCAGTTCTGCTGGTCTGTGACAGCTTTTACCTTCTTGTCCATTCCTTGCTCTGCTCCTACTCTACTGGTTCCATGGGGACTGACCCCTATGGGCAATATTTCCTCCCACCAAGACTCACCCCCATTGTCTCCAGCTTACCCCAGTGACCTTGAACTCTGAGCTCCACTAATATCACCTCTTCCCTTTCTCCCTTGAGACCTGTGGGTGGTAATGCCTTTGGCCTCCTGCCTCTGCTGATCTCCCAGTTGATCCCCTGTTTAGCTCAAAATTCTTCCATCATCCATGTAACCATTTCTCTAGATTAAATTCCATCTGTTTAAAATATTTAGAGTGTTTTCCCTTTTCTTGGTTAGATTCTAATTGACGAACCAGGCCTTCATTAATTTCTCCCACAAGTATTAGAGAAAAAATGAACAAGGATTACTTGCTTCTGCCAAGAAAAATGATTCTCAGGAGGTACACTTCAAGTTAAACATAGATTTGGATTTTTCTACACTGAAAAAAAATTTAACTTAATATATCTGATCCGCTCCCATTTCCTATAATAAATACTGACTCTGTTAGAAAGTTAAGTGATCGGATGCCATTTTGTATCTGTCTTTTTTGGGCAGGTAAACAATATCCCGCTATAAAGGGCTTCCTTGATATTAAACTAGCTTTTCATGAAATCACTTCCCTGAGTTATTTTAATGCTTAAACCTTGCTTTTTTTCATTTCCTTCTCATTTATTATGTAGACATTTTCCTTTTCAATCTTTTCTCAGAGGTTATCGTGTCTATTAATCTGTCCGTTTTAATATATTGTGGGTACCTTCAAAAGGACATGGTGTCCCTCCTACCAACAATTTTCATTTGTTCAAACAATGTCAATGTTAAACCTGCAATGCCTAATTGAGAATCCTTTCAGACAATGTGAAAATGCCATCACAAGCAGAATTACTTGGATCCCTTGATAACCCAAAATTGAGAGACACAGGAATGAATAGCTTTATGGTGTGGTTTAAGATGCACTGCATAACTGATATTCTCCAAACAAAGCTTCCTTAGGTTTGGTATAGCACTGAAGATTCTAATCATTAACATTTCTCTCCAGCTTATGGAAATGAGGCTTTGTAAAGTCATGTTTAAAAAAAAAAAAAACTCTTGGGGAAAGAAATGCATCCATTAATAATACATAGTACATCACACACAAGTCTAATGAATTAGCAGGCCAGAGACTCCTGAGGGAGTAAACACTCAGCTTCTCAGAATTTGGTACACATAAGTAGGAGAGTACTGTGGAACTAATCTCACTAACTTCATGATGTTGCCTAGCTGGTCAAGGGAAACACGTCATAAAGGAAAGCTCAGGATGAACAGATCTTAATGTCATATTGGAGGATGGGTGGAGGAGAGGAGGCATTATTCCTTACTCTCCATTGTAAATGGAAATTTTAAATCACTGGTGCCGAAATAATGCAGGAAAGTGCTTTGAACAAGAGGTAATCAGGAGTATCTCTGCTGAGCCACAAAGTATGATATTGGAAAGAATCAAATGTGTTTAAAGGCAGAAATCATCTGTAATCCATCCTTGGTATTCCTGGAAACTGGCCTAATCCTTGGTTGACTGTAGATAATTTCTAAATAAATGGTTGGGGAATAAAGACTAAGGCCCAAAGCAAGGATAGCTAATGCTTACTGAGTTCTTACTTTATGCCAAACACTATTCTATATAGACATATACTTCATTTCATGCTTAAACAATCCTATGTAATAGGTAATATTATATCTCCTTATTTAAAGAAAAGGAAACTAGGGCCAAGGAAGTTAAATCATCTGCTGAGGTTAAGTTGGGGGTAAAAATTCAAATCTAGACAGTCTGGCTTCAGACCCTGCACTCTTAATTATTACGCTCACTCTCTCTCATGTAATATAATCATGAAGTATCTTTCAAACACAGAAGCAACATTTTTTTGTTATTAAAAATCTTACATCATTTCAGAACATGCCTATATATTAAGAGATCTCACCCTAATCTTGAATGGCCTCACTTTGAACCACAAATTCCCTCTTTCAGTGTTCCTATTCTCCTTTTCTTTTAAAACATGGCCGTCTAAATCAACTTCCTAATTTACATTCAAATTTCATTAGTCCCATGCTTTAATGGTTTAACCTGAAATTCATATTTTAAAAATCCTATTCCTCCTTTTATTTCATTTGCTCCATTGAAGAATGTGTAATCTTGAGCAGTGAGTTACTTAACTTCTCAGAGCCTTAGATCCTTACCTGAAAAGTTATGTATAATTTGTCATGAAGACTAGAAAAGGAGATCCATAAAACAACAAAGCACAGTTTCTGGTACATCACAGGTGCCCAATGAACAGGAGCCAACAAGATCTAATCACCCTAAGCCACTTCAGTCTCGAAGCCAGTGCTGGCTGCCCCATCGACTGCAGAACAAAATCCATCCCATGTATTCCCTAGTGTGTCACAATACAGGCACAACAGACCTCTTGAGCTTCAAGTCCACTTTGCTCCTCATCAGTTGATCTTGGCTAGCTCAGGAATCATCTGATCCACCTTCTCTAAGCCGTGCTCTTTGTGCTTTGACTTTTGCTCACGCTGGTTCCTCTGCCTAGACGCTCCTGGCGTCCGTGCTCCTCTGCAAACCCCTGTCACCCATGTACACACAGGCAATCTCCAGGGACTTGCAATATCCCAGTCCTTGTGCAAGATCCATCAGAGCTGTTTCTGCTACCATCTCACTGAAGTCCTTGATGACCTCCTCCTGGGTCAGCAGTTATCATCTGTCTTTCTCTGAATTCACATGGCCCTTTAGGCCATTACCGGATCAGATCCAGTTGTAGACAAGAGAAAGAAAAGGGATCTCATTCAATCACTCACAGCCTCATGCCTTTTCTCCTGTTATCTGTCTATCTTTCCTCTAAAATTTTCACCAAGGACAAATGCCAAGTATTTTTTTTCTCTTTGAATCACCTATACCAAGCTCACAGCAGCCTCCTTTTTTGGTTTTGAATGAAGTCTGGGGTGTCTTATTTGGAGATGTACTATGTGCTTCGAGTGTGGTGAATGAAGATCATAGCACTTTGTCCAGCATTACTAGCAAAGGGAGAGCTCCCTTAGATCACCTTACAGAGGGGATCTAGTGGCATTGCGCCAAGCACCCAAGCACGGGCTCCCTGAACATTATCTAATTTAATTTTCATAATATCCTCTCAAATTAGCTATTGTTTCCCTCCTTATTCAGATAGGAAAACTAGGGTTCCAAGAGCGTAGATAACTTGCCAATGTCACGTATCTGCTAAGTGGCAGAATGAAGGTGTGAAGTCCTATCTTTCCACTGCAGCAAACTGCATCACTAAAAGAGCTTTCCAGTTTAATCCTAGAAGAAGAATATGTATGTAAGATAATGCTAGAATTTTCCATTTAAAATACTTCTGAGAAGCAAGCTATTTATAAGTCTATAGATCTGTTTCTCATTGGCAAATAAGTTTATGCTTAGGCTGATGCTAAAATTAGGACTATTCTGTGGAACAAGATTGTCAAAGGTACAGCACCTTGTGGTTCTGAGACTATGCAAAAACCTCATGTATCAATGAAGCTCGGAAATGATGTCTTAACACTATTGACTGATAGAATTTTAGGGCTATATGTTATATAGAATCACCACCAGTGCTGGGGCCTTTTGAAGGCAAGGATTTCTGCCCCCTTTTCTTTTTTCTCCTTAAAAATATTTACAAATGAATATTTATAATTAATTATAAAAATTTGTATGAAAATAAAAATTCTGTAGGCATAACACTGTTGTCCCTTCTTAACAGAGTACATAAATGTGTTCTGAATTTTTCTAAAAATCACACTATTCAAATATCATGTATAAGAATAATAACTGGTATGAATAAAACTAAAAATTTTCCCAAACCACTCTCTGACTTAATTTTAATTGCAAAAGTCAGTATCCATAAAGAAGGGATTCTTCCACTGGTGAAAAATCCTGATGATGCTTAGGCCACATTTATACCTATAATAATCATTCACTCATTTTTTTCTTTAAATATATATTATACATCTCTGAGGTTCCCAGGCTCTGTGCTAGGCCCCTGGGGGCCTGAGATAAATAAGGCATAATTATTTCAGGTAACATCCTACTTTGATTTGCCACAGATTATGTCTTAGAATCACAGGATTTAAGTATCAGAAAGGATATTTCAGATTATTTAACCTGGACCCCTGTCTTATTCCATTCAAGCCTCTATAACAAAATCCCAGAGACTGGGCAGCTTATAAAAGATGGAGATTTAGGGGCACCTGGGTGGCTCAGTGGGTTAAGCCGCTGCCTTCGGCTCAGGTCATGATCTCAGGGTCCTGGGATCGAGCCCCGCATCGGGCTCTCTGCTCAGCAGGGAGCCTGCTTCCTCCTCTCTCTCTGCCTGCCTCTCTGCCTACTTGTGGTCTCTGTCTGTCAAATAAATAAATAAAATTTAAAAAAAACTTAAAAAAAAAAAAGATGGAGATTTATCTCTCATTGTTCCACAGGCTGGGAAGTACAAGATCAAGATACCAACCAGCAGGGTCACGTTCTAGTGAGGGCCCATTTCCTGGTTCAAAGCAGCCGCTTGCTCTCTGTGTCCTCACATGCAGAAGGGGCTAGGGAGCCCTGTTAGGCCTCCTTTATAAAAGCACTCATCCCACCCATGAGGGCTCCACCCCCATGACCTAATCAAGCCCAGATCCCACATTTGGCATTAGGATTTCAACGTATGAATTTCAGGACAACACAAACATTGAGACCATAGCAACTCTTAATTTTACATTTGCAAAAGTTGAGGCCGAGAGGTTAAGTACAACCCCCCAAATTAGCAGCAAAGTCACGACTAGGACCTGGGTGAGTCTCCTACCACCTACCTCCTGTCCATCATACAACTAGCCAGTATTAGTATATTCTTGATCTTATTTTCCTCCGAGAGGAGTTCCGACATGTAAGAAAAGACTAAGAAAACAAGGTCGATTTGGGTTTTATTTACAATACAAAGAAGTAGATTTACTGTTCATCAAGTACTTATCGAGAACTATTGGGAGCTTTGCTAGGTGTTGGACATATGGCTGAGCAAAAGCAGAGATGCTTTCCTGGCTCACATCCTGCTTATTGTCTGGTGTGCACGTGTATGAGACCCCAGCACAAAAGCCGTAAACTGCCCTTGAATGGGAAGACCAAAAGAGTCCAGGTGCTGACAGGCAGAATGTGACGCTAAAAATGGCAGTTAAAGGGATTGTAGCATATTCATTTCTCTTAAAAATGTAAAATAGTAAAATCTATAAATACCCCATCTATTAAAAAAACAGAAAGATACAGGCCTGTGTCTTTGGTCTCCTGCTGTTGTATGGATAACTTTTTCATATTACAGAGTGAAAAAGAATTTTTAAAAAATACAAGTATCATAGGTACACTGCAGGGCCTATCTTTGAGTAAAATAAATTTATAGTATCTTAGAAAAAATAATACTTCTATTCACAGCCCCAGGTTATGTCCCTGCTTGTTGAGTTCTCTTTTGTGTGCCAATTTCCCCTTTAATTTCCCAGAAGAGTTTGCAGGATGCTGTTTACCTTTATGTAAGTATGATTTTTAAAACTGCGATCGTCAGAAGAATGGATGGAACAATGCTTTCCTATCGAAAACTAAGGATTATGATGTGTTTACAAAAGTTAATCATAACGTGCTTTGATGTTAGTGCATTCATATGAGTGACAGTTTATCGTTTTAGCCTGTATTTCAACCATCAGTTGATTTTTATAACTTTCAAAACCTGACTTTTAAATCTGTACACTTTATTTCAGCAAAATCTTCCACCGTGAATCGGATAGTTTCAAATGATCAAAATAGATGAATACCTTAGCTCTCTTTTCTGTCACTCTTTACAATTCCGTAACAGTGGGCTGGAAGTTTTTCTGTGTTTATGTGTGTGTAGAATACACGTTCAGACTCAAATAAATAATTGCCATAATTCTTCTTCCAGTTCTAGCTGCATAGATAGATAAGTGAGGTGGCTGTCTTTTTCTAAGAGCATGTTCTTATTATGACATTGTCCCTTCCTGACATGTACGAACAGCTCTGAAGTTGAATTTCTTCCCAGACTAGTAGCATCCACAGAAGGCACATTTGGAGATTTAAAAAAAAAAAAAAAAAAAAGGCTCATCATGTTCCAGAGAAGGCTCCCTTCTTCCCATTCAGTGACTGCAAATGAGCCTCTCATGACCTCAATTCGGGAGAGTTCCGTTTGATACCTGCACAGACAGAGCCCTGCTCGGCTCATGAACCTCCTGCGTGGTTAACAGTGCCACCACGAGTAACACGAAGCATGCCACCTCCTGAATCCCTGGCAATTCCCACAGCGCTTCCAAGTCTCTTTGGCAAGAAATATTTGCAGACATTGAGTACAGTGGTAAAATTACCCGGATATAAACACCCTCCCATCCCCCACCCCAGCCCACCCCCCCCCCCCCCCCCCCCCCCCCCCACCATTCCCACTCCCCACCGTCCATAGAGCAAAAGGGGCCTGAGAAGCAGGGCTTGTGAATCCCTGTCCCAGACGCAGTTCTTAAAGGGAATTCCTCCATCTGATAAAAAGGATTCCTCTTAGGTTTCCCACAGCCTCCAGCTCTGAGGCTCTTGTGTCCGTTGTACCTGCAAACATGAAGGTTGTCAGTCAAGTGTTATTAATCCGCGTTCTGAAAAATAGGGAAGTCCCCTGCGTTGTGTCCTACTTCATAACAAAGATAACAGTCTGGTTCGGCTCACGATTGCCTTCTCATTAAAATAGATCGTTTCCAAATTCACACATAAGAGTTCCTGCTTAATGTGGACTAAGTGCGGAAAGCTGTGGTTGCCTAGGAACCAGGGGAGGTGTGTCCAAGAGGCTGGAGAACATAAATGAGTAACTGAAACGTTGACATTAGTTTCAGCTGGGTGACCTAAGCCTCGATTCAGCCCTAGCCATTCCAGACCCTTCTCATCCGCTGGTGAAACCGCTTCCTCAGAAGTAGCTCATTAAGTCATAACAATGAGAATTAGCATTTAATACAATATTCTTCTCGTTGGTGTGATAGGGGACAAGAGAATGACTGAAAAGGCAACAAGACCAGATCCTAACGTCTTTGATATACTGTGTCCAGAATAGAGAATGAAATGTCTGCTGGGACTCATGTTCTCAAACAGCTTTTTCCAAGTGTGTATGGTTCTCTTCGATTGGTTTGGGAGGGGAAAACATTTCAGTCTTCTTTTTTAAAGATGTGTTTATTTATATGAGAGAGAGAGAGAGGCAGAGAGAGCATGTTATTTCAGAGAATGGTTTCACTTTTCCACTCCTGATTCCCTTGACATGTTCCTTTACGTGGGCATCTGCTGCTTCTCAGTGCTTCCAGGGATGGCGACCGGAATCCTACTACCCCTTGAGGCTCTTCTTGGACCTTGAGTCACCACCCAGCCTGTGCCTCAGCCACGGGGAATCTTTTGCCATGTCCTCGTCCACCAACATTTTCTTTTCTCCCCGTCAGCCTCTTTTTTGGGTGAAGGGACCTTTCCCAGAAACTCCCTGTATTCCTTTTCTAGGGACGTTATAACAAATGATCGCAAACTTGGTGGCTTAAAAATAATAGCTATCTGTTCTCTCATGGTTCTGGAGGAGAGAATTCTGAAATCCAGATGTGGGCAGGGCCATGCTCCCTCTAAAGACTCTGGGGAAGACTCCTTCCTTGACTCTTCCTAACTTCTGGTGGCTCCAGTGATTGTTGGCTTCCTTGGCTTATATCTGAATCACTCAGATCTCTGCCCCCATCTTCTCGTGGCCTTCTCTTGAGTATTTTTTCTCATTGTCCTCTCTTCTTAGGATATAGTCATGGCACTTAGGGCCCACTTTAACCCAGTATGAGCGCCTCTTGATCCTTAATTAATTACATCTGCAAAGACTATTTCCAAATAAGGCCACATTCCAAGTTTCTTGGTGACTATGAGTTTTTGAGGACCATTACTTGTAGTAGAATTCTCTAGAGAAACAAATAGGACATGTAGAGAAGGAGATTTTTTTTTTAATCAGGGATTGACTCACACAATTATGGAAGCTGAGAAGCCCCCATCTCTGCAAGGCCAGAGAACCAGAAAAGCCAATGAAGTAGGTTCTAGTATGAGTCCAAAGGCAAGAGAAGACCAATGTCCCAAATCAAAGACCATCAAGCAGAAAGAAAAAATTCTTTCTTGTTCAGCATTTCCTTCTATTCAAGCATTCAACAGATTGTATGACTCAGCCTTATTGGGGAGGGCAATCTGCTTTACTAAATCTATCCATTCAAATGTTAATCTCATCCAGAAACACCCACAGAGACACATCCAGAATATTATTTAACAAAATATATGGGCACCCCATGGCCCAGTCAAGCTGGCACATAAAATTAACCATCACACTGCTCAATGCACTACACTCCCCATAGCAGATTTCCTTTTATATTTTACTGGCACCACCGGTGAGGGGATTACAAGAGCAGTGATTGACTTTGACCCTTTCCTTGAGGCCTATGGTGGAAGTATGGATGAATGAAACAAGATGGGATTGGGAGGGAGACAAAGCCTAAGAGACCCTTTATCTCACAAAACAAACTGAGGGTTGCTGGGGGTAGGAGGGTTAGGGAGAGGGTGGTTGGGTTATGGACATTGGGGAGGGTATGTGATATGGTGAGTGGTGTGAAATGTGTAACCCCGATGATTCACAGACCTGTACCCTGGGGCAAATAATACATTATATGTTAATAAAAATAATAAAAAAAAATTCTGCCAGCAAAGAAAAATGGATATTAGATAAGCAACAAATCCATTATATTTCCAAATATTTCTTTTTTGTGAAATAGACCCATCTATATTAGTTTATGCCTTGTGTTGGCAAGTGACAAAAAAAAAATTTTTTTTTTAAATCACTCAGGCTAGGGGTGCCTGGGTGGCTCAGTGGGTGAAGCGTCTGCCTTGAGCTCAGGTCATGATCCTAAAATCCTGGGATCAAGCCCTGCACTGGGCTCCCTGCTCAGCAGAGAGCCTGCTTCTCCCTCTCCCTCTGCACCACCCACCCTGTCCTGCTTGTGTTCTCTCTTTCTCCCCCAAATAAAAGCTTAAAAAAAAAAAATCACTTAGGCTAACAACAAAATAGGAATGTTTAGGCTTCAAATAAGGGTAGATTCAAAAGTTCAAAGGTTATGCTTAGGACCTTGTTTCTTACATCTTTCTCACCCCTGTTTTCCTCTGGTGTTGAATTAATACTTAAGGAGCCTCTAACAATGCAATGATAAAGAAAGCCACCAGCACCTCCCATCATACAAAATCCACCCATCCATAGACCACAGGGCAAGAGCTTAACTCTGCTTCCTACAGAACCTTGATTTGTGCTGCTTAAGTGCTTTATTCTTGGTAAGTTCAGTGTACCCATGGATGATCCAATCAATACCTTCCTCATATCCAGAAATAAATCCCTCCACATGACCTCAGCCATTACTTCTTTGAACCAGTCCACCATCAGAAAAGCAAGCAAGATATCCCCCTCTCCAAACACCACATTCTACCCTTCCAGCTCTTTTGTTCTGATCTCCACACTTGCTATTCTTTGCGTTTGTTACAGAATCTTTTTGTCTTGGTTCTTTCTCACTGTCCAAAACCCATCTCTCCTGTCTTTACTTCCCTCTTTGCCTGGTTAGCTTCCATGGTCCATCTCCTTTTATGTACCTTCAACTCCCTTGCATATCTTTCCTCCCGTCATATTCACCAGGCAATAACTAAGCCAGGTAGATGAACCCCTTCACCTGACTTACCCATACGTTTTTGGTTGAGCTTTGTTAAAGCCACATAGCTGAGCATCCGAGACTCATGATCACTGCATCAGATGTGCTCACAACACTCTATGGCTCTCCTACTCTCTCTGTAGCCACTCTCTAACTCTCCATAATGATTAGCTCATTATTTCTCCCCTTGCACAAAAATTCTTCTCCCATTCCTCATTCCGAGCTAGCAACCTTGCTTCTTACTTCACTGAAATGATAGTAGTCACTAGATAGAAACCCCCTCTTTCCTTGCCTAATTGTACACGTACACCCCCATTTTCATCCTCCTCTCATGTCACAGGCGAGGCAGTTTCTCTACATATACTCTGTATCTTGTCCCCATTTACCTTCTTAGGACTGCATACATGCAGTCAGCTATTTTCTCTCCCATATCACCAGTCTTTCTGCCTTTAATGGGCCACTCTTCTCAGCATGTAAATGTTTTCTAGAGTCTACTATATTTGAAATATTCTCTTGATTTTATGTTTCCTTTCACTTACTCCCCTACTTCTGCTCCCCTACAAATCCAGCTTTCTCTCCCCGCCACCAAAAAAATCATTTACCTAATCTGACTCCACTTCATTACCCCTCATTTTTCTGTCCCTCACCATTTCATGAAAAAGGTTTTCATTAAGGTGGTCATTATCGCCATATTCTAAAGCTAATGAATACTTTTCCTGTTCTCATCTTACTCAACATCTCAGTAGCTTTCAACCCAAAGACCACCCCTTCCTTCTTTTTTTTTTTTTTTAATAATTTATTTATTTGACAGAGAGAGAGATCACAAGTAGGCAGAGAGGCAGGTAGAGAGAGAGGGGGAAGCAGGCTTCCCGCTGAGCAGAGAGCCCGACGTGGGGCTCGATCCCAGGACCCTGAGATCATAACCCTGGCCGAAGGCAGAGGCTTAACCTACTGAGCCACCCAGGTGCCCCCCACCCCTTCCTTCTTGAAGAACTCCCATGTAGCTTCCATAGAAACACACTCACAAGGATTTCCTCTTACTTCCCTGGCCCTTTTCCTTAGAGAGGAGTCTTGAGTACGCTTCTCCACGTATGTTCTCCTTTTACCAGGGTTTTAAAAAACGTACCTACAGCTCTTGCCTGTGCATCTCCATTCAAGCCCTATATTCAGGGCTGCAGGTAAATACAGACACAGCCTATGTGACATTACTGCTTAACTGACTCAGAGACATTTCAGATTCAACATTTTGCCTTATCCCACATTGCATTCCCTTGGCGTGCTCCTGGAGCCAGCTTCCAGTCTGTAGTAGATAGCACCTCCATTTATTTCAGAATGCTGGGAGTTTTTCTTTACATTCTATTCTCACTCATCCTCCCTCATTCAATGTATGACTGAGTGGTATCAATTCAGTCTCTAAAATATATTTTAAAATGTATGGACTTCTCACTGTCTCCACTGTCAACATTTTAGTTCAGAGTCAACCGTTGACCCTCAGATTGGTGGCACTTTAAACACTCTTGCCCCTTTCCTGTCCATTCTCAAAAACATAGCCAGGATACTCTTTTAAAAACAGAAGTTGGATTATGTTACCCTATGTTTTAAATCCTTCAAAACCTTCCCGTGGTACTTAGAATAAAGTTTAGAGTCCCTCCAAAGCCCTAGCCTACCAAATTTTCCATGCCATGACCCTCTGTCCTTTTCGCGTTGTGCTCCGACCACACCGTTCTTCTGGTGTTCCTTGAAAACATCAGGCTCTTTCCCCTCAGGGACCTCAGGGACCTCACACATGCTCCTCCCTTTGCCTAAAAGACTCTTCCCCATTCTTCATAGGTGTCATCTCAAATATCACCTTCTTAGAGAGCATATTCTATCTTCATGCCCCATTCCAAGCCTGGACACAGACTGACTTACTGTGAAGCTAAGAGCTATTCTTAAAGCTTTCCTAAAATCTTGTTGGTAACAGAGATGTTGTAAGTCAGAATATGAAAATTAGTCATCAGCATCATTATTCCTTAGACCATTGTCATACCCTTCAGAGGGATCCTTATTGTCCATTTCCTCCTGGGCCACCATGTTTTAGAAACTGCTTCCCCTACTGATAGGAATTCCCTATGACCTGGACCTTGTTCCCCGTGTCCAGAAGTTCCACCCATTCTCCCTGGCTCTAGTCACCAGACCCTTCCTCTTTCCAGTTAATAACTCACAGTTTTCCAGCTATACCAACCATAATGAAGGGAGCGTTTTTTTTTTCTTTCTGTTACACAGGGTGGCTTAATGTCTCTTCCTTCATCACTTTCTTGTGGAGTAGTTTATAATATAAACAGTAGCCCCATTAAAGTTTATTCCCAAAAAAGAGCATTCTTCCTCAAAGATAGTCATGAAGACTGTAGCTTCCTTTAGACTATGGAAAAGGCTACAGTTTTAAAAGTAACAATTCATTTTATTTTATTTCTCTTTTTTGCATTTTTACTTATTTTTATCATTCTTTTTTTTTAAATGATTTTTATTTATTTATTTATTTATTTGACAGACAGAGATCACAAGTAGGCAGAGATGCAGGCAGAGACAGAGAAAGAGGGAAGCAGGCTCCCTGCCGAGCAGAGAGCTGGATGCGGGGCTCGATCCCAGGACCCTGGGATCATGACCTGAGCTGAAGGCAGAGGCTTTAACCTACTGAGCCACCCAGGCGCCCCTATTTTTATCATTCGTGAAGTATGTCTCCGTGTGTGTTTTTAGTTAATTAAATTTTTAATTTTAATTCCAGTATAGTTAGCATACGGTTCTTATATTCGTTTCAGGTGTTCAGTAAACTGATTGAATAATTCTATACATGGTTCAGTGCTCACAGTGATAAGTGTACTCTTTATCCCCATTGCCATTTCAACCATTCAACCATCCATTTGAAAATCAAGCTACATAGTTACTTAGAGACAGATATGGATAAGTAAATAACAAAAATATTAATTGTGGCTAGTGAAAGTGTAAGTGAACAGAAAATATTTTGCATTACTTTCATTTTTTCACTGGTCTACAATGTTTATCAAAGATACTGTAGGGGCGCCTGGGTGGCTCAGTGGGTTAAGCCGCTGCCTTCGGCTCAGGTCATGATCTCAGGGTCCTGGGATCGAGCCCCGCATCGGGCTCTCTGCTCAGCAGGGAGCCTGCTTCCTCCTCTCTCTCTACCTGCCTCTCTGCCTGCTTGTGATCTCTCTCTGTCAAATAAATAAATAAAATCTTTAAAAAAAAAAAAAAAAGATATTGTAAAGCCTAAATAGATAACACAAATAGTGTTTGTGTTTAACACTTTGCATATTATTGCTAAAAGTAGGATAGTATGGGCTGGCGATCCAAGCCACAGGATCTGATGTATGACTTAAGGTTTCTGTCTTCTCGATGTGCATATATAGGGACATATAAACACATAACTGTGTTTCCACTGGGATGTAAAGTGTCTTTACATGTATGATGAATGCGAGTGGCTAACATCCTCCAAAAAGACTATTCATCTGCGATGAACAAAGTAGAAACTAATGTCTCTCTGCCTTATATTATTTACATGCCATAAGTTTGATATTATGTCAGGAGTCCTTTCCCATGTCTCACCTGGCAAACACAAATTGTGGTGCCTTCAGTAAAAAATGAAGAACACCTGCTCACCATTATTTATGTGCAGATAGCCTTTCAAATGCTTAAGTGCCTCCCTCCCAGGCTTCTAGGTTACTTCCCTTCCGGTTCATTGTTCACCATTGTACAATGCTTTCTCCAGTTTCTCCATTGCACATTCACTGTGAGTGAGGCTCTAAACAGAACGCAGTGGCCTGATGGGGTATTAACCAGTGCGAAATATGGAGCAAGGATAACCGTGAACTCCCTCGTGTCACATATGGGAACGTCTGACACATCAGATGAATGATCTCTACTGATGCAGTGTTTCCCACCAGAGACATCCAGAAGGGTCTAAAGTGCCTAATAGCTTCATATCATGGGTCAATTTATATAAAATGTGTTCAACTATCAAATGGATCCTTCTTCATTCATTCCAATAACGGAATTCATTTAGGTATAAGGAATGACATTTCAGACGTTGGTTTATCACTCGTCTTAGTTTATTCAAAGAACTTTCCCAATTGTGTTTTTCTTCAGTGTTCTCTCTCTCTTATACCTCCTGGATGATTTTGCTATGTGTTCTCTTTAACCACGTATGCTTCTTTCTTTTTTTAATCTTTTCCCTTAAATCACCTTATATCCTTTTCCAATATTTCAGTCTGTGTTTTCCTTAATAATTTCTTCTCCTACAGTCTTGCCTTTAATCATTCTCCTGACTTGCTTCATTTTATAATACCCTTTATTTTTATCAAAGTCAGCATCAATAATTAACTTTTTATTGAGTGCCTGCAGGGTACATAACATTGAACTTGCTTCTTAATCTCTCTATGTCATTACCTATGGTATATACACACATATTACTGGAGAAGCAGCTACTACTCATTGTCCCCCCTCACATTGCCACCAACTACCTAATTACTTATCCTTTCTCAGGAAGAGAAAACTCAGTAGCTTTTATGGCTCCTACATCTAATCTTGGTCACTGCATATGCTCTTGGGGTACATCAGGCATCCCTCCATCAAGCTGTAGCATGTATACTGTGTGAATGTAGTTCAAGTACCCAAATACAAAGTAAAAGAATCTGGGAAAATACGCCTAATATCCCAGTATCCAACTGCTTTCCAAGCGTGGGGCACCCTGAATGAGTGATTTCCTCCTCCTTTGTGTTCTGCTTAAACTGACCTAATTATCTATCTACTCCTGAGACAATTATATTTTTTTCATATATTATATCTACAGCTATATTTTCTTTATCCATATTCTATCTCCCCATCTAGGTTGTAGGCTATTTATATTCTTTGCCTACACCTATACAATATGTGGTTTGAGAAGACACTTAATTAAAATGTATTGAATTAGAATAAATCATCTTATTTTAGAGTAAGTCACACAGAAGGGATCAAGAGATAATAATCTCTGTGTACTGCATATTCAGACTAAGAAAATGAATAATTTCAAGAGTAAATTCTTAGGAATAAGGCTGTTTCCTTGACTTTGTGAGTAGACTCGATTTTCAGGAATGTTCTTCCGTGTTCCCTCTAACTGAGAAAGAATATATTCTGTCAAACGAAGACATCATTATGGCTGTGCAAACACACCTGGGTTTCCAGGATATAGAATTGTCACAGAGGATGACCGGACAAGTACTTCTTTCCCTGCCCCTACAAGTGACCTAACAGGCTGCCACTCAAACCCCACAGATCTTCTGTTTTTCTAACAGAACACAAGACCATAAAAGACCTCGGGGTCTATCAAAGAGCTTTGCCTAATTTTATGTCAATTTAAACTCACCAACTTCATGAGCATCCTGACCTCTCAACTCTCTGGGAAGTTGTGTTCCATTGTGTTCTCCTCAGGACATATTTTTGACCTGAGGGAGTATTTGCTGCTTCTCAGGATCTTCTCTGCTTTGCTATCAAGTGAAAGGTGACTGTAGCGATGCTGCCATGTGGATTCTCTCTGACAGAAAAATAAAAAATAAAACTGTGTTATCCACCTCCATGGAATTCCCATTCCTGCCTCAGACTCTGGAGCACATTGGTGGAGTTTCACAGAGGACACCAAACCAGCACTGGGAAGGAGAACCTCAGAGATGAATTGCCTTTGAGAGTGAGCAGGGTGAAATGAGAGAAAGCTGAGTGGACTCACAAAGATCTCCCGTCTGGTTCTTGCACAGGAAGAATTCGTAGCAGGACTTTGAGCCAGTCATCTCACCTCAGTTTCCTCGTCAATAAAATGAAATATTCCACTGAATTATAAGGATGGGTCTTCCAATTCCAAAATGCTATGCTTAAATAAGAAAAAAATAAAATTCTATACTTAAATTTTCTAACTTAAACTCAGTAATTCCCCCTCCTGCACAGCAATCTATTCTAAGGAAATAACCCAAGATATAACCCAAAATTTCCATACAAAGATTTATCGTTTATATAAAGAAACCTGGAAGAAGACTAAATATATGTTTGACAATGAGGGATGGCTAAGTGAATTCTGATACATCCAAATAGTGAAATTTTATGCAACTATTAAAAAATATTTTCCACGCAGAGAGCCTGCTTCCTCCTCTCTCTCTCTGCCTGCCTCTCTGCCTACTTGTGATCTGTCAAATAAATAAATTTAAAAATCTTAAAAAAAAATATTTTCCACGAATCTGTAATATCATACTGTGTTTATTTTACCTGTCTTTCTTTAAGCAGAAGAAAACTATAGTCAAAATTATCCAGGATTTTTAGTACATAAAATTAAGAAATACATTAAAATGTCAATACAGGTTACCTCCGATAGTTAAATTTATATGTATTTTTAATGTTATTTCATAAATCTTTCTATATTTTTCAACTTCCCTACATTGGATTTGTGATATTACCTTTCAGTGAGAAAATGGGCAAGTGATGTCACTTTTATTGTTTCAAAACCAAGTGTGTTTTTCACTAAGGAGGAATCCAGACTATAACTGTATAATTGTGAATTTTGAAGAGATGACGAATCCAAACGCAGAAATTTGGGAATAAATTTCCATATGTGAACAAAACAAAATGATTCGGGGATCCCAGTAAGTTATGTGTAGAATGTGTAGCCGTCAATTTCACAGTGCTGTTTAGACACAGATATTTATAGCCCCATTAATACAATTCAAAAGAGAAGTGCGTGTTTTGAAAACATCTTAAGGGGAAAATAGGATATCTTGATATTGAATTATGTAAACCAAGATGCCTTGCAATAGCCTTGTTCTTTCATAAGAAATTTTCATGAGTAGAACAGATACTAATCCGATTAATATTTTTTAGGTCAGCCGCTCAAAGCAGCCCAAGAAACTATGTGCCTGCAAAAAATATTCAATAGATCACAATCTTTTTTGTTGTTGCTGTGAACAAGCACTCCTATTTGATTTAAACTAGTGCCCTGACAGAAAAACTGTTTGTGGTATTATAAAATAACAATTTTAAGATGTGACCTGAAAAAAATTGATTTTGCAGAGGTTCAAATTGTTTTTGTCTTGTTTTAATTTCACTGACATTAACAGCCAGTTTGTTTTGGTTTGGTTTATTTTGTTTGTTTGTTTGGGGGTTTTTTTGTTTTTGTTTTTGGTAGCCTTGCTGCTTAACTCAAGGGTGTGACCTCTGAGCCCACGTTATTACCTTGAGTTTGTGGGATTTTAGGTGCCCTTGTGTCTGAAGAGAGAGCGGTGAAGCAAACAATCTTATAAGCTCTCTCCCAGGTCTATGCGTCCCCCTGGGCTTGGCACATCTTCCCAGGGTACATTCTGAAGCATTATGTCTCAAAGACTATTTTTCCCTCGGTGATTGGATTCTTCATATGAAATTAAGTGGGTCACATCAGCACGGATCATGTTACAAATTTTGTTCCCACTGAGCAAGAAGTTAACCTTAACATTTGCAAAAGGGGGATTTGAGACCTTGTGAAACCAAACATATTGACATCATATTTCCCTAATGCTTAAGAGAGAGAATCAAACAAGTTGCTTAACATCTGACAAAAGCTGTTTGCTAATCATAGTTACGCTCTAGGAATAGTCTCCATTAACTAGATAAATGATGGGCTCTTCAGTTTACAAAATGAGGAATGGTGAGATGCCTAACCAACCTGTAGGAGGAAAAAGACACAAAGTAAAGACTCCCGAAGAAATGAAGATGAGCAGTGAGTTTCTTTTCAGCTAGCCACACATGAGAGTAATTATGAATTATTGAAATCATGGTTCCATTCATCTTTCCTTCATCCACTGGTCCTGAAGAGGATTAAGGGGCTCTGACTTTCCAGGGTATATGCTTCTTGCCTTTTTTTTTTTTTTTTTTTGCCTGTTCTGCCTCACTTACATGCTTTATAGGACTGTGTCATCATGAGTCACAACGTTGAAGGATTTTTCGGAGGTGTACCAAGTGCCAAAGCTATTTTAATAATCTCTACTGGTTTGTTGTAGGGCTTTTTTTTTTTAATGATAGAGAAACTCACAATGCACAACATTCATTTTGTTCTTTATAGCAACTTTTTGCTATGAAAGTTCTTTTTCTCCACCATAGGTTTTTGTTGTGTTGTTGTTGTTTCTTGGTTTTGAGTTTTATTGTTTTTGTTTTGTTTTTTTTAAACCCTGGCTTCTTCTTTGCACTACAAGGCTTCAAAGGGATTTTCATGCTAATTTTCCCATGTAGCTGGCTTTGGTGTCTGGTCATTTCCTGAGTTAGATGACTGGAGAAAAGCAACTAAGAAGTCTGTAGTGGTGAGCCCTGTACAGGCCCTGTTACGGATCAGGATCAAGGTGACCTTTCAAAGGCTGCTGTTAAGCTAACACCTATAAGCTGTTAAAAATGTAATCTCTGTACATAATTTCTATTCTGAGGCTCTTTATGATGGCAATTCTTTATACCCCATTTTGATTTGAAAAAAACCTGCTAGTAACATATAAGCCGCTTATTGAAAATTCGATATAAATATCAAAATGAACTGCTTTATTTCATGTTTTCCATATTAAAAAGATTTTTTTAATTGACCAACTTTAATACTCTTTTTACAGTCCATTTCACACTGGGAATATGTTAAAACCTTTTGACTGGTCATCTCCTCTAGATGGTTTTTAAGTAGGAGCAGGCAATCCAGGCTGGTTGCCTAAAATGATCACTGTATTATGCTCATATTATGAAGCATATAATTGAAAATGTGTATGTGGTTGAAAATGACAGTTTTATCAGCAAGGGAAAGTCAGGAGTCGATGAACTTTCTTGTTGTCCTTTTTGTTCAAAACTCATAAACAGTTTGGCTAAACAACACTAGCGGTAATTTATTGAGTGCTTACTATGTTTCAAGCACAGTGCTTAGTATTTTCCTTGGGTTATCTCATTTAATTCCTTGTCATAACTCTTTAAAGTAGAAATTTTACAAAATTTTAACAGGGTTTAGAGAGTTTAAATGGTCTATCTAAGATCACAAAGCTAGCCTGGGTAGAACTTCAAACCCACATCCGAGTAATTTCCTGGCTGCTCTTCCTAAGAGCTACTGTTGCCTGCCTCCCTTTGCAGCGTGGAATAATAAGGAAGAGCCTGTGCAAACCCCTCAGGGGTTGAACCACCGCAGAGAATGCTGTGAGCACGACGCTGGAGGAGCTGAGCTTTCCTCCACTGTGCTGACACAAAGCATTCATTCCCAGCTTCATCCATTCAAGCAATAGCCAGTGAGCCCTATGTTATTCCAAACCCTTTGCTAGTGTTACATGGTAGGCAAAGATGAGTAAGACCCCATTCCCCTTCCTGGGAGGGTCCATGGCAAAAGAGAGAGAACAGATATGTCAACAAATTATTCTGAAATATGAGCTAAATTTGGAAAGTAAGCAAATCTGGGGAAGCAGGGGAGTGACAGTGAGAACCCCAGGGATAAAGTAGCTGCTGGCTGGAGGGTAGAAAGCCGTAGCTATGAAGGATGTCCATGGTGGGAAGGAGGGACTGCAGCTGACAAGAGGTCAAGCCTGTTGCCCAGGCCTCCCGTCAGGCTTCCCTAAGTACTGGGAATAAACCAAAGGTGGTTCCTTAAATCATAATTATATAGCCATGGGTTTAGGGGGATAGGGGCAGACTCTTCAGAGTTGCTGTTGTCCTAACTCCAAAATTCCTACCCTTAAGATGGAGCCCCCAAGTATGGTTTGGTTCATTCTACCAGGCTGTGTCACCGCAGATCCAAATCTATGATCACTTGAAATAGGGCTGAGACTTAGTCTGTTTAAGTAATGGTTAAATACAGGGTTAGATGAAAAGAAGAGGGAGAATTTTACCTCCCACCTCTGAGCTGTGATTAGAAGTTTGCTCTAGGAAAACACTTTGAGACTAGCCCTTCCTACCCTGATGTTGTGTTTTCAGCATCCATGTTGACTGTATTATTTAACTTTTATATATATATATATATATAATATATATAATATATATATATATATATATATATTTAAAGGGGCTGTGAGATCATTGCTGCATTTCTCTATTGAGTTAGTAACTGGCAAAAATACTTGGTTGGAAGGAGTAGCAGCTAATGACCAGTATCTTGGATTAGTGGCGACTGAAAAATGCATATAGTTATTTTGCTTGTTTAAAGGCTTTGGGGTCCTCTTATTCTTACACCTCTGCTGTTCGTTTATCTTTCTTTTTTTTTTTTCTTCTTCCTTGCTCACGAAGTTGAGTCAGCACCAGAAACATATTCAAATTAGACTTGTCATACAGAAAAAAAAAAAAAGAAAAAAAAAACACAAAACTCTAACTTTGTCAGGGTGGGTGGAGGGGGAAAAAGGCAACTTTTTGTCAGTCTTTTGTATTTCAGCAGCTGGATTCATTGCTACCATGGCAACGGACCACATGATGAGGTGTATTAGATTGCTGTGTGTTGAGCACAAGGGGAAGAATGAACACAGCGTTTTATTGAAGTTAAAGGTTGCTTTGGAGTTTCTTCTGTGGAAATGTGTAAGGTCAAATACTATGGCTCTCAGCATTTGTAGGACTTTAGGGGAAGAATTAGGGGCAAGTTCGTGCAGTTCACTACAAAACCAGGTAAGGCACCACCGAATCTATGAAACTGAACTCTTCTGTTGCAGGAGCATAACTTGCTGGGTGGAATTTCACCGGCGCCCCCACCCCCCAAGCCCTCCATGGGCACAGGACAAATTTCTCCTGTCCCCCTCCCACCCCCAGCTCCCTCCCCTCCGATTTCACCCTTTATTAATTTGAAAGTCTGAAACGTTGTGAATTTCTCTAGTTCTTTGGTAGTGTGTGTGAGGGCGCGCGCGCAAGTAAAAGAAGGAAAGCTGGAAAGAAGTAGTAAGAATGCCGTAATTCGCGTCTTCGGGTCAATGTAAAACTTGGGCAAAGTGCTTCCTTGCTTTGATCTTTGAAAAGGGTCCCCTTTTCCGAGAGGACACCTGATGGGCGGCATCCGGGGTCCCAAGCTGTTTTGTCCCGTATACTAAATTAAGCCAGAGGACAAAGTCCTCCCACATGTTACTTTGTGTATTTCTCGTATCTGCGCATTTGTTCCTCTTGCATCATATTCCTGACAGCCTCATCTCACAGGAGCGGTTCAGTGTTATCTATAATTTTTACAGCATATTTTATTTCCATTAGTATTCTGTCCTTTCAGGCACTGTGGTTCTGTGTGCCTCGGAGGATTTAAAAATAGAAGCAAATACAATACGGGTTAGCATAAAATGAACTCTAGCTTGGAGGCTGGGGAGAGCCGAATGTAAACAATGCAGGGTGGTGTGGGGAAGCAGCCATTCCCAGAGCTCAGAAGCCTCCTCCTGCGTTGTTTACTTGGCCCCCTAGCAGCTTGCTTCAAAAGAAGTGGCTTTGATATCCCCAGAGCAATTTAGAGGACCAGAAAATGTCTTGACTAGTAACTTACATTCCTGCCTTCTTCACGGTTTCTACTTGATGTTTGATGTCTGGTCTTTCTCATAAGACATTAGGATTTACTTTAGTTTTTTTAGCCAAGGGCTAACCCACCCAGCCAACTTTTCTCAACTCAGAACAAATAGAACAAAGTTGTCCTGGCAGCTTTAGGGACAAAGCCTGACCAAAACAGGAGCATACACCCCCCCAACCCCCCACTCCCCCACCTCCCTCACCCACACCCTCCCCCATTTCTCAGGAGGATTCATTCTCTACCTGGAGTGTTTTCATCAGAGAAAGTAGTATTTTCCTGGCTAAAATCGGTTATTTGCCACTAGACTGATTTGGATGCAAGCCAAGCAAATGATCCCAAGTTCCGCCATATATCACTCTTTCTTCAAAAAGGGAAACGGATTTTCTGAAACCCATTCGGCCTCTGTGGTTTTCATTGTTATTTCCTTCGTCTCTCTGGTTTTTATACATCTGGGTCATCTTCTAAATTTGAGCAAGGAGTTATAATTACTTTTCAAAACAATTTTTTTGGCCATAATTGCGAATAGAGGGCACTATTTCCATGATAACAAATATCAGAAGCATTATACTAACAGTGAACATGTGTAAAATGCCCATATTGTGTCTGAAATTATTCTTTCCTTTTACCCTGTGTTGTTTGGAATATAGAACAAGCTATGAGCATCAACTCTGAAACATCAAATATTTTCACAAGCATAAGTTGTTATTAGCTAAGAATAAGAAGTTCCCAAGAAGGAGTGAAAGATGGTTCCTGGCAAAATATTTTAAAGTGTGAAGTTCTCAATACTGACAATATCTGAGGTAGAAAGTGATATATTAAAGGAAAAATAAAAGAGGGAGGGGGGGCAGAGAAAAAGGGAGAGAAAGTCAGAGACACAAAGAGAAGACACAAGAGAGACAGATGAGAAGTAAAGATAAACATGTAAATGATCTCTTAACCATGCTATATTCTTTCCCAGCTGTGCTGGAATGGATTAAATCTTTCTTCATAAAAGAAGCGAGATGGAGTAGTGTGGATGAGGTGGAATTACTGAAAAGTACTAGCATTCCACTATCCCGTATTTGATATACTTGATCAGGCCTAGATCCATTCTATAACTGGAGTGACAAATAACTATTTTTCAGTTCCAGTAGTTCCTATTTTCTCTGTTCTTGCTGCTGTGGGCTAAGATATCAGCCAGCTGAGACATTAGAGTGAGATATGTGTAAAAATGAATATATACCCAGATTTCTGTGATCTTTATACACCTGACACTAGGCCATATGTACATGTCCATTTCTCAGGTTAGCATAACTGAGAGGTCCATATAATGCAAGATCCTTTTAAGTTTTGTTTTTTAAATAATAACTATATATTTAAGTTGTACAACATAATTCGATACACACATATACATAGTGAAATGATTACCACAGTCAAGCTAATTAATGTATCTTTTCCTCACCTAGGTACTGCTTTTTGGTATGTGGTAAGAGCACTTGAGATCTACTCTCTTATCAAATTTCCAGTGTGCAGTAATACAGTATTATTACCTACAGTCATTATGCTATACATTAGCTTTCTAGACTTATTTATCCCACATAACTGCAAAGTTGTACCTGCTGACCAACATCTCCTCATTTCCCCCACTTCCCCATCTCTGGTAACCACCATTCTACCCTCTGCTTCAATGTATTTCGCTTTTTTAGATTCCACATGTAAATGAGAACTTGCGGTATTTTTCTTTCTGTGTCTGGCTTATTTCACTTAGTATAATGTCTTTAAGGTTCATTCATGTTGTTGCACATGGCAAGATCTCCTTTACAAATACTCCATTGTATGAGTATACCACAATGTCTTTATCCATTCATATGTCAGTAACACTTACATCATTTCCATATCTCGGTTATTGTGAATAATGCTGCAGTGAGCATCGGAGCGCAGATATCTCTTCCATATACTTATTTAACTTCCTTTGAGGATATACTCAGAAATACTCAGATTGCTGGATCATATGGTAGTTCTATTTTTAGTTTTTCGAGAAACCTCTACACTGTTTTCCATAATGGCTTTAAGGAAGTTTCTTTTCTAGTTGTTTTGATACTTACATTCTTAGGATGTGAAATGATTTTTGATATGCTCGTTTTTAAATTAGAAATGTTGCCAAGGTGTTTTAATTAAATCGTATTTTTGTCAACATTTCTTTAAATCATGCTGTATTGTTCATTTTGAATGATTGGATGTGTTTCTGAACATTTTAGCTTTAATTTCTAGAACTCCCTAACCTCTCAGGCAAACAGCTAATTATCTACATCTACCTCTATTAAGGAGATAGATGTTCAACGGAGGCATGATGAAGAAGAATTGTAGTGACTATTATAGCTTCTTCAATAAAATTAATGGTAACTGTTGAACCCCAAGACAATATTTCTAAAGTAAAGTTCCATTTTTAGGTATTGTTATTTTTAAACCTGTAACTTCACTAAAGTGTATTTTATTATTAACAACCATGTAATTTTTGCATAAAAAGAATTGGACTTTTAAAAAATATTCTTAAAATGTTTCATATGGAAAAAAAAAGTAATGACACCGTGATGATGATCATGACGACAGTGGCCATAATGATTAATTCAGGGAATAAAATAGACTTTATTAGAAAGTTCTAAGCCCTGTATATAGTAAAAGGCCAATGTTTCTAAAAAGAAAACAGAAATTTCTGAGGTACTTGGGTTGCTCAGTTGTTTAAGCATCTGCCTTCAGCTCAAGTCATGATCCCAGGGTCCTGGGATCAAGTCCCTTGTTGGCCTCTCTGCTCATTGGGGAGTCTGCTTCTCCCTGTCCCTTCCCCCCGCTTGTGCTCTCTCTCACGCACACACACTCTCTCTCTCTCTCTCTCAAATAATGAATAAAATCTTTAAAAAAAAAAAAAAATTTCTAATGGGGGGTATGATTTTCAGATATTTATTTTCTAATTTAATTAATTCCATTAATAACATTTAGAAAGCTCTAACAATAGGTGAGTCTGCTATAGTTTCATCAGAGCTTATTATAAAGGATGTTGAATTTTTTCAATAAGCAATAGAGGCTTTCATCAATGACAATTAAATTTACCAATAATTGTGCAGTGTGATAGTAAAAGAGTAAGCTCATTGCTGGTAGTGAATAATTTGTCTTAATGTACAAAAAGGGAACAATCAACTGGTTCCATTCTCATAGTATTAGCCTGATAAATTTTAAAGTAATATTATTATAGTAATTTCCCACTACCTGGTATGCATATTATCCAATAATCACTATTGACACCACTTTAATATTTTAATCATCTTTATAAATTCTAAAATTTTTTTTTTTTTTTTTGAGAAAGAGAGAGAAAAAGAGAGAGGGCATGCACACAACCAGGGGAGTAACAGAGGGAGAAAGAGAGAAAGCATCTCAAGCAGACTACCACTGCATGTGAAGCTTGACACAGGGCTCAGTCTCACAACCCTGAGATTATAAACTGGTTTGAAATCGAGAGTTGGACGTTTAACTGACTGAGCCACCCAGGAGCCCCCTTAAATGATTTGTTCTAAATAAATAACAATGTTTTATGTCTGAAATTTATTAATTTGGCTTTTTTGGGAGAAAATTATACTCCTTTTTTTTTTTTTTTTGCCTCTACCTACCTTCGTATGAAAGAAAATGCCATATGGATTGACAATTCCAATGTGTAATGTGGTATATATAAAGTAGTAGAAGAAAATATGGAACTTGAGATGGAAAAGCATGTTTGCAAAGGCAGAAATCACAAAGGAATGGTTACATGAAAAGTTATTACACATCTGGATAGCTTCTACTATTATCAACATGACTTAACAGAATTGTACATTTTTTACCAAGGATGAACCTACACTGATACATCATAATCATGAAAAGATCATAGTTTACCTCAGGGTTCACTCTTGACATTGTCCATTCTGTGGGTCTGGACAAATGTATAATGATATCTATCCATTATTATAACATCACACAGAGTATTTTCAGTGTCCTAAAAATCCTCTGTGCTCTGCCTTTTTATCTCTCCCTACGCCACCCTCTTTCCTGGAAACCACTGATCTTTTTATTGTCTCTATAGCTTTGCCTTTTGCCAGAATGTCAGATAGTTGGAATCATATATCATGTAGCCTTCTCAGATTGGCTTCCTCTACTTAGTAATACACATTTAAGGTTCCTTTGTGTCATGTCATGTGTTGATAGCTCATTTCTTTTTAGCACTGAATAATACTACATTATCTGGATATATCACAGTTTATTTATTCATTCATCTACTGAAGGACATCTTGGTTGCTTCCAAGTTTGGGCGGTTATGATTAAGCTGCTACAGACATTCATGTTCAGGGTTTTGTGTAGGCATAAGTTTTCAACTCCTTTGGGAAATAACAGGGAGTATGATTGCTGAGTCATATGGTAAGAGATGTTTAGTTTTGTAAGAAACTTCCACACTGTCTTCTTAAGTGGTTGTACCATTTTGAATTCCCACCAGCAATGAACGAGTATTCCTATGAGTGCACACGTCACCAATATTTGATGTTGTTGGTGTTCTGGACTTTGAGCATTCTAATAGTTGTACAGTGATATCTCATTGTTTTAATTTGCCTTTTCCTAGTAACGTATTATGTGAACATCTTTTCATATGCCTATTTGCCATCTGTATATCTTCTTCGGTAAAGTGTTTGTTTTGGGTCATTGGCCCATATTTTAATTGGGTTGTTTGCTTTTTAATTGTTGATTTTAAGAGTTCTTTGTATATCTTTGATAACAGTCCTTTATCTGATGTGTCTTTTGCAAATTTATTCTCCCAGTCTGTGGCTTGTCTTCTCATTCTCTTGAGATTGTCTTTCACAGAGCAGAAGTTTTTAATTTTAATGAAGCCTAACTTATCAATTATTTCTTTCATGGATTGTGCCTTTCACGTTATATAAAGCTAGTTATTTTTAAAATATCTACAAATTAAACAAATATCATTTAATCCTTAGCAAATCTTTTTAAAAGAGAGAATCAGGAGGAGGAGAGGGAGGTAATACCCAATGTTAGGGAGGTGTGGAAAATGGAAGCTCACATACAATCCTATTGAAAGTACAAATTGATACTTTTGGAAGAGGGTAGGGCCAACATGGCAGTGTGTATTAAAGGTATTAAAGGCTTTAATTACATACCTTTGGACCCAACAGTTATACTACAAGGAAAAATCCTAACAAAATAAATAGTCAAACATATATTTACAGGCTTTTTTATTGTCGTGCTGTTTATGTGTAAACAAGGGCAGCCATTCTGAAGAAGAAAAAAAAAACCTGAGAAATTAACAAACACACCAGCTTATATTTCTGCTCTGATAGCTATAAAGCCAAAAGAAGTCAGAGACATGGCTATATGCTTATCGAACTGTTCCACTTCTCTACTCTTTACTATAAAACATGAATAGGCAACATAGTATAGAGAAAAGGGCCTTGGCTGGTTTAAGACTCAGAATGCCTGAGTGCTGCTATGGATTCGTTGAAATAATGTAAATATAGAAATATAAGGCATTATTAGACTATTAATGTTAGGGAGTAGAAGATAAAAAAAATCTGTGGGTCCCTTTATCCATTTATTTGCATTTGTCTTCACAACTGATCTTGCAAATAAAAAATCCAATATCAAGTGGAAGAGAAAGGGTGTATTGTTACAATTGCACCAGAAGGAAATGCCAAATGATAAAACCTGGAATGCCTTGACTTTGATAGAAAAGCAGTAAAATATTTTGGATAGAATATACTTCCCAATTATTATTGTTCAAAAATTACTCAAAAGAAATTTCTGCTTACATAAGGATGAGCAGAGGATAATTGGTCTCAAATGTAAACCAGCCTTTAGGTGTAGTGCAGTGGGCAGAGATCTAGTGCAGTGTTGGTCAATAGAACCTTCCATGGTGGGGTGCTTGGGTGGCTCAGTCCGTTATGCATCTGACTCTTGATTTCGGCTCAGATCATGATCTCAGTGTCATGGGATTGAGCCTCATGGTTTGGGCTCCACGCTCAACAACTAGTCTGCTTGAGGATTCGCTCTCCCTTTGCCCCTCCCCACCCGGCACACACACATTTTTGCAATCTTTCTCTAAAATAAATAAGTAAGTATGAAAAAAAGAACCTTCCATGGTCTATGTCTGCATTGTCCAATGGTAACTACTAATCACCTGTAGTTGAGCCCTCAAAATATGGCCAGTGTCATTGAGGAACTGTATATTTAATTTTATTTAATACTAAGTAATTTAAATTCAAATAGCCATCTCTGATTAGCACTGTCTTACTGGACAGTGTGGCTCTAGAATTAAGGACAACAAATTGGGTCTTTTTTTTAATGCAGTGATTCATTTCAAACATCTCTGATGAATAAGGGTGATAAAGGGCAAGAAGGTAAATATCTTTGTGAAATTTTCCTTTCATTCAAAGAAATACTTAACAGGGAGATCCTTTAATTCTGTGACTGTAAGTTCAAGATTGTTCAGAGAAGTCTTGGTCTCAAATATTCTTTAGCCTTGCTCACTTAAGAATTCTAATGTTCACCCATTGTTTCACTTGCCAAAAAGAAAACACAAGTTGAATTTATGTGTCATGTGTAAAAAAAAAAAAAGATACTTTGTTTTCCTTTATTCTCACACTACTACCACCCTTAAAACACTTCTGACACCAGATGTGTAGATTTCCCACACCAAACAATTCTAACTGCCTGGAGTTACTGTCAGATCCCACAGGTGAAGGTCTCAGTCTCACAGGACGGCCTGTCCCACCTCACTCATATGCCAGTGATAAGTCCAGGTTATCACCTGTGTTTCTGACCAATTGGCTATAAATCAAAGGTTTCCATGACCCCCTCCTCAGATTTAATCATTTGCTAGAACAGCTCACAGAACTCAAGGAAACACTTACTTAATGTTTGCTGTTTTATTGCATAACAGAGACTGCAAGAAACAATACCAATGAACAACCAGATGAAGAGATACACAGGCTGAGTTCCAGAAGAGTTCTGAGGGCAGGCACTTCTGTCCCTGTGGAGTTGGGGTGCACCACTTGCCCGTCACAGGGGTGTATTCACCAACCCAGAAGCTCCCCAATCCCACACTGGGGATTTTTTACGGAGGTTTCATCAGTTTGGATACAATCAGTCATGAATCATTGTCCCTAGAGAATCATTGTCCCTGGGGATGGAGTTGAAAGTTCCAAGCTCCTAGTTATGACTTTTAGTCTTTCTGGTGACCAGCCCCAACCCAAAGCTATCCAAGATTCACCCTTAGAACAAAGACACTTACTCCTATCACCTGGAAAATTCCAAAGTATTTAGGAATTTTGTATCAGGTGCCAGGGACAAGGACCAAAATTAGAACGAAAGATGCTCCTAATGTTCTTATCACTTAGGAAATTACAAGGGTTTTAGGAGCTCTGTGCCAGGGCCTAGGGACGGAGACCAATATCTCTTTTCTATTATTTCACATTCAGACACTGGACTTGACGTTGAAAACATAACAGAAGTCTAGAGTCCCTAGATTCAAAGTTTCCTTGGAATATGATTAGGAATCATATGACACAGACCAGATGTTACAGAGAAGGGGTGAAAAAGTGGTTTGTGTAGAAGGAAGCATTGGGAAAAACTTTAAAAATAGTGAGCATTAAATAGGAGACTAGGGAAAAAAAGATCGATAGAGAGGGAACAGTTGGGAAAAATCAGGGAAAGGTGAGAATCGGAAATCTCCGAAAATGTAAGCTCGTGAAGGTGTAACAAGAATAGAACTCAGAAAGCATTCAGAAACCAGATCACCATCACCACTGCCATCACCACCGCCGTCACCACCACCTTTGTCACCGTCATCATCACATCATCCTTACCTCATTGTCACCATCATTATCACTGCAATCGCAGTAACCATATACTGGCCACTAGGCATTAGATTAAGCATTTTTCATGCATTGTTTAATTCTTGCCACGACCCTATGAAGCAAATACTGCCCTAATGTATTGATGAGAAAATTGCACTGCCAATGATTGCCAAACGAGGATGTCAAGCCAGGGGCAGCCCTGTTAAACCACACTGAGTTTCCACTTTTGCTGAGTAGTTTCATCTCTCTTCTATGGAATTTAAACTGCTTTATCCTTAATACTCTGGGAAGCCGTCTGAGAAAAGTCATACCAGGAGCAAGGTAGAAAATAGACTAGGAGGAAGACAGACTAGCTAGATAGAAATAAGGGAAGAAGTTAATGGCACAGTTAGAACAAGGGTGAGGGAGGGCCGTTCTGACCTCAGGGCGGGAAAGTAGAATTTGAAAAGGAGTTGATTTGAGAGATGTTTTGGCAATTGTCTGTCTTTACAGTGAGTCAGGTAGAGAACATCTGACTTATTTTTTAAGCCCCCTTGAAAATTGTCAATTACCGCATGCAGCGCTACAGCAAGATTATTGTGGCCAAGGAAACAGAGCTTATCTCGTAATATGCAAGTTTTCCTAACAAGGCTAACTTGCACAAATCACCCTTGTTGGAAATAAGTGCCACTTACTGTCATCTGTATTCTTGAAGCATGTGGCACATCACGATATTGTTTGGAGAAGTGATATAATGGAAATATAACTTTATATTTATGAAATAATCCCTTTATGAAAGTATCTCTTTCATTAAAACCTTAATGTTCGGGCGCCTGGGTGGCTCAGTGGTTAAAGCCTCTGCCTTCGGCTCGGGTCATGATCCCAGGGTCCTGGGATCGAGCCTCACATCAGGCTCTCTGCTCAGCAGGGAGCCTGCCTCCTCCTCCTCTCTCTCTCTCTGCCTGCCTCCCTGCCTACTTGTGATCTGTCAAATAAATAAAAAAAATCTTTAAAAAAAAAAAAACCTTAATGTTCTTTGATAAGGGCATATAGTGATTTTTTTTCTTTCCAACACATAGGATTTTTAGAATATATAATTAGAGCTCATTTAGAAAGGTCAAAATACCGTTCCCTTTATCATTGTGGAAGCAGGTCTTCTAAATGAATTTCTGACTTGGGAACATTATTATTCTCCTGCCTTTACCCATTGAGGTGGATTTTTTTTTTTTTTTTCCTCTCTCTTGGCTGTATATCCTGGTTCACTTATGGATTGGAAAGATAATAGAAGCTGTTACTTCCAGCATCAGGGCCTCCACTGTTTTCCAAGAAGTTACTTTTTATTTCTTCCAAAGTCTTATGATCACTGTGGTTGGAAAAGAGTGTTGAAAAATGCAGAATAAGGTGGAGGAGGTGAATGTGGTCTTGACAATAAAGAGAGCTGAAAGAAGGACAGGGGTATGTCCTGAGAGGATGCGCAGTAGCCTGGCTGCCAGAAGGATCAACCAAAGAGGATAAGGAGGGAATAGCAGAGAACAGCAATGTACTGACCACGTAGTTCTTTCCAGGATGTTGGACAGCAGTGGAAAACCCAAACATGCAGGAGGACACACAGAGCACATCATGTGAGTGTTCTGTGCATTCTCTGATGTAATAAAGGAGCACACTTTCTAAGTGCCAGATACTATTCGCAGTGTGTTTAGTTTACTCATTTTTTTAAAGATTTTTTTAATTCATTTGACAGAGAGAGAGAGAGAGAGAGAAAACACGGGAGCTCAAGCAGAGGGAGGGACAGCAGGAAAGAGAAGCAGAATGCCCACTGAGCAGGGAGCCCTCCTCAGGGCTCAATCCCAGGACCCAGGGTCATAACCTGAGCTGAAGGCTCACCTAGCCACCTAACCAATGAGTCACACAGGCACCCCAAGTTTACTCATCTAATTTCAAGTTAATGAATCCTCATTTAGAGAACAATACCTAGCACACAGAAGTCACTGAATACAGTTCTTATCTCTGTTAATCTTTACAACAAGCCCATGAGCCTTTTGTTATATATCACCTTTAGATTATGCATGAAAAAATCAAGGCCAGAGAGGTTAACTAATCTCCCCAAGGGTTTACAGTTAATAAGAGAGCTGTAGTTAGTGGGCTCAACCACTATGCCATCTTGTCTACCCTTAATCTATGTGAAGTCTATTATATGAAAAGGGATAATACCTATAAAGTACTTACAGAGCACTTGACATACAGTAAATTCCTAAAGCTGCTAGCAATTATTATTATGTAATACGATTTAGAAGATGTTCTGATATTTGTATCATGCTACACCACACGGCTCAGAAATAGTAAGATTGTTAGGGCAGCTTTCGTTTTATTCTCATGTAAGTTTGAGTAAAGCTTTGTTGACGAGCATGCCCATTAAAAATTGGAGGAACCCTCTTTTTACTCAAACATTATCAGTCTGACTGGCACTTGAAGTTTTCACCTCAAAAAATGTGCCTCATAGAAGTGTTCCATATACACATCTACGCAGCTCTGCCCTTTTGGTAGAGAATGACTGCAGCTAACAGTCTTAATT
Source organism: Enhydra lutris kenyoni (assembly GCF_002288905.1). Taxonomy (NCBI): domain Eukaryota; kingdom Metazoa; phylum Chordata; class Mammalia; order Carnivora; family Mustelidae; genus Enhydra; species Enhydra lutris. Next base: position 29,044,268 of record NW_019154092.1, read on the forward strand.
CTTAATGCCAGCAAGGGAAATTCCCTTCCTTGCTTGGTATTTGCATAATATGTCAATTTGTTCATTGTGGTCTGACATTTGTATAACCTAAGGGAGTTAGTGGCGGGGGGGCGGGGGAGGCAGGAAAAGGAATCAGGCCAGAGGCTGGAAAGGCATGGTCATAATGGAATGGATTGGTAATAGAGTTCTCAAGGTCATGCAGGTGGTCCTGGGCAGAACTCAACCCAACCAGACCCTAGAACAAAGTCAAACAGAAACTTGAGTTCTGATCTGTTTTCCCTATAACATAGGTTAGTTGGAGGTAGTGGACTGTCCTCCTCTGTACAGAATAATTTAATGGAAAATGAGGTGACTTGCAATCTAACTGAAGTAAGAATGTCAACAGATGCAAAATTAAAGATTACCATTATCTTACCATTGTAGATAGAGACAGTGAAAGGACAGCTCTGTTCTTGGAATTCCTGGAGAGAATGGTAGTGCTGCGGACTGTGCATGAAAAATGAGCAGAGGAGGTTTGAGGACGCCATGGCTCAGGGTGGCAGAAATGTGAGAACTCTGGAAGGAGTCAGGGGATTGCAGAAGAGAGTGAGCAAGGGAAGGCCTCAGGATGGGTGACCAGAAGTTCCCTTGTCTTCTGCATCTGTCACTCCCATAGCGCCCTTTGTCTATCTATGACTAGTGTTTTAGCCAATGATGTCACTGGGCAAGTGTGCTAGGTACCACCCCCCATAAGAGGATGACGCAGGAGACCAGCAGATCTCCCTCCACTCTGCTACTTAGGGAAGGGCAGGCTGGGGGACAAGGTGGGAAAATCTGTCTTTAGGTATTATCCTCCTCGATGGAACCTTCATGTCAGATGACTACATCTCCATGACCTTAATTGGCCATAGTTTCTTTGAACATTTAGGGACTATGTGAATAATGTTATGATTCACAGTGTTTCCAAAGTAATATCTGCAAATGTTATGTGTCATTTATTATCTGGAGAAGTAATAAGCTTTTATTAACCATAATGACTAACATGTATATGTGATCTACTGTTTGTATAGTATTTCGGTGGCATTACATTTGAATCTCCTAATAATCTTGCAAGGGAGATGACATCATTATCCTCTTCTTAAAAATGAATGAATGAATTTCTTGGAGGCACTGAATTAGCCAGCAAAGCATAGATTTTAATTTACTGACTTACTATTACATGCTGTTCACTGGAAGTCCCTCTTAACTTCAGATGCAAAAATCACCTCAGTGATAGCAATTTGCCTTTTAAAAAACTTCTATTACAAATGAAGAGCTCTTGCATTTATTTAGATAATTCAGATTGCATCCTCTTTCTTCTTCATACTTCAAGGTAGTTTATGTACACAGTAGGTATTTAATAAGTGTTAACCGCCTTGTTATTGTCTCTTTGTATTCTCACAAGTAATCACTTTGATTTGTAAACATCTGATGAAAAAATCACTATGGAATAAAGAGAATACTCAGAAATTGTAATTCCCAATGTGGGAAGCTAATGTGAATAAAAATGAGACGCAATTCTTTTTAGTTTAAGGAAAGGCTGTCCCCTCCAACATCTACGTGAGTGGATTTTAAATAATTCAAATGGCCAAAACCGGAAGACAACAAGGCAGATGCTTTATGCCTGTGTAAAACTCATAACAGGCAATTATTAGGAGCCTCCAAACTAGTCTCTCCGGTAGTCACCCAACAACGAAACAATATATTATTTTATCCTACCAACATAGTGTCCTGTTCTATTCTTAGGTGTGTGTTTGTCCTTCATACTACACAGTCTTCTTTACCACTGCTTGTGAGTGTAGCCGTCTTTCTTGTCTCCCGGAAATATCAAAAATACTCTTGCCCCTGGCCGATTCCCCGCGAGAACTGATGTTAAAGTCTCAGCAGGAGAAACAAAGCCAGAGGGGCTGCCCCTCAGCAACAGGTGTTTCCAACTTGCCAACACTGAGGGTCCCTACTTCCATGAGAGTTGCTTCCATTCGGCCTTCCTCCTGCTTATCCTTTTCCTTAAAACATACAAGAAACCGTTCTGAATTGCAACGTTTATTACCTTTGGTAATAAACAAATAATACCATTTGAAAATGGTCTTAAAGGAATCATTTGGGTTTGAATGTTCTCTTCTGACAGAAATGCTAAATTCTGAGACTCTTGTTGAGGATTAGGGTTAGGCAAGAAGAGAACGAAGATGAAGGGCAGCTTTTCTTAGCAGCTAGTAAATATATTACAAAGTTATCATTATAATTAAGCTGAACTATAATTAAAGACGGTATTGATATAGAGAAAACCCTGGGGTGTAAACAAATACTGGCATACGTGTTAATATATGCTAGACGAGGCAGTATGTATCGATAGGGATGATGATTATTATTATGCAGTAAGTCTTATGGGGAGGGAGAAGGTCTTCATTCATACTACAATATAAATTCCAACTAGAGGGGCGCCTGGGTAGCTCAGTGGGTTCAAGCCTCTGCCTTCAGCTCAGGTCATGATCTCAGGGTCCTGGGATCGAACCCAGTATCGGGCTCTCTGCTCAGTGGGGAGCCTGCTTCCTCCTCTCTCTGTGCCTGCCTCACTGCCTACTTGTGATCTCTGTCAAATAAATGAAATTTAAAAATAAATAAATAAATAAATAAATAAATCCCAACTAGATTAGACTTAAACACTGATAATAAATCAAACTATGGGAATTAGAAAAAAGTATAGAGGAATTTTTAAAACAGCTCTATGAAGATATAATTGACAATGACCCCTTATTGACAGTGTACGAATCAGTATGTTTTGACCTAATGTGTACACCCTTTAAACCACCTCTAGAATCCAGATAGTGAGCATCTCCATCATCCCCAAATTTTCTGTGCCCCTTGGTAATGCTGCCCTCTCACCCCCTCCTCATTCCCAAGCAAGCACAGGACCCCTTTTGGTCATCATAAAATAGTTTTGTGTTTTCTAGTGTTTCCTATATGGAATCATACAGAGCATACTCATTTTGTCTAATTTCTTTCATTCAGCATAATTGTTTTCAGATTCAACCTTGTCGTTGCATGAATCATGAATATGCTCATTTTTATTGCTGTGTTTGTTTATTGTTTGTCCATTAATCCATTGATGGACATTGGGGTGGTTTCCAGGTTTTTACTATTACAAATAAAGCCACTATGAACATTCATGTTAAAATATTTAAATATATACACACACACACACACACACACACACACACGCATGTATTTCCTTTTGACTAAATACCGGGAGATATATAAATGATCTATGAAAATGCCTTATAAATATAAAAATGGAGATTCATAATGGAAAAAAAAGTTGTATTTGACAACATTAACCCTTGTAATTTCTTCACATCAAAAAATATCATTAATAAAATTCTAGGTTAGGGACGTCTGGGTGGCTCAGTGGGTTAAAACCTCTGCCTTCAGCTCGGGTCGTGATCCCAGGGTCCTGGGATCGAGCCCCACATCGGACTCTCTATTCAGCAGGGAGCCCGCTTCCTCCTCTCGCTCTCTCTCTGCCTGCCTCTCTGCCTACTTGTGATCTCTATCTGTCAAATAAATAAATAAAATCATTTAAAAAAATAAGATAAATAAAATAAAGTTCTAGGTTAAATGATAGTCAAGGAAAATAAATAAGTAATAGCTAACAGTGGTGAGAACTCGCTATGGGCAAGGCATCAGAAACTGTATGATGTCTGCGGTATCAGTCACTCTTCACAATAGTCCTGAAAGGTAGACACTGTTATCCCAGGAGAAGGCACTCTGGATCTTAACCCACGTTCTATGCTGCCTCCCCGCGTGGAGACAGGGCACAAGTTAATGTAGATGGCCATACTTGGCAGGGGAAGTCCAGCGTCCTAATGCAGAAAAGCATATGTGAAACAGAATAGAAACAGCATAAAATGAATGTCTGGTCCACACATGGGAGATAATAGGTCGGTAGCCTCCATGTAAAGAACTTGTGCAGACCCTGCAGGAAAACACAAAGAGGTAAAAAGAGAAAGGGATGTAAATAGATAGTTCATACCCAAGTAAAAGTAAGACTATATGAAAAAATATTAAACTTCACTTATAATCAAAGAAATTAAAACATTGCTGTAACACCTTTCAAAGGAGCAAATATTTTTTAGATATTTTGCTGTTGGGTTGTTTTGCTTTGATGGTGGCAACGTGTCATGTTAGTGGGATTGGAAGCCATTTCTCACACTTTATGGGTGGAAGTATAAATTAATACAGTGATTCTGGAAAATAATTTGACAACATCAGTAAGTATCAATGACTTTGAAAATATTTATACCCTTTGGTTAAAATTTGCTTTTTGGAATCACCTAGAGAAGTGTGAAGTGGGGGACGCCTAGGTGGCTCAGTTGGTTAAGCAGCTGCCTTCGGCTCAGGTCATGATCCCAGCGTCCTGGGATCGAGTCCCGCATCGGGCTCCTTGCTCAGCAGGGAGCCTGCTTCTCCCTCTGCCTCTACCTGCCATTCTGTCTGCCTGCACTCGCTCTCTCTCCCTCTCTCTCTCTGACAAATAAATAAAATCTTTAAAAAAAAAAAAAAAAAAAAAAAGAAGTGTGAAGTGGATACAAAGATTTAACGTACAGACATCTTTCTTTTTTAGTTTTATTTATAGTAGTGAAAAATTGGAAATATCTTGTAACATGAAAATTAGCAGCTGAAGTCATTCTATAGATAAGAAATCCTATGCACCTACCAAAGGGGTGTTTATCAAGCTACTTCATAAATTATTGGTAGGAGTGGAACTTACTACAAATTTTTTGAAGAGCAGTTCGATAATACTTTTAATTGACTTAAAATACTTCTGAGCATTGACTTAGTGATTCTGTTTTTCAGACTGTAAAATGGAAATACTTTTGCACAAAATTAAAATAATATTTTTAAAACAAATACCCAACAATGGATAAATTAAATAATTTAATAAATTCAATAGGTTATTTAATAAATTAAATTATGGCACATTCATTTGATGAAACCATTTAAAATGTCTTTTTTTAAAACGATTATTTATTTATTTATTTGACAGAGAGAGAGAGCACAAGTAGGCAGAGCGGCAGGCAGAGGGAGAGGGAGAAGCAGGCTCTCTGCTGAGCAAGGAGCCTGATGTGGGACTCGATCCCAGGACCCTGGGATCATGACCTGAACCAAAGGCAGCCGCTTAACCGACTGAGCCACCCAGGCGCCCCAAAAACCATTTTAAAATGTCTTATAAGTAGTGAGAGAGGAGATACCTTTTAATAAAATATTATCTACCATTGAGTCCTGATATTGAAATTGAAAAGTAAAGAAAGATAGAAAGAAGAAAACAAAATGTCAGTAATGATTAATCTGTGGATAATATTTAATTTCTGTCCTTACTTCCCTGTGTTTCCTGAGCTTTCTCCAGCAGATATATACTACTTTTACAATGCTATGATGCATATTAGGTTATAGAGGCAGAATTTGAAATTGAATACTCAATATGAATGCAGCTTTGTACAGAAAAGAGGCAAAAAGGGAATCAACCAAAACATCAGTAGTATGGGTTTTTGTTTTTTTCTGTATAATTTTTGGAATTTTTCTAAGTAGTAAAGAATCAAGGCAAAAACTATTTTGAGAAAGAGAGGGGAAAAAACCAAGTCCCTCTCTTTTATTTTTCTTCTGAAGATTTTATTTATTTATTTGAGGGAGAGAGAGCATGGGCAGAGGGAGAGGACAGAGGGAAAGCAGACTCCCTTTTGGGCAGGGAGCCCGCCCGCAGGGCTGGATCCCAGGACCCTAAGATCATGACCTGAGCTAAATACAGATGCTTGACTGACTGAACCACCCAGGCACCCCCAAGGCCCTCTCTTTAATCTGAGAAAAATAATGCGTGAGAACAGAAGGGAATTATAATAGGCTCCTCCTACTACAACAAAACATACCTCTCTAGCCAGTTTAAAAAGATGAACTGGTTGATGTAAATAAAAAGAGCCCAGGTGCACTTGGCTTCAGACTTGTTTAAACTCTGGAGATCCAGAGGACATCCCCCAAGTGCTATCTTTTCCTGTTTCCAGGCCCTGCTAGTTTCTACTTAACTGTATTCCTGTTGAGTCCTATCCAAATTGCATAACCAGTTCTTGTGTCTCTCACTCACCCATGGACAGGGGCTTTCCAAGTGGCAGGTAGGATGCCACCAGCAGTCCCAAATCACATACTGTCCCCCTTTACATCCCCAGCAGGGAATTGCTCTTGGTACCTCAAACAAGACCCCAGCAAGTAAGTGGCAAAAGGCTGCCTTGGGTTTTGTGCACAGCCCTGCACAATCACCATGGCTGGTGGGACTGGGTCATGGGCTATTCTACTTCTCTGTCTGAAGGGAAACAAAGTCATCCCCACAGCAAACACATGGAAAAGATGACAAGAGAGGTTACAGGAGAAAAGGAGGAAAGGGAATGTTGGAAGGGCAGTGTGACAGATGTCAGTGACAGAAACTAGAAGGTACAGTGCCAGGCATTTGACAAAATTACCTCATTCAGTCCTCACAGAATTACAGAAAAGTGAAGGTCAGAGAAGGAAATGGAGAGTAAGAGAAACTTAAGTTATTTGCCCCAAAACCTGCAGGTAGAACATGGCAGTGAGGAGACTGGAGCTAAGGTATGTCTAAAGCCATAGCCAAACTATCCCCCCCGCCCCCAATGTTTGTCTTTCTTCAGCTTTATGGTGGCTTCATCTGCAGTCGAGGAACAGAGAGACCTTCTGTGTTGTCACATGTGTGGAATGGCGAGGGGGTGAGCAAAAGCTCTAACCTTCCAAAGGAAACATCCAGGCGACCGCCTCTCTCTGCTCCAAGAACACTGCTGAGAAGAGCTAACACAGAATAATATATGAGAGCGGGTGCCGTAGGTAAAATGCTGGGTATTTTCCCGACACTAAAATCAGCTATGGGATTCGTATACATTAAAAGAATTTCACACTTCAATTTTTAAACTTTTTCCAAGAAAGTTGGGCTTATTCCATGTTGGCATTCAAAGAGTATTTTCAACAGCATACCAGGCACTCTAAGAGATCTAAAAGTAAACATCATCTAAATGAGGACACACAGACAAGCAATGGGAAATTCAAGGTAGAAAGACATAAATGGCAACTTGGGATAAATGGCCCTTGTTGGTCTGGCGGTTCCCCAGACAAAGCAGCCAATCTAAAAGGAACCTAAGTTTATTTATACCTGCTGAGGATTTACTCTACCTAGTGATTAAACCTTTAGGACACCCTTCCTAAGTTTAGTAGAGCTTTAAGAACTCAGGCTTTAACCTTCTTGCTTCCTGTCCTTGGTTCTGCATGAAAAAACTCATCTCCTCACAGTTCCAAGAAATAATTCCAAAAATAAATGTAGGCATTTGCTTTAACCAGGACATTATGTCCCCAGTTTTCTTTCCAAATCCTACAGGATGTACACGTTGCTCTTGATGTCTGTCTACAAGCACAGCAAAATCCAAGTTCTACATTTGCTCCCCAGCTGAGTGTCTCTGCTTGGCAAGGCTGCATCTAGCAGATAATACCCATGAAGGAACAGCTGGATGAGTGATTTGTAGTAAAAAAGCACCAACAACTCCTTGGGATTTATTTAGCACAATTTATTTAATTCTTTATTCAGAAGTAAAATTCCATACATTAAGTAACATTATGTAGAAGTACTTCGGCTGTTTATCATTAAAGGGGCGCACAATTATTGCGGATTCTGACGTGAGAATCATCAGCCATTTGGTCAGTCTGGCACTAATTCCCTCCAGAGTCATAGGGGGTAAGAGGAATATTGCCTTATGACCCCCTGTGCCCTTCTTGACAAAACTGAGGAAGCATGACAAAGTAGGAAGAGTACAGATCTTGAAGTCAGATTTAGGTTCAAATATAAACTTTTTTAAGGATTTTATTTATTTATTTGACAGATCACAAGTAGGCAGAGAGGCGGGCAGAGAGAGAGGGGGAAGCAGGCTCCCCGCTGAGCAGAGAGCCCAATGTGGGGCTGGATCCCAGGACCCTGGGATCATGACCTGAGCCGAAGGCAAAGGCTTTTAACCCACTGAGCCACCCAGACGTCCCAAGGTTCAAATATAATTTTTATGTAATAACTGGTTTTGGGATCTCTCTGAGTTCCTGTGTCCTCATTTGGATAATCCAATTATCAGACAGAACTTCCTACCCACTTGGGGAGTCAGATAAAGTTGGTGTGAACCAATCTGAAAGTGTAAACCCTTCCCACAACCTTTGGGCATTCTTGGGGGTTACTGTCCCTTAACCTGTTATTTGTCTGGCTCCAACAGTATGCAAGCTGTGTTCTCTTTTCCCCCTTCATCGGATTGCAAGTGAAACTTGACCCCTTGCCAGCATCCATGAATACGTACATCCACTCAGTACCGACATGTCTAGTAACTTCACTGAAGATATGGGCTTGGTAAGGCTTGGTAGAGCTGGGGGAGGTGGGGGACTGAGGGCACACAGCTTTTTTCATCTCTCTACCAATGTCATTCTTACTTTTCCTCTTCTTTTTTGCTCCAGATTGTTTCTTAGGAACTACAGATATTTTTCCTCTTGCTATGCAGAGAAGTTGAGCTCTCTTCTGTTCTTATTCCAAACTTACGTATTCAAAATACATCAAGATGCTAGCAGAACAAAGGGGTTTCCAATGGCTTCTTCGGAAGGTAGTCAAGGTTATAAATAGAAAAAAGGAAATTTTCCATGATCTTTTCTTTCTTTCTTTCTTTCTTCCTTCCTTCCTTCCTTCCTTCCTTCCTTCCTTCCTTCCTTTCTTTCTTTCTTTCATTTTTTTTTAAAGGAACAGGGGTGCCTGGATGGTTCAGTGGGTTAAAGCCTCTGCCTTCGGCTCAGGTCATGATCCCAGGGTCTTGGGATGGAGCCCCACATCAGGATCTCTGCTCAGCGGGGAGCCTGCTTCCTCCTCTCTCTCTGCCTGCCTCTCTGCCTGCTTGTGATCTTTGTCTGTCAAATAAATAAATAAAATCTTAAAAAAAGAAAAGGAACAATAATAATACCTACCTCGATACTTTCCAAGATTTGTGTGAATTTAGGTACAAGGGATGTAAAATTCCTAGCACATTGTATGTTCATAATAAATCCTGCTGCCGATAATGATGATTCTGTGTTAGGTAGCTGTTGTCTGCAGTAATTGTACTTCTCTGGGTATCACTATCACAACTATAGGTAACTATTTTTGCAGTCATATTTTCATGTCTGTCTCCCCCATAAGCTGTAAGTTTCCTGAGGGCTGAAACTATTTCTGTCTTGTTTACCACTATGTCACCAATGACTCATACTGTGCCTGGCCCACGTATTTAACTCTTGACTGCATTAATAAATAGATGAATGAATAAATGGAGAGATATTAGGATTGGGGGATTTTTCTCTTTCTTTAGAGGTAGTGATTTTATAGGAAGAAGTGATAGGGCAGGTGAGGGATGGGGAAGTCACAGAAGATGTTCTCCAAATAGTATAAGCTCTTGACGAATTTGGGAAAGATTAGCAGAGCCCCCAGCTTCTTCGTTCACCCCATGTTTCTCTGCATTTTCTGCCCCCCATATATATAAAATATATATTATCTTATATCAGATTAGCCTCCTACCAATTCCAGTGGGTTTATCAGTCTCCCTAAAGCTTAAAAAAAGACTACTTGTTTGCCTATCTCTACCCTGTTTCACTAATACAAACCATGATCATTAGGCTTTTAGACTAGTCCAGGAAAACCTGTCTTACCCATAATTTATGTGTAATAGCTACATTTTTCCCTAGCGTTTTCCCATGGTAGATATTTCACTTTTTAGTTACCTGGTTGGATCACCTAACTTTACCTGGTTGGATCATCTAACTTTAACGTTACAGCATTTCCTGAACAGGAATATGTGCTGTAATGAAACTTATAAATTAAAACTTATAAATTAACTTTAGACAAGATGGGATCGGGAGGGAGACAAACCGTAAGAGTCTTAATCTCACAAAACAAACTGAGGGTTGCAGGGGCGGGGGGGGGGGGGGGGGGGCTTGGGTTATGGACCCCGGGGAAGGTATGTGCTATGGTGAGTGCTGTGAAGTGTGTAAGCCTGATGATTCACAGACCTATACCCCTAGGGCTAATAATACATTATATGTTAATAAAAAATAAAAAATTAAAAAAATAAATTAACTTTAGGATTATAACTCCTTTCTGGACTGCAGAGTTGCCTTTATGTGCAGGAACTGCTTATTGCAAAGCAAAGACCCTGGATTTATTGTCACCCTCTGCCGTGGGCCTCCTCTTCTCATCGGACAGTGAGGAGTCCGGGCCAAACGAATGGATTTTCAACAGTAGCAAAGGATGGGAGCCTGAGTGGGCTAGGTTCAGCCCTCCTTCCCCTCTTTTGCCTGCCAGAGCAACTGTTATTATTTTTTTTAGATGCTTGGCCCCAGTGAAGGAATTAATTTGAAGAAAAGATTCCATGGTAAAAATTAAAATCAGCAAACTGGAAGAGACTTTTCTATAATCCAAAGTAAAGAAAATTAAATCACCCAACAAATATTTCCTGAGTCTAGGGAGCTATTTCAGTAGGACTGTCAGATAAAATACAGGATGTGAAGTTAAGTTTCAATTTCAGGAACAATGAATAATTGTATAGTGGAAGTATGCCCTATATTCAAGTCATACTTCCACGAAATCTGGCAACCTTAGAATATGCTAGGCACTTTAAGAATGAGAGACAAGCAGCATATACCAGGAAGAGCACAAAGACATGATAAAAGGAGTTAAATTTTTTGCTGTAGATATTATTATTATTATTATTATTATTATTATTATATCATACAGAGTTCTCATCCCAACCCATCCCCAGTGACTACTTCCTATGTCTTTACTACTTCTGGAATTTATTACTCATTTGAAAATTTTGAAATCAGTGGAAAATTGGTGTTTAGTATACAGAATCTAACTTTACAGCAAATATACACAAAAGACATCTATGCCATGGAGTTGGAAATTCTGCTTCAAAACCCTGCATTAAAAATAACCTATCTGGGGGTGCCTGGGTGGCTCAGTCAGTTAAGCATCTGCCTTTGGCTCAGGTCCTGAGATCGATCTCCACATTGGGCTCCCCAGTCAGTAGGGAGTCTGCTACTCCCTCTCCCTCTTCCTCTCCCCCCAGCTTTTACTCTCTCAAGCTCACTCTCTCTCTCAAATAAATAAATAAAATCTTTTTGAAAAATGACCTATCTGGTTCTAGAAATGACAGAATCTGGGGGATGATTCTCTACCTGTTACTCATATGATATGTTCTTCCTATTGGACCTCAAGTCCTCAGTTTTGTCCAGAGGGCATGACAGGCCTTAGGGCAACACTTGTCATCTTTGATGCAGGGCACAGTTCGCTCTGTTCAAATGGGGGAGTAATAAAAATGAATTTGTATTCATTTTTAAACTCCTGTATAGTGAAAGTATCAGTATTTGGAGGATAATTGGTATCTTTGGAAATATTCAGAGTTATCCCAAATTGACCATTTGGGGCTTATGTGAAACAAGACTATTTTGGATGTACATAAAGACTATCTTAATCATCAAAGAAAGAGCTAACTTATACTAAGGAGGGAGGCTGAGTCAAATGGTACCTATCAATGTTACTATTATCTAAGTTCTTATACACAGATAGCCTACAGTTTAAAAGTTAAAATCATATATAAGCATGCAAAATTATTTTGTGAAATAATCACAAAACTTCACTTATTGAGGTGAAATCTTCATTATTCCTCCTCAGATAGTCTTTTCTTCTTTACCACATCTCCCCATCTCTTAAAAATATATCTGAAGCCATAAGAGGAAAAGCAAATGATTTCTCTCATTTTTTTAATTTTAAATTTTTTAATTTTAAAATTTTTTAATTTTAAAATTACCATATAATGTATTATTTGCCCCAGGGGTATAGGTCTGTGAATCATCAGGCTTACACACTTTACAGCACTCACCATAGCACATACCCTCCCCAATGTCCATAACCCAACCACCCTCTCCATATCCCCCTCCCCCTGGCAACTCTCTGTTTTGTGAGATTAAGAGTCTTTTATGGTTTGTCTCCCTTCCGATCACATCTTGTTTCATTTTTTCTGTCTCTACCCTCCTAACTCCCCACTATGCCTCTCAAATCCCTCATATCAGGGAGATCACATGATAATTGTCTTTCTCTGATTGACTTCTTTCGCTCAGCATAATACCCTCTAGTTCCATCCACATCGTCCCAAATGGCAAGATTTCATTTCTTTTGATGGCTGCATAGTATTCCATTGTATATATTCACCACCTCTTCTTTATCCATTCATCTGTTGATGGACATCTAGGTTCTTTCCATAGTTTGGCTATTGTGGACATTGCTGCTATAAACATTCAGGTGCACATGCCCCTTCGGATCACTGCATTTGTATCTTTAGGGTAAATACCCAGTAGTGCGATTGCTGGGTCATAGGGTAGCTCTATTTTCAGCTTTTTGAGGAACCTCCATGCTGTTTTCCAGAGTGGCTGCATCAGCTTGCATTCCCACCAACAGTGTAGGAGGGTTCCCCTTTCTCCACATCCTGACAATTTGTTGTTTCCTGACTTGTTAATTTTAGCCATTCTGACTGGTGTGAGATGGTATCTCATTGTGGTTTTGATTTGTATTTCCCTGATGCCGTGTGATGTGGAGCACTTTTTCATGTGTCTGTTGGCCATCTGGATGTCTTCTTTGCAGAAATGTCTGTTCATGTCCTCTTCCCATTTCCTGATTGGATTATTTCTTCTTTGGGTGTTGAGTTTGATAAGTTCTTTATAGATTTTGGATACTAGCCTTTTATCTGATATGTCATTTGCAAATATCTTCTCCCATTCTGTCAGTTGTCTTTTGGTTTTGTTGACTGTTTCCATTGCTGTGCAAAAGATTTTGATCTTGATGAAATCCCAATAGTTCATTTTTGCCCTTGCTTCCCTTGCCTTGGTGATGTTTCTAGGAAGAAGCTACCGCAGCTGAGGTCAAAGAGGTTGCTGCCTGGGTTCCCCTCAAGGATTTTGATGGATTCCTTTCTCACATTGAGGTCTTTCATCCATTTTGAGTCTATTTTTGTGTGTGTTGTAAGGAAATGGTCCAGTTTCATTTTTCTGCATGTGGCTGTCCAATTTTCCCAACACCATTTGTTGAAGAGACTCTCTTTTATCCATTGGACATTCTTTCCATTTGTCGAAGATTAGTTGACCATAGAGTTGAGGGTCTGTTTCTCTATTCTGTTCCATTGATCTATGTGTCTGTTTTTGTGCCAGTACCATACTGTCTTGATGATGGCAGCTTTGTAATAGAGCTTAAAGTCTGGAATTGTGATGCCAACAACTTTGGCTTTCTTTTTCAACATTCCTCTGGCTATTCAAGGTCTTTTCTGGTTCCATATAAATTTTAGGAGTATTTGTTCCATTTCTTTGAAAAAAAATTGATGGTATTTTGATAAGGATTGCATTAAATGTGTAGCTTGCTTTGGGTAGCATAGACATTTTCACAATATTTGTTCTTCCAATTCATGAGCATGGAACATTCTTACATTTCTTTGTGTCTTCCTCAATTTATTTCATGAGTACTTTGTAGTTTTCTGAGTACAGATTCTTTGCCTCTTTGGTTAGGTTTATTCCTAGGTATCTTATTGTTTTAGATGCAGTTCTAAATGGGATCAACTCCTTAATTTCTCTTTCTTCTGTCTTGTTATTGGTGTATAAAAATGCAACTGATTTCTGTGTGTTGATTTTATATCCTGATACTTTACTGAATTCCTGTACAAGTTCTAGCAGTTTTGGAGTGGAGTCTTTTGGGTTTTCCACATAAAGTATCATATCATCTGCAAAGAGTGAGAGTTTGACTTCTTCTTTGCCAGTTTGGATGCCTTTAATTTCTTTTTGTTGTCTGATTGCTGAGGTTAGGACTTCTAGTACTGTGTTGAATAGCAGTGGTGGTAATGGACATCCCTGCCGTGTTCCTGACCTTAGTGGAATAGCTCTCAGCTTTTCTCCATTGAGAATGATATTTGCTGTGGGTTTTTCGTAGATGGCTTTGATGATATTGAGGTATGTACCCTCCATCCCTACACTTTGAAGAGTGTTGATCAAGAAAGGATGCTGTATTTTGTCAGTTGCTTTTTCAGCATCTATTGAGGGTATCATATGGTTCTTGTTCTTTCTTTTATTAATGTATTGTATCACACTGATTGATTTGCAGATGTTAAACCAACCTTACAGCCCTGGAATAAATCCCACTTGATCGTGGTGAATAATCCTTTTAATGTACTGTTGAATCCTATTGGCTGGTATTTTGGTGAGAATTTTCGCATCTGTGTTCATCAAGGATATTGGTCTGTAATCCTCTTTTTTGATGTGGTCTGTGTCTGGTTTGGGATCAAGGTAATGCTGGCCTCATACAATGAGTTTGGAAGTTATCCTTCTATTTCTATTTTTTTGGAACAGTTTCAGGAAAATAGGTATTAATTCTTTAAATGTTTGGTAGAATTCCCCTGGGAAGCCATCTGGCCCTGGGCTCTTGTTTGTTGGGAGATTTTTGATGACTGCTTCAATCTCCTTACTGGTTATGGGTCTGTTCAGGCTTTCTATTTCTTCCTGGTTCAGTTTTGGTAGTTTATATGTCTCTAGGAATGCATCCATTTCTTCCAGATTGTCAAATTTGCTGGCATAGAGTTGCTCATATAATTGTTTGTATTTCTTTGATGTTGGTTGTGATCTTTCCTCTTTCATTCATGATTTTATTTGGGTCCTTTTTCTTTTCTTTTTGATAAGTCTGGCCAGGGGTTTATCAATCTTATTAATTCTTTCAAAGAACCAGCTCTTAGTTTCATTGATTTGTTCTACTTTTTTTTTTTATTTTGTTGTTGTTTGTTTCTATTTCATTGATTTATGCTCTGAACTTTATTATTTCTCTTCTTCTGCTGGGTTTATGCTTTCTTTGTTGTTCTTTCTCCAGCACCTTTAGGTGCAGGGTTAGGTTGTGTACTTGAGACCTTTCTTGTTTCTTGAGAAAGGCTTGTATTGCTATATACTTTCCTCTCAGGTCTACCTTTGCTGTATCCCACAGCTTATCAGTTGTGTTTTCATTATCATTTGTTTCCATGAATTTTTTTCAATTCTTCTTTAATTTCCTGGTTGACCCATTCATTCTTTAGTAGGATGCTCTTTAGCCTCCATGTATTTGAGTTCTTTCCAACATTACTCCTGTGATTGAGTTCTAGCTTCAGAGCATTGTGGTCTGAAAATATGCAGGGAATGATCCCAGCCTTTTGGTACCAGTTGAGACCTGACTTGTGACCCAGGATGTGATCTATTCTGGAGACTGTTCCATGTGCACTGGAGAAGAATGTGTATTCTGTTGCTTTGGGATGGAATGTTCTGAATATATCTGTGATGTCCATCTGGTCCAGTGTGTCATTTAAGGCCTTTATTTCCTTGTTGATCTTTTGCATGGATGATCTGTCCATTTCAGCGAGGGGGGTGTTAAAGTCCCTACTATTATTGTATTAATGTTGATGTGTTTCTTTGATTTTGTTATTAATTGGTTTATATAGTTGGCTGCTCCAATGTCAGAGGGATAGATACTTAAAATTGTTAGATCTTCTTGTTGGACAGACCCTTTGAGTATGATATAGTGTCCTTCCTCATCTCTTATTATAGTCTTTGGCTTAAAATCCAATTTATCTGATATAAGGATTGCCACCCCCACTTTCTTTTGATGCCCATTAGCATGGTAAATTGTTTTCCATCCCCTCACTTTAAATCTGGAGGTGTCTTTGGGTCCAAAATGCGTTTCTTGTAGACCGCATGTTGATGGGTTTTGTTTTTTATCCATTCTGATACTCTGTGTCTTTTGATTGGGGCATTTAGCCCATTTACATTCTGGGTAACTATTAAAAGATATGAATTTAGTGCCATTGTATTGCCTGTAAGGTGACTATTACTGTATTTTGTCTCTGTTCCTTTCTGGTCTACTACTTTTAGGCTCTCTCTTTGCTTAGAGGACCCCTATCAGTATTTCCTGTAGGGCTAGTTTGGTATTTACAAATTCGTTTAGTTTTTATTTGTCCTGGAAACTTTTTATCTCTCCTTCTATTTTCAATGATAGCCTAGCTGGATATAGTATTCTTGGATGCATGTTTTTCTCATTTAGTGCTCTGAATATATCATGCCAGTTCTTTCTGGCCTGCCAGGTCTCTGTGGATAAGTCTCCTGCCAATCTAATATTTTTACCATTGTACGTTACAGACTTCTTGTCCCAGGCTGCCTTCAGGATTTTCTCTTTGTCACTAAGACTTGTAAGTTTTACTATTATATGATGGGGTATGAGCCTATTTTTATTGATTTTGAGGGGGATTCTCTGTGCCTCCCGGATTTTGATGCTTCTTCCCTTTGCCGTATTAGGGAAATTCTCTACTATAATTCACTCCAATATACCTTCTGCCCCCCATCTCTTTCTTCTTCTTCTGGAATTTCATCTTATGGTATCACTTATCTCTCAAATTCTCCCCTTGTGGTCCAGTAGTTGTTTGTCTTTCTTCTCAGCTTCTTTATTCTCCATCATTTGGTCTTCTATATCACTAATTCTCTCTTCTGCCTCATTTATCCTAGCAGTAAGAGCCTCCATTTTTTATTGCACCTCATTAATAACTTTTTTTTAATTTCAGCTTGGTTAGATTTTAGTTATTTTATTTCTCCAGAAAGGGCTTTTATTTCTCCAGATACTGTTTCTCTAATATCTTCCATGCCTTTTTTGAGCCCAGCTAGCACCTTGATAATTGTCATTCTGAACTCTAGTTCTGACATCTTACTAATGTCCGTATTGATTAGGTCCCTAGCCTTCAGTATTGCTTCTTGTTCTTTTTTTTTGTGGTGAGTTTTTCTGCCTTGTCATTTTATCCAGATAAGAATATATGAACGAGAGAATAAAATACTGAAAGGGTGGCAAAGACCGCAGAAAAATGTATTTTATATATATATATATATATATATATATATATATATATATTAGACTGGTGAATAGAACAGAGCCACCCACTTTATTTTGGGTGTATTTTGGTCTCTTAGAAGAAACTACCTCCCAAAATTTTAAAGAAAGAAAAACATATACACACACACACACACACTCACACACAAATAAGGGTAAACACGATGAAGGGATGGACTATGACTGTAAAGATGAAAATGTTTTTTAAATTTTATTTATTTATTTGACAGACAGAGATCACAAGTAGGCAGAGAGAAAGGAAGGGAAGTAGACTCCCCGCTGAGCAGAGAGCCCGATGCGGGGTCCTATCCCAGGACCCTGGGATCATGACCTGAGCCGAAAGCAGCAGCTTTAACCCACTGAGCCACCCAGGTGCCCCATAAAGATGAAAAATTTTTTTAAATTTCTAAAAAAGGAATTGATAAGTTGGTTGGAAAAAGAAAGAAAAAGAAAGTGGAGATAATGTGCTTAGGCTGGAGACTAGAACAAAGCCCTGTGCTAGATTTAGAGTATATTTTGATCTATTAGAAGAAATTGTATCCCAAAATTTTTTAGAAGAAAAAACCCTATATGTATACAAAAAATAAAGTTAGATACAATGAAGGATAAACTATGACTATAATAATGAAGGTTTAAAAAGGTTTTTTTAGAGAGGTATTGTTAAGATAAACTAGTTAAAAAAAATTAAAAGAGGAGAAGTTAAAAAAATTAGGATAAGAAAGAAATAAAATTTTAAAAATTTAATTAACTTTGCAAGACTAAAAAATCATGGGGAGAAAACCATGAATTCCATACTTTGCTTTCCCCTCCTCTGGAATTCCGCTGTTCTCCTTGATCAGTGAGCTTGGTCTTGGCTGGATGTTCTTGCTGATCTTCTGGGGGAGGGGCCTGTTGCAGTGATTCTCAAATGTCTTTGCCTGAGGCGGAATTGCACCACCCTTGCCAGGGGCCGGGCTAAGTAATCTGCTCGGGGTTCGCTCTTGGGAGCTTTTGTTCCCTGAACGCTTTCCATACCGGTTTGGAGGATGGGAATGAAAATGGTAGCTTCCCAGTCTCCGGCCTGGAGGAGCCGAGAGCTCCGGGCCCCTCTCCTCGGTGCGCCCTCAGAGAAAAGAGCTCAATCACTCCTGTCTCCCTGGTCTCCGGTCATGCTCCGAGCTCACCCAGCCTGTGACCCAGCATTTCTGTCTCTGATGCACGGCCCTGTTTGGAGTCTCCAAACCCAGCAGATTCCTGCTGCTCTGCTCCTCCAGAGGACAAAGGTGAGTGTCCCTGCATCTGCCACATGTGGGGTCCCTGCTCAAAGAGCAGTGATCCGACTGTGCTGTGCATCACAGTTTAAGGTAATCCCAAGCTCAGAGCTCACTCCTCAGCTCCATTTCTGTAGTCGGCTTCCCTACGCTGATACCTGCGAGCTCTGTGACACTCAGACACCCCTGATCCTTCCGTGAACCCACGGGACCTGAGACCACACTGTCCCTGCGAGGGCTCCACCCTTGCTTAGCCTCTGGAGCGATGTCCCTCGGTGGAGTAGACTTCTAAAAGTTCGGATTTTGTGCTCCGTTGCTCCACCGCTTGCTGGGAGACGGTCCCTCCCCCCACAGTCTATCTTCCCATCACTTTGGATTCACTTCTCCGCATGTCCTACCCTTCATAAAGTGGTCAATTTTCTTTTCTAAAATTGCTGCTCTTCTTCTCTTTGATCTCCTGTTGAGTTTGTAGGTGTTCGGAATGGTTTGATAACTATCTAGCTGATCTCCTGCTACCTGATGTTGTCTCAGTCTGCTACTTCTCTGCCATCTTGACTCTCCCTCCCGGAATCTGACATTGGGACCAGGTCCTCACCTGCCAAGTCTCCTTTGAGTCTCGGTGGGACTCTCATTTTATTTATAAGTAGTTTCTCTTAGCCACAACTGAGCCATCTGTGGTGTGGTCCTCCCTCTGAACAGTGTATACAGCAAATGGCTGCTCTGAGAGAGGACAAGCCAAGTTTCACCACCCAACCTTCCAAGTCTGATCTTCTCAGGCTTTTTGTCTCCCCCTTCTCCAATTCACCCTATATATACACTGTCAGATTAATATTCTGTCATTACTGCTTGCAATTTTTAACTCCTGGGCACAGAAATCTTCCAGTGACTCCTTTTTTCCGCCTCTGTACAGTGGAAGCCACCCAAATGGCCTGTGGCCAGTGAAATCATTCTCCTTTGCTTCACTCATTCCTTTTAGGCACTAGTGGTACTAATGAACATCCCTGAGATGCTGCACGCCCTTCATGAAACTGACAGTCTTATGAGCGATACAGACCCCAAAAAAACAATTTCATAAAGTATTCTATGACTATAATTGTGATAAAAGTTATAAAAGTAAATTATGAGGGCATTATGAAAGCAGACAGCTAGAGTGTATTAGTGAAATTAGGAAAGGTTGCCCTAGGGTAGTGATGCTAATGGGAGCTGGCCAGGTTTGGGGCTGAGAGAGGTTGGGATTTGTACAGGGAAAAGAAAAGAGAATATTCCAGGCAGAGGAAGGGAGGACCCCCAGCCATTTGTGACCGCAAGGCAATGAGTGAACAGAGTGACCAGTGATGAACCAGTGGCCAGTGATGAACCTCGGAGCCAGATTGCTCAGATCCTACAGAGACATTTTAAGGATTTGGACTTTAAATTAAAGGTGATGGGAAGTCCATCCTGCATTTACTTGCTGTTCATCAGAAGGTATCTTAGTTTACTATGGAGGCCGTTAGCTACAAAAGGCAAGGCTCCTGAATGAGCTCATATAATCACAAGCTGCCTTAATAAGGCGCGACATCTAAACCAAGAAAGACAGCCACGGTATAGCCTCTGCCAGTGAGAGCCCCAGGGACTCCAGAAATTAAGTAGTGTAGTATGTCTACTTGTTTCAAAACAAAGGTGTTCGTATTTGTGGTTCTACCCTTCCGTGGTTTACTGACAATCCCAATTACTGAGTAAACCAAGGAAAGCCTGGACACCTTTTTTGAGGTTGAGTGGTCACCCTCCTTCAGTTTCTCTGCCTCCTGCTTCTTCTGCACCTTGACTCCTTTATTCTCTCCTTCTGTTTGCTGTCCCTTGCCTCTACTCTTGGAGTCTACAGTGTCTATAAGAGGACATTTGACAGTAAGAAAGGCGGATCTCATAGTAATGTCTCTTTCCCACATCCCTTCCATCTAGAGTCTCACGCAGAGTTCACAGTCCCAGGCCAGGCTTGGTTCTGAAAGCCCAGGCCCGTGAGCTCACATTAATGGAGGATTAGCATGGAATGCTGTGCTAGAAAAAGTTGCCAAAAGCATGTTGCAAATAACTCTTGACAACTTTTGCAGAGAAAAACTGTAAGTAGCTTGAACTTTTTAAACTAAAAAAGGCTCTGATTGTGATTCAGATATAAGCAGGCTCTATATTAAAAATGAACACGGGGTGCCTGGGTGGCTCAGTCAGTTAAGCAGCTGCCTTCGGCTGGGGTCATGATCCCAGGGTTCTGAGATCGAGCCCCACATTAGGCTCGCCGCTCAGCGGGAAGCCGGCTTCTCCCTCTCCCATTCCCCTTGCCTATGTTCCCTCTCTCACTGTGCCTCTCTCTGTCAAATAAATAAATAATCTTTAAAAAATTTAAGCACACTGGTCATATTTAAAAACTAAAAAATGACCTCTTTTTTTTTTTTTCTTTATGCTTGGAGGTGAGAGGCTTAGTCTCTTTCTATTCTTCACCATCACAACAAGTCGGCCCCCTACACACCTCCAGAAATTATTGATGTAATCCTAAAGTTGGGATGAACAAAGGCACACCAGACTTCAAAAAACTGTCATTTCAAGAACTCATTAGCTTGGCTGCTTTGCAGACTATTAATGGAGTTTAGAGAACAATAACTCAAATTTAAAACATTTTCAGGCATATGGTTCCATAGGGCGCTGCCTTGCCTTCTTGAGAAGACTTCCGCAGGCCCTTGCGATCATGACAATCATTTGTGAGTGCCAAGGTTCTCATTCCTTACTCCCCCGGCCCCCATCCCTAACACCCCATGTTAATTTTTTGATAAAAGTTCCCTAAAACATTTGACACTAGGAGCAGTGCCTCAAAGAATAGATCGGCACATCAGAAAAGAGGAGGAGTGTCATGGACTTGTGAAGGCAGTGTTATCCGATATTGTGGACTGAAAAGCATCTCTAACCAGGACCCAAGAATTTCAATTTTTGATTTTGCTAGTGACTGTGCAGCCTTAACCTATCGCTTGATTTCTGAGTGTCATTGTTTTCACCAAGTGACCCCACAGAGTTGGGAAACTGTATTTTACTGACATATTACAAATGGGGAAATAACAATGAGGAGCTTCTTGGTCTGACTCCTTTATTTACAAAGTTTTTTGGTTTTTGGGTTGTTTTGGGGTTTTTTTTTGTTTGTGTTTTGGTTATTTGTTTGTTTGTTTTGTTTTGTTTTGTTTTTGCCCCTGAAATGTTATGCAGGCTCTGTCTTTTATTTGAAATGCCTTGACTTCATGTAACTGTGTAAGAGACAGGACTGATTTGTATTTCAAGCCCAAGAAGATAACAGCTCCCAGCTGGAAGGGAGCCTCGGAGACGGATTTCTACACTACGTGAGCTCAAAGGATGCTGTTGGTCACATAGAGCAACTACCGATGTCCCAGAATCCCTTTCGACAGTTTTTTGGAGCTTTTAAAGAACAGTTTTTCGGTAGTGATTTTCTGCAGTACCTAATCATTTCAGGTAGTAGTTTAGACTCATTACGTCTTTGAAGTCACCAACGTGCTATTAAATGGCTCACTGCTCTGGGGCATTAAATGACAGTGAAATGGTGGGCGCTAGTCTGTGTGGCCAGACCGGCAGGAAACGGCTTGAGTACCTCTCCGCAAAGCCTTTATTTAAAAAGGAACGGCTTGTTCGGGCTTGGATGCTGAGCCTGCCGCTTGTTACTCTTTGGTATGTTCTCACGAGGTCCAGGGACACTTGTTTTCATAAATGCAGACACTGGAGCATGACTCTGGAACACTTGCTTTCAGTATTCACAGATTTACAGAACAGACATATAGTTATGCATCACAAGATTGGATTTTTACAATCTCAGAAGCATACCCACGGTGGCATTGATGTTACTTGGCTACAGATGTTTTGTTCGAGGGCTACAGTTCTTACTTTGCCTCTCTGTGACTGTTTCTAGGGGCCTGTCTGTGGTACTGAGGAGTAGGGGTGCCGTGGAGTCAGAGAAACGGGGTGTTTGTGCATGTGTGTGTTTTATTTGTTCCATCACCAGTTAAGGTGGGGGTTATGATTCAGTTAGCTTTGTTTTCTGGTCCTCTAGGCAGGTCCGTTTTCTACATAATTGTATTGTATATCACTTTGTGTTTTATATTATGGTAAAAATAACGTGACATAATAAAAAGATGTGATCTTTTAATTGGGTAAATGCAATTCGTTGTAGTATAGGCTTTGGGGGGATCATAAAGTTCCCAGTAGCAGGCACCTCATTTCTAGACCCTTTGGTTAGCTAGCACCTCCTATGTTGCAGAATATTGTATCTATTAGAAGCAGGGTAATCTCCCATCCAGATGATTCTTGATATGTGATAGATTGGGGTTCTAATGATTCATCTATTGTGATAGTCAGATACGTGATCTCATATCTTAATAATCTGAGAATATTCTTTACTAGATTTACCTCTATTAAATTTGACCATACAAATTAAGCAACCAGAGCTAATTAAATGTGTTGATATACATGGCATCAGAGTGTAGCCTAATTAATTCTAATCATTAAGCCACTGAGATTGAAAGAGCATGTGTCAATGGTAACTGTGTCCAGAGATTCCACCACTAACCATCCGGAGTAGAATATTCCTAGAGCATGGTTGATATAGTGACTCCTATATATGTAGATTTGTTCAAGACTTACTGAGGAACAAAGCACTCAAATTTGAGTTTAGGTTTTGTGATGTGTTTAGCATATGCCAAATAAATGTTGGTCAAAAATATATGGCAGAAGGATAGGAAGCTAAAAACTCAGAAGGTGGGGCACCTGGGTGGCTCAGTGGGTTAAGCCTATGCCTTCAGCTCAGGTGATGATCTCAGGGTCCTAGGATTGAGTCCTGCATTGGGCTCTCTGCTCAGCAGGGAGCCTGCTTCTCCCTCCCCCTCTGGCTGCCTCTCGGCCTACTTGTGATCTCTCTGTCAAATAAATAAATAAAATCTTAAAAAAAAAAATTGGAATGACAGAGAGACTGACCTAGGTATAAATTTTAGCTTTTAAAAATCTCTTAGCCTCACTTTTCTCATGTGTAAAATAGGAACAATAACACCTCCAGATCTAAGGATTAAATAGGACTGTAAACGTTATAGTAGGTCTCAGTAAATGAATGAATGGTCTTTGCAAGCCAGCAGAGTCTAAGGAGACACAGGATGGTTGTGTAGCAAATAGACTCTCTGGAGAGACTTGTGAATCCAGTCCTGGTTCTGTGGCTACCAGCAATGTGATCGCATGGAAGTTTCCTAACCTTTCAAGCTGGAATAGGGTCCTCTTCTGCTGTAATGAATTATCACGAATTTGTGGCTTAAAGCAATACAAATATATTATCTTACAGTTCTGGAGGTCCAGAAGTCCAAAAGGGTCTGGCTAAAATCAGGGTATTGGCAGGGTTGCTTTCCTTCTGGAAGTCCTAGAGGAGAATTCATTTCCTCGCCTTTCCCAGCTTCCGGGAGGCCACCTGTGTCCCTCGGTTTGTGGGCCTTACCCCCATCTTCAGTGTGTCTCTTTCCTTTATGAGGACTCATAATTATATTGGACCCACCCACATAATCCAGGATAATCTCATCACAAAATCCTTAATTTAATCACATCTGCAAAGTCCCTTTTGCTATATAAGGTGACATATTCACAAATTTTGGAGACTGGGACCTGAACCTCCTTGGGAGGTCGTTATTCTGTCTACCTCTTCAGACTTGGTTTTCTTCTGTATAAAACAGGGTAGTGTCGTATAACCTATCTTAGAATTAGGGTAAGAAATTCAGAGCCTATCCACACAAGGTAAACACTTAATGCATGTTAACTAATAATTGTTATTATTCTCTGCAAATGAATCTCAGAGTCCCTTCCTGTTACATAACCCAGGCATTCATGCTTCTGCCTCCACAAAATGATCCAGAGGGCCTGCGAGATTCAAGGCTGAGAAAGAAGGCGCCTTCCCACCCGCTATTCTTCCCCACTAAAATTCTTGGCAGCCACCAACTTAGAACCATGGTTCTCTCAAGAAACAGAGATTTCTTCCAGTCATTCCTTAGTTTCAGACAAATTCTCTTCAAAGGAAGGACATAACGAAGAGGCTTCTAATTCATAGAAACAGATCCAGAGGCAAGAAATAAGGGCTGCCTCTGTTTCTTCTCTTTCCATTCTCTACTCCTGTCAGGCCAGTCAGCCCTCATCTCAGGGAAGGGACCATAGTGTGCAGAATGCCATTGTTTACTGCTGGGGATCTTGCAGCCATAACTTCTGGCAGCTCATATACTCTGCCTGCTTCTTTTCCATGTGGCCTATTTAATTTTGGCATGTGCATATATTAACCCCATAGACTTGGCTGGGACTCTACTGGATAGGAATCATCAGAGTCCCTACAATGTCAATGCCATTTTCTGGGTTGTTTTATATTGTATCAGCCTGAGATATTTTCTTCTGAGAGAATTTGAGTAGAGAAAGGAAAAAAATACCATGATATTAAGTAATTTAATATTTAACTACGGGTTAGCCTCCATTCCACTTTTTACCGACAGATTACGCTAGGGTGAAAAGTTGTTAAATGTAGATTCCCTTATTCCTCACTGGAAGTGAGAACAAAATAACTTCTTTTACCATCTAGGATTCTTGAGATTTGCCCTTTGAAAATATTTGTTCTGGCACAAATATATTTTGAGGAACATACAGAAGAATTAGTAAGGAGGAAGGGGGCTTAAAAATAATTTAGTAGACACTCTCATCTTTTCATATCCTTCATGGACTGTGTTTGGAACCCTGTGTTCTTTTCATGCTTTGTATTGGTTCTGAATCTAAAAAGATAGTGGTGGTCCTATTGACGTCTTCCTGCCTATCTTTCCCCATTTGCCCTCTTGTCATCTTTATCTCAAAGGACAGTTGGGGTGCCTGAGTGGCTCTGTCTGTTAAGTGTCTGGCTCTTGTTTTCGGCGAAGGTCATGGTCTCAGGGTCATGAGCTCAGGGTCATGAGCCCCACATTAAGCACCACCTCAGGGTCCACACTGGGCATGGAACATGCTTAAGAGTCTCTCTCTCTTCCTCCCTCTTTACCCCTCCCCCATGTTCTCTTGCCTCTCTCTAAAAAAAAAAGAAGAAGAAGAATTTATACCAAATTAAGTATACCAAGGTGAGTTTTCTGATTCTCCCAGGGAAATTTGCCTTTTAAAGGCATAAACTTAATTTTCCCAGCTTTATTGAGGCATGATTGACAAATAAAACTATAATATATGTACAATGTACAACGTGATTTGATATATCTGTACATTTTGAAATGATTCCCGCAAGCAAGTTACTTAACACACTCCTCATCTCAAGTAGTTACCTTCTTTTGTTTTTATGAGAAAGCTAAAGATGTACTCCCTTAGCAAAGTTCAAGTTTAAAATTCATTATTAACTACAATCATCATGCTGTACATTAGATCCACAGAACTTACTCACCATATAACCTTCTGTTTTCTTTTCCAGCTATCCTTGCTTGATCTTTCTTTCTCAAGCTTAAGAACTGTCTATTTTATTGGTTTGAGTCATAGTCCTTCATACACGTAGAAAGGAAGAAAGTGAAGAAAGGAGAAGAGTTAAGGAAAGGAAAAGAAAGAGCAAGAAGAAGAGTCTGGAGATAGGAAGAGAGAATAAAATGAAAAGAGGAGAGGTGGGAGAACTTGAAGTAGGGAGTGCAGAGGACCTATGAGCTTTATGACCTGTAGGTTTCTTTCCTTGATGAAATCATGCCAGCTCTCAAACCCTTACCACCATCCCACCCAGCTCCCCTTGGCATCCACTAACGCACATCTTCAGGGATGTTCCAGCCTCATTCATTGTGTGTATGTGTGGGACTGTCCCACCACCACCATCCTCAGAGGAAAACGAGACATTCCCTTGAGTCTTACTTCATACAATGCCATTTTGGTCTTAAGAAGCCCGGTGGGCTCTGTAGTCAGATATGTCTTGTTTGAAACTCTAAACTGGTCACTTAGGTGATTACTTAATTTCTCAGAAGTTCAGTGTCCACATTGGTAAAATGGGAACACCAATATCAACATACAGTGCTCTTCTAAGAACACAGTGAGAAAACTCCTGCATAATGCTTGGTACAGGGCAAGCTTTTTTTTGTAACAGGGTAGTTGTTTTAAATAGTGTTGTGGTGGTTATTCTTTTAATCTTATTATTACTATTTCTACCCAGAAAGAGTCTGATTTTCTCGTCCTACTGCAGAAAACAATTTTCTTACCTGACTCTGCTTTTTCAATGTCCCCACACATAACATACCTTAACCCTAAAAAATAAAAAATGGACATTTTAAAGCATACAAGCCTCTCTGGTCTGTATCTTGATTGCTCAATGCCATGTCCTACACTTAATCTCACTTTGTTTTTCCCAGTTCTTCTCCTAGAAGTCACACTTCCAGAAGTTTAGATAACAACTGGCCCATGCATCAGTAACTGCTCCATTTTTTTCCCCATAATGCACTGGAATCAGACAAGGGGGGACCTATCTCTTTCTACTACTCTTCTTATGATCTTTCAAAATAAAGATGCATTAGAATCCTTTCAAGCAGCAGGAGTCACACCATAATGTCCTAAAGCACTTGGGATTGATCAGATGTGAGTTTCTGCCTGACACATGAATATGAAGTGTGCAGACACAGGCACTCTGGTTTCTACCATGTGAGGAGCCCATCACAGCCTTCTCCTCGACATCCTTCCTGTTTGCCTGGCCTCAAAAGGCCCCCACAAGCCTTCTTGCACTTTCTCTCTGGGCAGTTTCTTTGCAGATACCCCCATTGTGATTGGCTGCTCCCTTTCATCAACAGTTGGTGCTCCCTATAAAACAAACCTACCTTTGATCCCCACCAATTCCCAGCCTTCTTCTCCTAAACCAACCCACATAAGCAATTATACTTCCTTTATTTGTGTATCCATGTATGTAAATAAACGTTTTGGTGGGGTGAGGGTCCTTAGCTTTTATCAAATCATTAGAAGGATCTATAACCTAAATGATGGCCTGGACAACATTGCACTGCTTAATGAGCTAATATATCCTGTCATTTTGAAGCCTCATTATTGAGAAGATAAATTTAACTCAGTCACTTGAACAGAATTTGGAATTACAATCTTAACATTTTTCAAAATGTTTTACTCTTATAAATGTCTATGTATATATACAGTGTAATCTCACTATTCTGAGTGGGGCTCAAAAATGTAGTTAGAAAGTGGGGGCTGTCCCATTGCAAGATTAATGAAAAATAATCAGTCTTCTACTTATGGAGGGAGAGAACTTTTCACTTAATTTGTTTTCAATTATTAGACGTGTAGGAAAAAGAAACAGACCTCTGTTTATGAGCTGTGACCTCTTACACTGAACTGAGAAAGTCCCAAATGATCAGAAAGCAGTCATTTCCTAGCACCTATCCCCCAGAAGCTAAGAATTAAGAAATCCCAGTAGAAGAACAAAGAAACCTCTTTCTCTCTGGTGTTGGGGACAGCCATAGTTCCACCATGACCAGGTGGCCTATACTCTTAACATTATTCCTCTTGGGAAATACAGATATACAAACACACACACACATGCATGCGCACACACGCACACACACACACAATACCATTGTCCCAAAGGCACATGATATTGAATAAAAGGTGATGTTCTGAAAAATCTTGGATCCCAGTGCAGTGTTGGCAGCAACACTATAGACGACCCCCTTCTTAGAGTGATCTCCCCTTAGGAGAGGGCCTTTTCATCAAGCTCCTAGACAGGCTCTCCAGTCCATCAGAAACATTCTAATAACTTTGAATCCCACATTACAGAATTCAAATTTTCATCATCTTCCTTCTAAAAGTTTCCTTTTTACTCACACCAAGTTGCTCCCATCCATGCTCTTGCAATCTTTAAGCCATTACGGCTAATAAGGAGGTGATGGCAGGTGCTAATGAGCAGAAGTCCCAGCCTCTTACCAAGCCAAAAGAAAGCAAACAAAACCAAACAAAAGCAAATGTCCTTAAACACCAGGTACACTCTTACCCCAGAACAGCAGGTTCCTTCCTGACTTGACAGTACCGCTCAGTCATTCTTCCTGGAATAATAATGGTTTTCTAAACTTTTTTTTTTTTTAAGATTTTATTTCTTTATTTGACAGAGAGAGAGAGAGATCACAAGAGGCAGAGACAGGCGGCGGAGGGGGGCGGGGAAGCAGGCTCCCCGCTGAGCAGAGAGCCCGATGCAGGGCTCCATCCCAGGACCCTGAGATCATGACCTGAGCTGAAGGCAGAGGCTTAACCCACTGAGCCACCCAGGCGCCCCGGTCTTCTCAACTTTTTAATGGCACTTTTTATTTCTTAAAGTTTGCCTCCTTAGGTGCCCATATCATTGTATGTAAATGTTTCTGTATATTCACATCCCCCAAAGAATTAATTGTCTTCTTCCTGGGCTCAAAGTACCTTTTTTTAAAAATATTTTATTTATGTTTTCGGCAGAGAGAGATCACAGGTAGGCAGAGAGGCAGGCAGAGAGAGAGAGAAGAAGCAGGCTCCCCGCCAAGGAGGGAGCCTGATGTGGGGCTCAATCCCAGGACCCTGGGATCATGACCTGAGCCGAAGGCAGAGGCTTTAACCCTCTGAGCCACCCAGGTGCCCCTCAAGGTACCTGGGTCTTACAAATTTTTTTTTAAAGTGGGTCTTACAAATAAGAGAAAGAAAGCAACATAAGAATTCCACCCTAAAGTTCTGCCAATAGGTTCTGAGGTCAAAGTCAACTACTGTTCTATTTCTAACTCAGGAGTGTGTCAGGAGCACCTGTGGTGCTCTTAAAAACACAAGTGCTGGGGCACCTGGGTGGCTCAGCTGGTTAAGCGTCTGCCTTCAGCTCAGGTTTTGATCCCAGTCCTGGGATCAAGCCCCATGCTGGGCTCCCTGCCCCGCAGGGAAACTGCTTCTCCCTCTCCCTCTGCCGCGCCCCCTGCCTGTGCTCTCTCATTCTCTCTTTCAAATAAATAAAATCTTTAAAACAAAACAAAACACAAGTGCTCCATTCCAACCCAGGTTCAGTAGATCCAGATATCTGCATTTTCACAAGGTTTCCAGGCTAGCGTGATGGGCAGTCACAGCCGAGTACTACTACTATGGTTGGTTCTTTGCAGGGGAGATCAAATCCCAGATAACGCATCCAGCCGGTCATTATACTAAAATAGTGAGCTCATACCTCTCCCCACCCCCACCATCATAAGACCCAAGTTCCAAGAGCAGAAGATGACATTCAAAGTAAAAGAAATCTGAACCCCATTATAGCCATTTATTTTAGTCACAGCGTTTTCCTACTTACAGGGGCTCATCTTGATAAAGGACTGGGAAGTAAAAAGCAAGTGCAATTATACATTGCCTTGGGAAAGAGCTCTGAATACTTTTTTATTATATTGCCAAAGATGAGGACGAGAATGTAAATCTGAGAAAGTCCTATCAGAGGCTTCTTTCATTAGCAGAAATGGAAACAGGCATTTATATGCCACCAATAAATCAATTAAAGGAGGAAAGGAGCTTGAAATGGCCTTGACTGTAGTTATTAACTTGGGGGATCGCAGGGCCTGGTGATTGCTGAACCCAGCACCCTCGTGTCATCCCGCTGGAGCAGAGCTGAGGGAAATAAAGCCTGGAAACAGGCTCGTCATACTAAGCGCCAAGTCTGCAGGTTTTAAGTGTTTGCCTAAGTGGAGCAGAGGCAAAGCAGAGCCAGACTTTCTAAAAACATTGTCGGCTTGTGTGGATTTAAAACGTTGAGAGTGTGAACCAGTGTGTGCATTGGTGTGTTTCTACGTGGCTGGGTTTACAACAGTCTGGACGCGGGCAATCATTTTCATGTCCTTGATTAGTTCCAACACTGGTTCAGAGGAGGAGGATTCCGTTAAGGAGTAGCACACGAAGAAATCTCTCCTGCATTTTGAGAGACCTGTGGACCCATCCTCTCCATTTCCTTTTGGCCTGTCAATCACCCAGTTCTATCAACTTCTTTTCACTTACTAGTTTCAGGAAATCTTAATTTGTATTGAACAGTAGCGCTGGAGTAAGGCTACTGGCGATTAGAATTCATAGCAGCCTAGGCATTTAAAAAAAAATAAAAAGCCAAAAAAAAAGGGGGGGGGGGATTAAATGTCTTCCCCTGCTAGAAAATGTGTTTCGGGGGAACATTTTTTACCTGCTTGGGGGTCAAGTTTTTCAGGTATCACTGGGGAATAATAATAATATCTCCCCAAATTCTTCACAAGGTTATAGGGGAGAAGCATTTTATAATCTTCAGAAAGTTATACAAATGTGAGACACCATCAGTTTAAGATCTTACGTTTAAAACTTCTTATGTCATGTGGCGTAGAAATGTGTGTTTAGTATGGGTGATGCTGGATTAAAGAACTGTCATGAAGGAAGTAACTCAAGAATGTGATATTTCAATGTGAACTTGTTCTCACTATGCCAAAATACAATTCACATTTCTTCTAACACTCTGTGCCCTGTATTTTGATTTATTCTCTATTTCTTGCTAGTTCCCTCACTGTTCTACTCTGTTATTTCATCCGTCCCCCATAAATAGTGGCAGAGAACACGAGTCCTCCCCGTCCAGTTTTGTGGCCCCCTTTTGATGACAGTGCTGGAAGAAAGTGACTTGATGAACTCACTTTCTGTGAAGCCATTACTGCAACAGATTGCTTTCTCCAGTGTGTGAAGTGGTATGGGAGAGCAAATGCTGATTTGCCTCCGCCACCATTCTTTCCCGGGGACTGCAAATCACCAAGTCCCACTGCATATGCCCTGAATGTCAAATCAATCTTTACCATAACACATATATTCTTCTTCCTGAATTACAGATGCTTCCAGCCAACTGGACTCTTCCCTTAATCATGTGCTCCCATCCCTACCCTCCTTCCTACCTGATCTTTCCTCCACTCAGTATGCTGAAGTTGTCTTGCCAAAACCTAAATCTGTACACATCAGTTTCCTACTTAACCACGGGTGGCATCCAGTCTTCTGGAAAACCTTACACAGTCTAGACCTTCTAGATCTGACGCCTGTTCTGGCATCACTATTCACACTTGAACTCAGCAATACTGAACTATTCCCTATTCCCATATATTCTTGTTAAAGCTCCATGTTTTTTCCATGATTACCTCTAACTCTGCACTCATCTCTCTCTAGAAAATCCTTGTTTATCCTTTAAAACTCTGTTCCAGAGTCACCCTTTGATGCCTCCTTCAGATTTCCCAGAAGTAAACTACTCTATTTAGTAATACATATTTTTATTATTGTACATATTATACCAAATACAATTATCATCTGGAATAATTTGTTTCTCCTCCTAACTGTGAGCTTCTTAAAAGCAAGGATCATGTCCTATTCATCCTTGAATCTTGAGCAACTAGCAGAGTATCTGACAAGTTATAGCTACCTTATAAATATTTCTTAAATAAATGAAATGGATAGATTCTCATAAATGAAAACAAGGCACACCCTGTATAATTCATGGGACTGAACCCTAGTAAAGGAAATGACTTAATGGGGCTCATCACTTATTCATCACCTGTTAGTTCCTTTTGCTATTTTGACATTTATGCAATCTGGTAAATTCTAAGGTTGCCAGCATCTTGTCTACATGAAGGAGTAACAGAAACACCAAATTAGGCCTGTTGGTGAGCCACACACCTTGTGACATTACTACTGTCACAGATGGGTTCTTTCCCCCTGCATCTCCACCATATGACTTTGGGCAGCTGTTGTAATACTGAAATTCATGAAGAGCAGAGCTTCGTGACAATTTCAGAAGCAAAATTGCTCTCTGCAAAAAACCTCCCACCTTCCTCTACTGAAAGTTTTGCTCTTCAGTCTTGCTAAGAAGACAGTCAAGCATTATGTGTCTCAAGTCCCACTGATCAGAGTTAAATTGGAAACTAAGGAGCCCACGGTGGTGTTCCTTGGCTGTTCGATTCGTGGACTGACTGTCCATCGGTCCCTCTGTTGAATCCATGTAAGCAGTAAACTAGCATGCCTTCCCTTTTTCCTATTATGACTGGGACCAATGGGTAATAAATATGTATTCTCAATTTTATCTAATAGTGCTGCTTCCCAGGAAACCTTAGTGGTAAAATGAGAAATGTGTTGTTTTCCTTTTATATTTATAATTATGTCCCACGTTTTCTATTCTTTCACACTACTGGGTTTTTCCTTCTTGTCCTTATAAGGTACACATTTTACTCAGAAGTGAGAATTAATTCCTGTTATATAACTCATTATGGTTCTTTTATGAGTTAATTAATCACAAAATGATGATGAATAGACCACATGGGGACATCAATGTAGTTTGCATCTATTTTAACTTCTGTCTTGTAAGACAAGATTTTGCTTTAAAATGTATGGTCCTAGATGGTAATAGATATAAATTAGACTCCCTCATTTCAAATAACTAATTTCTGAAACTGGTGTAACCTGAAATGAGCTCTTCTGTGAGTCAGTTTTGGGAAATATCATTAAAAGTCCTTTTCTTGGGGAACAAACTTAGCTCTTACTGTGCTTTCCTCTTCATTGTCCCTCTTCTTTCCTCTATTTTTTTATTCCTTTTTTTTTTCAATAAATACTAACTAGTCATATCATTTACTGATTGGATTTTACTAGGCACTGTGAAGAATTTAAAACGTTTGAAGTCATCGTCCTCACAAATCTTCCAGAGAGACACACAAAAAGTTAACTAGAAAAGAGATGTCACAAACGGTACCAGTTGAGGAGTACAGACAGTAAGCCTGGGTTTGGAGGCCAGTCTTTCCTTCCGTGACATTTTCAGTCAGAGCTTTTTAGCCAGCCATCCATTGTGATTTATTTTTAACAGTTCTTTTCATCTCATTCCAACATACAGACAGATGCAAGAACATATCACTGGTGCTATCCCCTATCTCTATTGCTTCGACACAACTTCTAAACTCTTGAAATAAGAATTGGAAGCTGTATCCAGACTATTTTGTGAATGTCAGATTATTATCAACTCACTTCCTCTGGGGTAAAGGGGATGGGGTTCTGTGAATCAGGAAGGGTGTGTTTTTCACCAGATCTCTATATACCAACCATACCTGCGTACTTAAAATCATAAAAAGGAAGTACCTAACTGTGTTCAGCACTGAATTGCTATCAAACCGAAGACACTTCATTAATAACCCTACTCTTTCCAGTTATTGTTTAGGCCAGACCCTTCTGTACATCACCACCCATCATAAACAGGAACACACTCTTCCCTAAACTCTGTAAACCAAGGCAGTTCCATGCCCTTCTTTCCCTTCCTGGCAGTAGGCATATAATTCTTCACTCATAGAAACCACCGGTGGGGCTCTTTGACCGGAATAATTGGCATCACATTGGGTTTCACAACCAATATTTTCTTTTACCCTTCTGTGAGTTATTTTGTACACAACTCCATTATCTTTTAAGCTGTCTTCTACAACCTAGTTCTGTTAAATTTACTCCCAGGTAGTCCGTGTCTCTTACACTCACTTATCTTTCATCTTCTATCTTTGTGATTTCTTTGCTTCTACGATTTTGTATCTCCATGACTAGAATGTAAACATCTTAGGGGTAAGAACTGTGACTTGATCTTTGGTCTATACCTAGAACTTGATTTGGTTCCTGGAGTATAGAAGGCACTCAGTAAAGATTTGTTAAGTGAATTGTCAGCGTTGAGAGAAAGGGATAGTGAGCTCTGGAGGCCCAGAGGAAAGAGAGTGAACCCAGCCGATCATAGAGTTAGGGAGGATTTCAGAGAAAGATCCACCTAAGCTAAGAGCTGAAGGGTTATTGCAAGTTAGCCAGACATAGGGAGAGAGGAATCTGGACCCAAAAACAGCATAGAGAGAGAACCATATTTGAGAAAGAGCAGAGTCCATTGGAAGACCCGCAAAAAAGATCAGCCTTCTGTTTACCATGCCTGAGAATCAGAACACAGTGGTATATATGTTTATGTATATGCATGAATGAGAGAGGAAACTTGGGTTTTTCCAAAGTTTAATTAGCTTTATAAAAAATTCAACTCCATCAACCTATAAAGCCCTTAGTATTTAGCCCAAAGTCCTCTATTGGGCTAAACAGCATTTTCATTAACTTTCTCATTATCTTCTTTCTCCTCATGTCAAATTTTATTTTTTTTTGAAAAATTTTTTTATTCTGTTTTATCTGTTGGCATTTTCATAGTACTTTTTAAGTGATTACTACAGACAGTAATATGGTTAAGGAGAGAGACGTGAACCTAACCACCTTGCCTGAAATTATCATGCATAGAAAACCTGTTGCACGTTCCAAACACTCAATTTAGAGATCAATATTTAGAAAATAACCTGTATCCAAGCTAGGGTTTGGGTGCACTGAGACAACCTGCAGCAGAATATGGTGTGAAAGCAAACCGGTCTTGGAGTCCAAATGTTTTCATCATTCACTTTAGTAAGTCTCACGAGATTCTCAATCTCATCATTTGTTGAATGGAATCTGTAATATCTGCTCTATGTTCTTTGTAGGTATTCGATTGAAAGAGAAACTATGTGTGAAATGAACCACCTAACAGATGGTGGATGGTTGTATTCAGTTTGGTACAAGGTCACCTGCTATTGTAGTTATTTTTATGTTAGAAAATAAAAATTTTATACTCCCTCTAACAATTACAACAACATTGTGTATGGAAAAATATGTATGGTGGTTTAAATTAGTGAAAGTAAAGCTACACTTTGTAAATACACAGTTTTGAATAGTTTGTCTCTGTGGCAGAACTACAGCAAATATGTTTACATAGAAATGGCTGTTTGCCTCATTAGCATGAGGGTAATAACACTGTAACCATTTTGTCTCCTAGAATGATTGAAGATAGTGGGAAAAGAGGAAATACCATGGCAGAAAGAAGACAGCTGTTTGCAGAGATGAGTAAGTATAGAACTTTAAAGGAACACCCTATAGTTTCCATTGAATACTCATGGAAAGACTGGAAATAACCACTTAATCCTTATGTCATTTGTACTTTTCCTTAAAATCCTAAATTCCTTGTATGAAATGTACACTTGAGCAATTTGGCTTCCTGTTAGGTAAGAGTGAAATTAGTCAACAAACCCTCATAATTTGTTACTAGACTGCATATTTTCTATGGAAGAAAAAGTTTCACAGAGCCAAATGTTTATGTATACATGGACACTTGATAAACAATATTTAGTGTTGGCACAAATACAGTCCACTGAATTTTAAAATCTGTGTTCATACCCCCCACAATATCGCTGTGTCTGGCATATTGTAGGCACTAGATATAGTTTGTGAAATGAATTACTGAATGTTTTAACTGCAAAATGACATCATATGTCCTTATGGGAAAGAAGAATCAGGCGTGATCACCAGAGCAATCTGTATGCTGTCATTTGGACTTTATGGAGAGGAGAAAAATCTGTCCCACAAACCAGTTCCTAAAAAGTGAAAAGGAAAATAAAGTTAAAAAGAGTTTGGAGATGGGATGCCTGTGTGGCTCAGTCAGTTAAGCTTCAGAATCTTGGTTTCGGCTCAGGTCATGATCGTAGGCTCCTAGGACTGAGCCCTGAGTCAGGCTCCACACTGGGATGGGGAGTCTGCTTGAAATTCTCTCTCTCTCCCTTTCCCTCTGCCTCCTCCCACTACTCACACACATGCTCTCTCTTTAAAATAAATAAATAAATCTTAAAAAAGAAAAAGAAAAGCAGAAAGAGCTTGGAGGTAACCTGCTGCATGAGGGAAACCAAACTATATTTACTTACTTTAGTGGAGAATCCATTAAATTAAGGTTATTGATTTATGTAAATGTCTGGTTGCCATATAAGTAATTGGTTGGTAATGTCTCCATTACAGACCATTGCCTTTTTTTGTTTGTTTGTTTGTTTGTTTGTTGTTTTTTTAGAGAGAAATAGAACATGCACGAGCAGGGGTGATGGGGCAGAGGGAGAGGGAGAAACCTAAACAGGATTCATGCTCAGCGTACAGTCCAACTTGGGGCTCAATCTCAGAGTCCAACTTAGGGCTCAGTCTCACAATCCTGAGGTCATGACCTGAGCTGAAATCAAGAGTCTGACATTTAACCAACTGAGCCACCCAGGTGCCCCACAGACCATTGTTTCTTATTCATAAAGAAGAACTTGTCGTGGTAGGGGGCACACCTCTCAAATTCAATGTTGTAAAGAACAAAGTACAATTCTTTTATTGTCTTTTTATCTCTCCTTCCCTGCATAAGGCATAAGGATGAGCAGAAGTGAGTTGTAAGCCTTTCTCTCTGAGAAAGCAGTAGACAAAATTAGGTTTCTACTGAAGACTAGAACTGATTTGGCAAGAATGAGGGTCAGGAGCAGATAAAGGAAAGTCCCAGATAATAAGATTCATATTTTTCTTTATCATTTCCCAATAATCTGGAGGCACCAAGACAACATTAGAACTAACAAAAAGGAAAGAAAATTAAAATTGATGTGAGGAATCTCAATCATGCTCCTTGCTTTTTCCACTTTCAGAGACCTGTCTAAAGTGCCTGAGAGAGTTGCAGCCATGGCCTTCCAATTTCTTCAGCTATGTCTGGCCCTGTATCTTCACTTCCAGCATGGCTAGCCCCATGGAATTGTGCCCTTTGTTGATACAAATCTAACTGAGGAAGGAACTTAATTATCTCTGCCCATCTCCACAAAATGCAAGACAGCACAGATGTCCTCCCAAACCATAGATGCTTAGACTCAAAGTCAGGCACCCCATACATCATGGGCCAGTGTTTTGTCAGAAAAAGAAAAATTAATGAATATTTAACATAACAAAGCACTGAAGTCTTGGGGGGAAATCTCTGAATTTATCATTGTTACATTAAAGATGTGTCAGCCAACACACTGTAAGAATGATTTTTTTAAAAGTGCTTATTTCATGATTTTGTAAATACTTACCCAAATTTAAGTTCACTGTCCCAGTTCCTTCTGCACCTGTTGTAGTCCTTGGCACAGACAAATACGTATGTCACAAATGTCTTCTGAGTTAAAGTTGTCCAAATCAAACGATGAGTGATGTAAGTGTTAGAGCTACAGAAACAGAAAACCTCTAAATTTTTCAAATGAGAGAGATGTAAGAAAATTTTGCATTCATTTCCCAAATTGTAATTTTATCTTTTCATAGACACCTCTTTGGGATGGCATGCAATTTATTGAAACATTTTATGAGTTCTTCTGTGTCTTTCTCCCTTGCATGTGCTAAGTAATAGACCCAGATGTTGGCCCCCAAAGGGGAATACACATCTGACTTTAACAAGGCTTTCGTGAGTATCCTGTTTAGACACAAAGTAGGACATGTCCATAGTATGTAGGATTCTGATGGTTAAGACAACTGGCTGATTTCAGAGGAAGAATTGATGGTGATAGGTAGCTGTCATACAAAAGAGAGAGATGATCTCCTTGAGAATGTGTTAAATAGTTGAAAAATATATGGGTTATTCCAGCAGCTCAATCCGCAGGACACCAAAAAAAAAAAAAAAAAAAAAAAAAGAAAGAAAAAGAAAAAAACACAAGGAAACTATTATCAGGGAAGACTGACATCAGGCCTTGGAAAGTTAAGTTCCCCCAGGAATCTGTGAGGGACCTAAAAAGGGAGGAAATTGTAAATCCAGTCAGCTGAGTATTTTCTAGAAATAATTTTTTATATAATTTTTTTAAAGATTTTATTTATTTATCTGACAGAGGGAGAAAGAGTACAAGTAGGCAGAGAGGCAGGCGGCAGGGGTGGGGAGGGGGGCGGGAGCAGGCTCCCCACTGAGCGGGGAGCCCGATGCGGGACTCGATCCCAGGATCCTGGATCGTGACCTGACCCGAGGCAGTCGCTTAACCAAATGAGCCACCCAGGTGCCCCTAGAAAAAAAATTTTTAAAACAGCAAAAGAAAGTGCCAAAGAGAGTCTTTGTTTTGGGAATTACAAATGCCAAAGAAAGATTGCATGTGAAGGAGTTAAGGCAGGGAAGACTTTATTCAAGATTATTGCAAAGCAGTCAGGACCTATGCAAGAGAAAAGAGAGATTGAACTCAATCTGGAAGGCAGGAGGGTTTTTAAGTACTGGGGTGAAATAGTGCAGAAGTCCTGAAGATTATTAGTGGGGAGGGTGGTCAGTTGTGTTTGTTAATTGTCCCAGTTAGAAAATTAGGCTTCTGTGCTCCAACAGACAATTGGAGATCTCCTTCAATGATTGCATTTCAAAGGTTTGGCTCCCCTGTCCTTAAGAAAGGTATTCCTGGGCTGTAAAACGGGCAAGAGGCTGAGAGATTACATCCGCAATGGAGCAGACAAAGAATTTACAATGAAAAGTTCTCTAAAGTAAATGCTCTAAGGAAGGGAGGTCAGAGGTGTTGGGTCAGGAAGAAGCCTGCCTGAAGTTTGGTCAGGGCAGGGGTGGGGGGTGGGGGGGTGGCCAATGTTAATGCATCTTGGCCTTTCAAAGGCCAAAAAACAGAGGACATGATGCAATTGATGAGAAGAACAATGGGTAAGAAATTTAGGCAAATTCAGGTGATTACAGCACATCTCATTAAACATCTACTCTGAGCTCAGAAACACAAACAGCAGAAGCAATAAGAAATGGTAAAGAAATTAAGGACTCAAATAAGCCAAAAAAGACTAGCCTTATGTTAAAACCAAAATGAAACATTAACCCTGTGGCCAACAACTTTGATTAAAGAAATTCTAGACAAGTTGCCATTAACCAAAACTCCCTTGAGGATAATGCCCTAATTATCAGTTTGTTTAGTATCTTAGATTAAAACTGAAAAGACTTAGTTAAATGTCATCCTCACTTTGGCTTTTCAGCCATCAAATGAGTTTATCAGCTCATATCAGCTTATCAGATTGGCTTTTAGCTGAATAAATTGTTTATTCTTGGAATTAAATCACCTCTGTTTTCCTGCTGTCAGAGAACATCACTCTGCCTTATATGACCCTCACTTATGAACACGTCACCCACTGTTGTGAATGTCTCTTAAGGATAAGCCATAGGCCTTTACGTTCAAATCCATTCACCTCAGATGCTGAGTAAATGTTGGTTTACAAGTCTACAGGGCACAGGACAGGTAGGTTTTAATCAGAGGAGAGTGATTGGAAAACGTTCTATCAGAACTCAGAAGACTACCTACCGAGAAAAAGAAGGTCCTGAGGAGAAATCAGAGTGCTACCACTGCCTTTAAGCACAGAAGGGATAGAAAATCAGCGAGAGGCAAATACTCGTACTTAACCAACACTTGAATTGTTCAAAGGCAGATAGTTCTTCAGAAAGTTGACTACAGTCAGCACATAGGTAGCTGGAATGAAACCTAGAGTATGATTTTGTAATACTATGACTTTTAGGAAAATTGATTTCAAAAACTCAGAAAAATGCCATGAATGAGACTGCTCCCATGAGCCCACCACACCCCTGGTAGGCCATGGTGGATACAGGGAATTTTTTCACTTGCTTCTTCATTTCTCTTGCTTCTCAGCTTCTTTAAAATGTTAATACCATGGGTCACCACTCTGGAAATACTTTCTTATGGCACCACTCTAGCCCACTCTTCTGCTTTTTTTTTGACCAATTGACTTCTCTTTTTATGTCTCTTGGCACCTTCCAGATACCCTAAAGCCAGATTTTACCAAAGTTTTGTTCAATTGCCTCCACTTACAACTTCACTTTCTGTCAAGGCTTCACCATTATTGTTATGTCACAAGTTTCAAGGAGTCCTTTAAAGCCATTCTCATAAACCAGCTTATCCAGAATAGTCAGTATATAAACTCAGTGTCCCTTCTAGCCTGTTCCCTCACTGACAAGGTTTCTACTAATGAAGCAGCTTGAGGTGGGCTCACCATTAATTCCACTAAGGACCCCTGACTATATGCAAAGTCACCTCTTGGAAAAATATTCCCAGTCTTGGCACAATGAGACAAATTGCTGCATTTTATATGTTTGTTAATAATTCTGGAAATGTACTCCATAGTCAGGAGTTCTATATCTGTATATCCAACTGCCACTGATTATCTCCATTTGGACATCCCACAAGCACCTCAATCTTGGTGAGCCCAAAACTGAACTCTTCATTCACCCACCTACAAACCTATTCTTCCGTATTTTACCATAGCCCAGTGAGGGCCTCCCCATCCCACTGAGTGTCCTAATGTAGAAATTTGAGCATTATCCTTGAACCCCAAATTCCTTTCTCTCTTCTCTATCTCTCTCTCTCTCTCTCTCTCTCACACACACACACACACACACACGCATACACACACACACAGACACACACACACACATCCAGTCAATCAGCAAGCATGGAAGACTTCAGATACATTGTTCATAGGCTTCTTCTTTATTCAGTAGATATTTGTTGAGTGAATTTGAAAAATTAATTTATTTATTTATTTATTTATAAAATAAAATAAAATTAATAAATTAATTAATGAGATATTTAATTATCTGAATGACTATACCAAAGGCTTTATGATGAGCTATCAAAACATGAAAGGCAAAATACATACAAATTGTGTGAAATTATTCAGAATGTAGTAAAAAAATGAAAGCCAAAAATTAGGTAAGGTTGGTTGGTTGGATAAAAAGATAGATGGATAAATGGAGAAAAAGAAAGAAAGAAGGTGGGGGGAGGGAGTGAGAGAGTAAGGAAAGGAAGGACAGAGAGGAAGAGAGGAGAAAAATCTTGGAAGGAAGAACAAAAGAGGAAACATGGGATTTGTAGAATATAGCAGTGTGATCCATCAGAATTTCCTTTTTTTTTTTTTTTCCTTTTTCAGAGAAAGGAAGACAGAAGGGAGAGGGGCAGTGTGGGGCCAGACACAGGGCTTGATCTCACAATCCTGAAATCATGATCTGAGCCAAAATTAAGAGTGGGATGCTTAACTGATTAAGCTACTTGGGTGCCCCTGTGATCAATCAAAATTTCTTAATGCCATCTTTGCTTTTGTCTTTATCACTTTCTTCCAAGTATGACATGGGTATGAGAGATTTAAGGAGATGGTACGAGAGCATCAAGTTACCTTAAGTGAATTAGCTTTACATTTTTATTATGAAAAGTTTCAAATATATACAAAAGTCTAGAAAATATTATTCATCTCCACCCTTATTTGCTCCCAGCCCCTCTCTATCATTATGAAGAAAATCTAATATATTATTTAAATGAGTTGACTCTAATGTTTTAAAGAATTATATCCCGATGATACAATACTAAAAGAAAAAAATACCATCCACTTTTCTCAGAAATAATGAAGAGGACATTGTAAAAAAGAAAAAAATAGGGAAATACTATACTCATTTTTTTGCTATACCTAGTTTTTATTAGAAAGGAAGACTATAGAGTCTTGAGAGTCTAGGGTATGAACTTGCAGGTTTTATATGATGGATTTTTTTTTTCCAGATGACGGAATAAAAATAGTGCTAATCCTAGATATTTCAAGATGCTAAGAACAAGGATTGCTCTACTGACTTCTTCATTCACTTATTCAAATTCTGTCTTTTTTATAAAGGAATTAAGCCAGCTAATTTCCCTTTTTAATAAGGCTACTAGACCGCTAGCTCAGGAAAATACTATAGCCTAAAAACGAACCTTAATTTCAACAAGATACTGGCAAAGTCTCTTACGTTGTGGGTATGTTAGAG
The DNA here is from genome assembly GCF_002288905.1 of Enhydra lutris kenyoni. NCBI lineage: Eukaryota > Metazoa > Chordata > Mammalia > Carnivora > Mustelidae > Enhydra > Enhydra lutris. The sequence continues at coordinate 29,086,230 of NW_019154092.1, forward strand.
AAATGTGAGCTGAATTGCTGTAATTAGGTAGATTTAGAGATGGTGATGTGACCATGTCTGCAGGAATAAGCAATGGGTCAGTCAACTTGGAGGACAGCCTCTAGTAGATACTAGAAGAATCTATTTGTGGATCTGTTCATGTCCTCGGTTTTAACCAATGCCTTGGACACAGAAGACATGTGACTACTCCCACAGCAGACTAGGAGCTTATAGACTTTTGAGAAGAGACCACACATGTAAAACTGAATTAAGTTTATAGTTTACTGGGGCAGAGACAAATAAATTTGTTTTAAACAAGTTGGATAAACAGAGCAAGCGCCTGGTGCAGCTTGTCTCAGCTCAGCTTTTTTGGGTCCCAGAACCATATGGATCCTGTTGCCACTTACATTGTCTGTGCAAAGTGGTGTGAAAAGCTAATGTCTGCAAAGCTCAGTTTCATTGCTCACCACATCCTGTCTGATACTTAGGGCTTACATCCTCAGCCAGGAGGAACTTATATAAATAGGAAACAGCAAGAGACCCTCAGACCCCTTCCTGACTCCTGAACAAAACAGAGGGTCCATTAAGTCCACATCGTGATAGGGCAGGGAGCCCTCTCATTCTCCTGTCCGTAAGCATCATCTCTGTGCCCCTCTTGACTACCTGCAAGAAAGTCACACCTTTGCTGAATTGCCTCTAGGTCCTCTATGAAAAGGAGGTGCCGAGGAGCCATGGTTTCTGTCCTCGGAGGATACGGTCTTGCTGGAACTAAGACATTTAATTGTGTGAGACATCGAAGCCCTTTCACACCTGGGGCTTATCGTTATCCTTCCAGAATTTACACAAATAATCTGTGTCCCTAATGTCTTCTTTTAAAGACTTATTTACAGATAGTGATTGTTGACCCAAGCACAGCATCAGTAAAAATACATATTCCTCCAGGGGAAAAGGCAGACTGAGCGTTCAGGCATTTCAGATAGTCTCTCATCTCTGGTTATTCAATACCCCAGAGAGCTCCTGTTCCACAGGAGCCTCTCAGGTTTACAGAGGACATGAAACTGGGCAGTCCCTTGGAGATGCCAGTGGCAAAATAAAAAATTTTAGAATGGTTATAAGCACGAGCTAAAAATTAAAAGAAACTAACCAGATAAATACAAAGTCCTATCTTTAGCCTCCAAATAAGCATTTAAATAAAAAACAGAAAAGACCTGATAAGATGTAAGTACATACGATTTTTTAAACCCACTTTTTAATGAAAAGAGACAGAAGAATGAACCATTTAATTTTTTTAAATTGTATCAGTAAGTGTCTTATCAAAAGTGGTAATGATTGCTTTCTATATATTCTGCACAGACAAAGCAATAACTGGCATTTGAGTTAATTTTGTATATCTCATTTCAAGGAGCTACGAGCCACCCATAGAGCCAGAAGACTAGAATGGATAAAGGTCTCAAAGCCATGCCTGATGATAATGAGAATAATAATAGCAACAGGCATGTGTTGAAGCCCTATTGTGTGCCTCCATCTGTGGCAGACAATGGCCTTGAAATGGCTGTGGAATTGAACCTGTCCACTCTAAAAGGTCAAGAAGTTATGATCCCAGCTAAACTTTAAACTCCATGATGAGAGGGGTGTTTTTACATAATCTTCAGATGGTAATGAAGATGCTAGTCATGGTCGTGATAGCTGCTTCCCAATGTGTGAGAAATAAATTATCAAGTGACAGGGAGGAAAAATGATGTGTCTCCAGAGAGGAAATTAGATCAAAAAAATTGAACTTATCAGGACACAAATTAAAGCTCAAATATAAAAAAGAAATTTCTATCACTTAGCGCTATCAGTATCACTTATTGTTGCCCAGAAGTGGATTAGGAACCTTTTAAGGAGTCCCACCTGCCATTAAGTGCTCACTAGGTACAAGCGTCAGACCTTACCAGCTTCTAAAGCTGATACTGTAATCGCCATATTCATGGAGAAATCAGATACCGAGTAAAAACTTGTCAAAGGTTACACAACTAGGAAATGAAAGATTAAGGCTTACTGACTTTAAAACTCATTTATTTTGGGCGCCTGGGTTGCTCAGTTGATTGGGCGACTGCCTTTGGCCCAAGTCATGATCTCGGACTTCCAGGATTGAGTCCCGCATCGGGCTCCCAACTCCTTGGGGAGTCTGCTTCTCCCTCTGACCTTCTCTTTTCTCATGCTCTCTCTCACTCATTCTCTCTCAAATAAATAAATAAAATCTTTAAAAAAAAAAAAGCTCATTTATTTTTACTAAGCTATAACCATCCCTATCATTGAAAATAATCCATATGGCCATTTTCCACATGTCCATCTCTTAAGGGCATGGTTAGGAGAATTCCTGCATTGGGTAAGGATGGGCCCTACCTACCTCTTTGATCCTTCAAGCACCCAGTGTCAATGAGCCTGTTTGTCAAGTAACACATTCTCACAAGAATGAATGTTTAATAATCTGCTTCATAAAACTGGGAAGTAATAGGAATATTGATATCATTTTTAAACGAATCTAAAGAGATCAGTTTGATTCGAGGGAATGCTAAATGCTCTCAATGCAGGACACTTGCTAATTCCCCCTGAATTTCATTAGGAAAGCACTTAATTGGCCTCCTAACATAATTATTTCTAGGCCAGTTCATTCACTTGCTACCCTAACTATTCTATTTTGAATCATTTATGTAGCACTACTGGTAAAGTTCAACACATGTCAAAATATAGCTCTGTGCCTTTTTATCTGTTACGAACCATAAACATGGGCTTAAAGAAATCCAAATATTTGGAAGCAGAGAAGAACAGACATTTGTTGAAAGTCTGCTATGTTCTAGACACAGTCTAGAGGTCAGCTCATTCGGAAAAAGGTAGGAGGATCGCCAGGAACTCTGGTGTGATGTAGCAAGCAGCCCGTCCGCAGGGCGCTGCGAGGACACCAGCCCCAGCCTGGCAGAGGTTCTGGGTGGAGAGTCATAGGAAATATTACTGGGTTGGTGGCATGGGAAGGACACACAGAGGGGCCTGGATTCGCAACAGAACATTCAGACTTGGTGAGCAGCAGAAGCCATGCTGGGTTCTTGAATAGAAGTATAGAATGAGCAAATTTTTTCAAGAATATGGGGAACGTGTTCCTCTCTCTAGAGAGAGGAGTGGGAAGCCACAGTATAAGAAAGAGTAGTGGTTGTTCTTAGAAAGGAGTCTCCTCTGAGGTTGACAGGAAAGTTTGCAGGATATGCACTAGCAATACTGATGAATACATGGCGCCAGCTCTGTGCCAAGCCCTGGTCTCCATGCTTAGGCGTAGTCACGCATTTGCCTCCTAATTCTGTGAAGTAAGAAGTGGTGGTATCATCATCCCCAACTTCCGGATGAGAAAACTGAGGTTTCTAAGAGCAGCTGATGTGGGCACCAGGGTTGCTCAGTCAGTTAAGCATCTGCCTCAGGTCATGATCTCGGGAGCCCAGGATCGAGAACCCCCCCCCCCCCCACCCTCCCGAGACCACTCAGCCCAGACTCTGCTTCTTCCTCTTCCTCTGCCTCTCCCCCCACTTGTGCTCTCTCTCCCCCTCTTTCTCTCTCTCTCTCTCTCTCTCTCTCTCAGATAAATAAATAATCCTATAAATACAAATAAATAAAAGCAGTGGACCTAAGATCGCATAGAAAAGATACCCCACATTCAGCGAGCGCTCCGCTCGCAGCCAGATTCTTTTTTTTTTTTTTTTTTAAGATTTTATTTATTCATTTGACACAGAGGAGAGAAATCACAAGTAGGCAGAGAGGCAGGCGGGGGTGGGGGGAAGCAGGCTCCCCGCTGAGCAGAGAGCCGGATGTGGGGCTCGATCCCAGGACCCTGAGATCATGACCCCAGCGGAAGGCAGAGTCTTAACCACCTGAGCCACCCAGGCGCCCCTCGCAGCCAGATTCTGATGACCCATCACAGTGCGTTTAAAATGGTTGGTTGACGACACTGCTATCGTCTTGCTGTTTGAAGTCACAGCTTGAGCAGATTGTTCTCGGAAGTGGCAGACACCACAGGGCTGAGGCCGTGTTCCTCCGCCCACGAACACGGTGGACAACCAGCGTGCTGGCTCCGCGCGCTCTCCTCCTCCAGAACCTGAGGGATGTGAGGCAGACCATTTCCAGTCTAAAAGTTGTATTTGTAGTCTAATAAAGATAAAAATCAAGTTAAGTGAATGGGTTATACTATCTATGGCCGTTTTCTTTATAAATATTATAAATCGCTTTCCACACACATGGCAGACCATATGTGTACGTTTCTCCCCCCCCCCCCCCCCCCCAGGGGCTCAAGATCTGGATCGCATCCGACTCTCCACCTACAGAACAGCATGCAAGCTTCGGTTTGTTCAGAAGAAATGCAACTGTGAGTATGCCAGTTGTTTGGACTAATTACCCTCCTGAATCCTATAGTTTATGTTTGTTACTTTGTTTATTAAAACTGGTGTCTTGCAAGGGTTGATAAAAATATGTTTATACAACAGTAGAGTATCAGGATGCACAAATGGTTAGAGAGACTCTTCCTAAGTTGATTCTGAAGGTTTCATTGCTCTTAACTGCTCAAGTGATGAGCCTTTAGATGTGTGCGAAATCCTGTCCTTGGGATGGTTTAAATCTGGATGGATATTGTTCTTCTCTTCTCTAGCTTTGGTATTGTCCATGCAGTGCCATCAGAGTGGTTTCCACGAACATTAGAAAACATCAGATATTAAGTCCTTTTTTTATACATGTGTTTGCCTTACAAGTATAAGAAAATGTTGATAAGCCCCTGGAAAGCACAGAAATTTCCTTCTGAAGCTACAAAATGACCCTTTGTATCAGAGTTTTAACTACATTGGCCTGCATGGCACCACTGCAAGAAAAGAGGCAATAATACTGAAAGAAACAAAGAGACTTGCTTCGACTTGTTCCCAAATTTTAAAATGTCAGCAGCCACTAGATCACTAATCCCAGCGAACCATTTGCGTCGTCTGCTGCTTCACTGCTCTCGTCATTTTCTGGAGAGAAAAATTGCCTCATAGTTCGTGTCTATGAACTTACTCTTTTCTTTTTGAAAACTGCTGTAAAAATGAATAAGTATTCTCATTTTCTAATTAGTATCGGATGGATTAGAAAAATGAGAACCAGAATGTTCTCCTGAGGACGTAGACGTAGTTTTTGCATGAGTGGCAGAGGGCTTAGACATGGTCAGTGTGGAAACCAGGCATGTCCACACTCCAGAGTCTCCAGCAGATGTTCCCTGGGGCTCTGCCCCAGGCTCCCCAAATCCTGACCATGGGGGATGGGCAGGCAGCGTGTAGCTAGTCTTACAAGTGCTCATGTAGAGCTTCTTCCTCAGCTTCAGTGGCTGGAAATGGGACTGAAGTTTGGGGCAGGAGAAGGGGGTAAACACAGGTTGGCCAGATAATCAAAGACATGTTTGACTCCTTACAGAAAACTAAATCCATCCAAAAAAAAAAGGTGGGGAGACATTGAGAAGAGCACTACAGATGCGGGAAGGAATCTGTGGATGTACTTGCAGCCCTGGGCACTGAGGAGTCTATAAAAGGACTTTCGAATGCTGGTATTAAAGGACAAGGAAGAGGCTCCCACCAAAAAAAGGCTTTTCTCCCCTCCTCAACCCTACCACCTGTATTTAAACAAAAGGAAAGGTCTCAATGTATTCAGCGATGAAAAAGTGACAGGATCCTCCTGCTTTCTTTGCTCATCGCCACTCAGTGGCCCTGAGAATGAAGGGAGAAGAGAAAGAGCAGGGACGGGGGTTCTCATCCCACAGAGCTTTGCCAAGCAGAGCTTCCTCAGGTCCTTTCAGCAGAGATAGGGAATTGTTCAAAAAAAAAAAAAAGTGTTACAAAACAGTAGGGATGAACTAAAAAGTAAATAAACAATAAAGAAAGGGAAGGCTGGGAGGGAAGGGGAGAGCATTGCAAAGGCCCTAACTATCTCCAGCAACCCTGGGCCACCTCGCATTCTTCCTGCTCCCAGGGAATGGCCCCTTCTCATTCTTGGGGGTCTCCTTTTCCTCTTCCTGTTCTTTTCTGCTCCTGATCCTTATCCTACATCCAGAATCATGTGATGGTCACCCTGACTATGCAATGAGTCACACTGATCTCCTTGGAAAACAGTGCCAGTCCATCCCTGGGGAAACTAGAACTTTCTTCTCATCTAGTTGTCCCTCGGTGCATCCATTCACTTACCTTTTAATTTAGAAAGCTTATAACGAGCTCCTACTGTGTGTTCGGCACTGTGCTTAGGTGCCTGGGGTAGAGCGATGTGAATAAGATGCGATCTCTGCCTTAAAGTTGCCCAAAGTCTAACTGGGTTAGACTGGATGGAATTTTAAACGGGCTCCTAACACAGTATGGAAGTGTAATGGTAGGAATGGGGGCATGGTGTTATGGGAGCACAAGGAGGCTGGGCCCTATGTGGGCATGAGGGCCAGTAAGAGGAGTTCCTAGAGAAGAAGGCATCTAGCATGATTCTTAGAGAATTAGTGGACATTACACAGAGAAGTGTTACACCCGACAAACTTCATCTGTTTGAGGATGAGGAAAATCCCTTCTCAGCCTGTTGGCTAAGATCAAGTGTAGGATGAGGAAAATATTACATTCTATACAAACCATACAAAAGTAAAGCTTAAGGAAGAGAAACAAGCAGGTTTTCAATGCTCTGCTAAAATAAAGTTGCTTTTTAAAATTGTTTCTACCTTGAGCAAAAGTGTTAAATGCAAGTATGATATGTGTTTGCTGAGTTTTCCTCCCTGACAACAAATCTAACAGTTGTGATGTCAGGGAGCTTGCAAAATGCTAACACAGCTGAGACTGTTTTATCTTAAAGGCAGAGCCTACTTTTTCAGATAACTAGGACACTGGTGTTTACGGGACATAATATTAGTCAATGTTGAACATACACCCCTGTATTAGGGGAAGGTCATTTTTGTCTGCAGTGAAACTTGACACACCATAAATATGGTACCTTATACTGGAGTTTTACTCTATAATAAGAGAAATTAAAAAAAAAATCCAGGAGTTTTACTCTACAATAAGAGAAATTTAAAAAAAAATCCAGAAAAAAAAAATTTGTAAGTGCATTGCTTTATTGAAATTCTTACATGGCGTTTACTTCATAGAAATCAATGGACCTTAATGGAGAACAGGTTATTTTTAGGTCCAGACTTTATTTACAGGTAAGATTGATGTTAGGTATTAACAAAACTAAGCTTAAAAACTATATAGTAGAGGGGAGAAAACATTAAAAACTGACACTTGTCAAGTCATCACCTAGAAAAAAAAATATTATCTGGATATAGCATGGAGTATATAGACTTTTAAGAGATTTGTTTTTTTTTATCTGAGTTCAGACATCAGAAGGGTTAGTTAATTCCCTGTATTTCTGTCTCCACAGCCCTTGCCTACTGTCTTTATGGTTTCCTGTACAGAGTACTGATTCCTATCACCGACATTCATGTTCATTCCCTCTAATGCAATTCCTGATGGATGCTGAGAGTAACTGCTTCTCAGGGTCGAAAACACTCCATAGAAGAGGCCAGAAAACTGTGGCCTGTGCACTAAATGCAGCTCAGCACTTACTTTTGTATAGACTGTAAAATAGGAGTTTTTACAGATGAATATTTGCAATGATTTTAAAATAGGGAATACTACTTACAGTCCCAGTTAAGCAAAATGCTATCCTTCCCCCCCAAATTCTAATCTTCTCATTGGTAAACAAGTATTGAAAAAAAAAATTCCTTCCATTATTATATTTTAATTTCATCAGAAAAATGTTGTATAAATTTGTTTTCTCTCTCATTATATATGTGCCAGCGTAATATCTACGTAATATTACTATGTAATCTGGTAGTGCCCCCTCTCCAAACACGAAAAAGACATTCACCAACCTCTGTTATAAAAGAAAAACTGTGAGACACCATCTTTTCTTTTTTTCAGACAAAAGACACTTTATTCCTTCAACTTTTCTCCATGGGATTCATTTGTCAAGTCAGCTTCTTCCCCTTACCATTCATTTTTGTACCCTGGCCTAACTTTCCTCCCCGTGCCATGACTAGCACATTCCCTAATGGAACAAAAGGATGGATGATCCTAAAAATTAGGGGACACCAAGTTGTCAATTTTATTTTCTAGGAGGAATAGGACAGAAAGGGGATAATACACACAATATTCCTAACTCTGCTTTCTAATCGATAGCATTTTCTTTAGCTTCGAGGTTTCCTGAGAACTTTCCACAAAAACAAGCTATACACCATCTATGAGGATGTGTGCAATGACAACATCTCAGCCTTTGTTTTAAACAAATAACTATTTTCTGCCAGAACATTATCTCCTCGGTCAGCACTGACATGGTTAATGATCCAGATACCCTGTAATGTCAGCAGATCTTTTCCCAGAAATTACTTTGGAGTCAATGGAATGCAGCCTTAAGTTCATGAACAATAAAAGGGAACAAGAGAAATAAATCAGAAATCTCAAATCCCTCCTGTTTAATAAAGGGAGCAAAAGTAAGGAGGCACCTTCTTTTAGTTCTTCTGCTCACAGCCTGAATTTTCTGTCAGTCGTATCAACTAAAATTTAGGTAAAATTTTGCTTAAAAGGAAAAGAGGAGGAAAGGTATATATTTATATCTGAAATTTCAGTTTCTCAAACATTTCCCTCTAATAAAAGAAATACAAGTATTCCTCGTCCACTTATAAAGTTAGAATGCATGCTTTGACTTAATAACTCTAAACTTCATTCAGGGTTTCTAGAAGAAAAGAAAATGCAGAACCTCTTCACTTAATGGCTTCTCTGTCCCTGTGAAATTAACTCATGTGAGTGCTAGATATATGGTGGGTACAGAAGGAATATTTTTTTATGAGTGAATGAATAGGATCCACTAGATTCATTTTTTACCAGCCAAGTGATTAGTCTTACACTTTCAGGAGTAGCCTTTAGGTATGTGTTTTGTTTTTGTTTTTGTTTTTGAGATTTTATTTATTTATCTTGAGAGAAAGAGAGAGCAAACATGAGCAGGGAGGAGGGGTAGAGAGAGGGAGAAGGAGACTCCCCACTGAGCAGGGAGCCCAACTTGGGGTTTGATCCCAGGACCCCAGGATCATGACCTGAGCAGAAGGCAGATGGTTAACTGAGTGAGCCATCCAGGCGCTCCAGGTATGCTTTTTCTGAAATAAATATTAATATCCCATTCAATTTTATTCCAGTTGATTACCAGAATATTCCTCCTCTTTGCCATATTTTTAAGTATGTGGATTTTGGGCTGCCTGTATCCATTTCTATCATTACATAACACACTTAGCCACTTAAAACAACACATATTTACTCTCTTGTAGTTTCTGTAGGTCAGAAACCAGACACAGCATGACTGGATTCTCAGCCTAGGGTCTCCCAGTGTCTGTGGTTCTCATCTGAGGTTCACGGTTCTCTTCTGAGTGAACTGGCTATTGGCAGAACTCATTTCCTTATGGTTGAAGGGTTGAGGTCTCCATTCCTTGCTGACAGTCAGCTGGGGACTACTCCCAGTTCCTACAAGCCACCTGCATTCCTTGCCACATGGCCCCTAGATGTTTGCTTCTCCTTCCGTGCCAGGCACACTGGGTCTCTCTGACTTCCTCCTCCTCTGTGAGCAGCCGGAGAAAACTCTCTGCTTTTAAAAGAGTTATGCAGGGGCACCTGGGCGGCTCAGTCAGTTAAGCATCTGCTTAAGCTAAAGTCATGATCCCAGAGTCCTGGGATCGAGTCACTGGATAAAGCCCTGAGTTGGGCTCCCTGCTCAGCTTCTCCCTCTGCTGCTCACCTCACTTGTGTGCTTGCTCTCTCCCTCTCTCTCTCAAATAAAGTCTTTAAAAAAAAAAAAAAAAAAAATGAAAGGGCTTTGGTGAGGTCAGGTACACCCAGAAAATCTCCTTATCTTAAGGTCAACTGACTTGAGACCTTAATTACATCTGTAAAATCCCTTTACTGCAGTACCTAATTTAGTGTTTGATTCAGCCATGGAGAAGGTAGTCAACACTGAAGCCCAGGGATCTTGGGGGTTGGGCAGGTGTGAAGAGGAAGAGGGCATCTTAGAACTCTGCCTGCCGCATTGCTCAGCATCATTGACTTTTCTGTTTTCCAGATAATGACATAGACAGCCTTGGGTGAAAAAATGAAGTTTGAAGGAAATACTCAGGTGACAGAAACAGATCCCCCAAAAAGAGATGTGTCTGAAGGAGAGAGATAGGACTCTTTCCTGTCAAGGAGTCAAAAGGAAGAGCAGGAATGTTCAGTTAGGGAAATAAGTGGCAGATGGCAAAGGCTTGGAGCATAATTATCTGTGCTCCAAGTGATTTTGATACATATTTTCACTCCTGATGTTGGATCATTCTAGACACTTGTTTAGAATAAAGAGAAAGGCATTGCACTAGAATCCAACATTCCTTAAAAACTCCCTGTGGGGAAGTTGGTGGTAGCAGCAGAACATAAACCCATTCAAGATGCCTTATAATGTGGCAGTGGAAAACCTCCTCCTGGACCAGCGGAAAACTCTGTCTGGACCTGTGGCAAAACTGTTTCCCCTTCATCAGAGTGAACTTCTGGTAGAACAAATCTATACTGTTAAGGTTCTGGTGCTTGTGATACAGGCTTAATTAAAGCTGCTTCTTCCCTTTCATTGCTTCTATTTTTAAGATCTTAAAAATTCAGAGCTTTGTTTTCTTGTGAGAGCTTTTATTTTTAAAGACTGCTAGGAGCTCCGTCTTCCCAGTCTTCGGCCACTGCGCAACCTATGAACTGAACCAGTGCCTGTAGTTGTTTCTGGGTGTCTGGAGGGAACAGCCATCAGCTTCCTTCCCTTCCTCCTGCTTCTGCATTAGACCACAGAGCTGGGACCACTGAATACTTTTATGCTCACAGTTTAGGAAAGAACCTCGTGTTTAAAAGCCCCAGCCCACTGGTTAAGAGTGACATGTACAGAGGCATCCTTTCAAGCTTCCCTGCACCATCTAGCAAGTAAGATTCAGTGGCCTTCCCTTAGTGGTCTGCCAAGCTGTGTTCCTGGGAACCTGCTGGACTGGCACAGAGCCGCTGAGCTGAGCAGTGAAGGGACACCCAGAGGGTGCTGTCCTTCAGCCTGGCTCCTGGGGTCGTGGGGCTCTGGCAAACACTAAGAGGAAACCAAAGACAGTTAGGAGGACAGGGAAGGAAAGATGGCCACTCCCACAGAACCACCCCTGTGACCCATGAGGACTAAATCAAGGAGACTTTCTTGACATTTTGTTCATGTTACCAGCAGCCACTCATTCATTTTTTTATTCAACGAATATGGACCAAGGTTTGCTGCATGCCAAGCATTACTCTAGACCTTGCGGGAGCTGCAGGGAGGTGATAATATTACAGTGTTCAAATTTAGTATTAGAATAACCTCAAGGGGCGCCTGGGTGGCTCAGTGGGTTAAAGCCTCTGCCTTCGGCTCAGGTCATGATCTCAGGGTCCTGGGCTCAGCAGGGAGCCTGCTTTCCTCTCTCTCTCTCTCTTTCTCTGCCTACTTGTGATCTCTGTCTGTCAAATAAAGAAATAAAATCTTTAAAAAAAAAAAAAAGAAGAACCTCAAGTTTAGAATCTAGTTGTATGTTCTATTTATTATAAAGCTTCTGGTTTTGTGACTATCAAATAGTAGAAAACACTCTAAAACTTTGCTGTATCAGCTTATATCTGCCTGTCAAGTCCCCTGAGCAAACTGTCATTTTCTGAAGGAAAAAAAAAGCACTTATAAATATGGCAGTTAAAGACATCAAATGTATCTGTAGCTATTGAAACAAATTATTTAGCTGTTTTTAATCATTCGTGATGTTCGGCTAGGACTTCTGCTTTACCTCCTTTTTTTTATCAGGAATTGTAAAGTTCTGTTCATTCTAGATGAAGAGAACATAGCACAAGAGATCTTAAATGACTTCTCCTGAATAAACACCAGATCAAATCATATAATTGAGAGCTCAACTTCTAACCTCCAAATATTAGCCAAATGCTATGGTAAACAGATAGCCTGTCCAGCGATGTCTGTCAAACACATGGACCACGAGCCTGCTACAAAGCTAATAATGCATCAGCCTTGAGAAGCTTAGTTTCTCAAAGATAATAAACTCAAACATAAGACCAAGTATACATTTTAATTTCCAAATTCAACACTGCTGATATAGGACTGTGATACTATTATATTGTGTAGAAGGATATGTCGAGGAAGAGTTAATTTGACCACACAGAATTAGAATCGGTTTTGAACATGGTCATAATCATCGTTTTCTCCTCATTTGTTACTCTGAATGGGCTCAACCAGTGATAGATGGGGACTTGGTTAGAATCCGTGCTTGAGCCCGTGTTTCCCAGGAAGCAGACTCCACACAAGTCTTCTGTGGAACTCCCTTGTTTGCCATTCCAGAGCGGAAGTGGAACAAGGGAGGAAAGCCAACAGACAGTGCAGGAACTTCTAAGAAACCTCCCAAAAGGCTCCAGAACTTTCCACCCAGGGGCCACAAGGAGGAAGTCCTAATCTAGCTGCTCCTCCCTCTCTACCACCCCCGTATGTCTGGGTTGCATTTGTGTAGGTGTGAGGCAGGTCCCTGGCCTTGGTGCTGGGGCATCAGAGGTTTGGAGCAAGAGTCTGAGGCAAGTGCTCTCTGGTGGCAGCTGTGTGGAGGAGATCAGTTGAACTCTACACCTTGCCCGTCGTTCCCGCAGGGACTGGAGCAAGGGGCGGAGCCCAGATTTTGAAAAGGTACCAAACAGGGGTCTGAAACATTGCCTCCTGTGCACCTTGGCTCTCTGTGTTAGACATTTCCTCATCAGTGTTTTCTACTGCCTTTTAATTTTTTTTTCTTACAGAAGATACACTTCTCATATTCTTAACCTCACTTAAGATACTGCAGATAATCTGCCGATTAGCCCTCTAGAGACTGCTTCACCCAAACACTAACCTACCTCCCAAACAATTTTCCTACGTACTAGGAAACTGAGTCATAACTATTTTCTGAATGGGTGAATGAAATGCTATTTTCATGTCTATCCCGTTTTTTTACTCTTATTGCAGAAAGACAATTAATTATACATAAATTGTACAGAGTGAGTGCAGGAAAAAGGGACACTTCCCCACGACTGCTGCTTATCTGTTCTTCAGGGACCCTGTGTACTTTGTCCGTCAGTGTTGATCGGGGCCAGATTGGCACATGGTGCAGCGTCCCTGAGAGCAACAGCTGTAAAGGAAAAGTGGAAAGCAGTTTCTCAACAGTTGCCAGCCCCGTGGTTGCTCTTTTTCTTGAAATGCCGCCTCTAGCATCTAGGGTTCTGGCCATCTGCTCAAGTCATAGTGTGTAAGGAATAATGAAAGTACTGCGGGAAGCCATGCTCTGTGAGTCTCATGGAGCTCTCCGAATCTTCTAGAGATCATATGTCGTGACTGGCAAACAGTAGGCCCTCTACCCTACTCCATTTACCAAGCACTGGTGAGCACTCAGTTTGAACAAGGCATATGCAAGTAGCTATGAGAAGTACAAAGATGAACAGGACATAATACACATCTTCAAGTTAGTTATAATCTCATGCTGTGGTTCTTTCTCCTCATGAATCTTTGAGAGAATCTTGATGAAAGTCACAGATCCTTTCCCTCCAAACACACATGATCGCAACCATAAAATTTAGTTCATCATTTCAGAGACCCTCCTCTCCTCTGAAGTTCAGTCAAGAGCTTATCAAAAACAAGTGGAGGGAACAATTTGACCCTTAGTAACTCTGAGAAATGCAGAGTGTCGTAAATGATCTAATATATGAAGTTGTCTGGGAGCAACAAATGGGAGAGCGTAATTCCACATGAAGGTATCAGGGCTTCCTCGTGTGTACATGAGTGTAATACCCTTGAAAGACAGTTAACTGAAGAGTGTACTTGCTAAAGAGTATAATAAATCGTGCAAGGAAGCCAAATGTGTATTCTGGAATAAGAAACCCAATGTGGCTGGGGCATAAGATTCTTGGAAAAAGCTGGAGGTGAGTAGGAGATGAGGTTAAAGATTGGGGGACTGGACTGGTGCCTGGGTGGCTCCGTAGGTTTCCGACTCTTGGTTTCGCCCTCGTCATGATCTCATGGGTTGTGAATTCCAGCACCGGGTCCACCCCCGGGTCCATTCTGCACTCAGCAGAGAGTCTGCTTGAAGATTCTCTCCCTCTATCCCTCCCCAACTCACTCTCGTGATCTCTCTCTCTCTCTCTCTCTCTCTCAAATAAATAAATAAATATTTAAAAACAAACAAACAAATAAATAAATAAATAAGGTAAGGAGACTAGAGTCCAAACATTGGTTTTCAAGCTTAGAAAATTGGGTTTTACTCAATAGGTGATGGAGAATGGCATGGCCACAGCTGGGACTTACACCACTTCTTAGGACAGATGGAAGAGGGCAGGAACTAGAGATGAGTAAGAAAGGTTACCATAAAAATCTATGTAGGATAGGCTTGGCAGGTAGCATGGCCGACTAGTCTAAGGCACTGGATTAAGGCTGCAGTCTCTTTGGGGGTGTGGGTTTGAATCCCACCACTACCATCCATTGGGCACCTGGGTGGCTCAGTCAGTTAAGCGTCTGCCTTTAGCTCAGGTCATGATCCCAGGGTGCTGGGATCCCTGCTCCACAGGGAGTCTGCTTCTCCCTCGACCCTCCCCATTTCCTCTCTCTGTTTCTCATGAATAAATAAAATCTTAAAAAAAAAAAAAAATCTATGTAGAAGGCAGTAAAAGCCCAAACTAGAGCACTAGAATGTAGGGAATGCTAAAGGCATATTGAAGAAACCTATACAAACTGTCTAGTGAAGGCTAAAATGACTACCCAGAGGGGAGGTAAGATACACGATCCTCTTGCTTCTGAAGCTATTAAATACATTCCGAGCAAAGTTAAACACTGGCAGTGAGAAATTATTTATTGTTCAGATCTTTTTTTTCATTTACCTTCTCTTATTATTTTTATAATCATTGGTACAATACCTTGGAAAATAATAGGCTTAATAAATGCTTGTTCAATTGAATTCAGCTCTATTTAATTTACGGTATGACAGCTATTGAGCCAACAATTACTATACCTCATTTTGAATAATGATGCCAGTCTACAAACACAATTTAAGGAAAACTGAATACTTTTTTCCTAATGGACAATAGATGTACTGTCAGGGCCTCTGAGGATTGGCCTGATATCCTACTTGATTTTATGCCAAAAATATGTTGTAGACCTTTTCCTGAAGCTCTCTTCCATCATGCATCTTACCCAGGAAATTAAAGTGAAACTAAAGTATCATCTTTGTAAGCTTCTCTCCAAGGATCCTTAGCACAGAGAGCAGTCTTGGTGATAAAGGTATATAATGTAGGTGCAAGGGAGTGTTGACTTCGGAAGCATAAAATAATTTGGTAAGTTATTTGGATGTAGTTTTGATTCATATATTGAAAGATATATCTCATGGCTCATGAATGGAAATCAAATACAAAAATTGTATTTTCTTAACATTTTCTTTCCCAACTCAGTTTTTGGTCAATGTGGCTAATCTCTTCAGTGTAATCACATCAAAATGCATTTCTTGACCCTGGCAAAGCATACCACTTAACTGAATTTCTCTTCCCTAAGAGCTTTTTAAACACTGTTTTGTCATGATCAAAAGCCTACATGAGGGCATAAAAATAAATTATTTATTTGAGAAAATCTTAACAACTAGACAATTTGCACATGGCTTTCTTGACCACAATCCTTGTTCCCAGGATTCTTGTGATATCTTTTAAATAAATTCCTCCAACTCAAATGAGCATCAATTTCCTGTTGTCCTTTTCTCTCATCTCTTTAAGTCATGCTCCACAGCCGTGGTTCTCAAACATCCTTGCTTTTCAAAATCACCCAAGGAGCAGGGGAAACCAGGGATCCCCTGACCAAACTCCAGAACTATGGAATCAGAGGCCACAGTTTGAGACCTGCTCATTGCTCCGAAGAGCACTTTTGATTCTCACCACTGGACTGGTTGGCTGTAGACCAGGATGGAATTAACTCACATGGTATTTTGAAAATGAAATTTAGTGTTAAACTTGATGGGAAGCAAATTCTCCATCTCTCTATTTGATTACTGAAAAATTAGAGAATTGTTAAATAATGGCCAATAAGGAAAGGTTACAAAGTTACAGACCCCACTTTCTGGTACACCCTGCAAGCAAATTCTGCTAGCCCCAACAAGTTAGTAGAAGATGTGGTTGCCCCTTCTTCATTCGCTGCTCTCTGCTATCAGTCACTAAATCACCTTCTTCCTGGAGTATCCATCCCCACCCTCTATGTAGTGAGATCCTACTGTGATTCAGGAACCAGCTTGAGCCCTATCACCTCCTCCTTTGAACCTTTCCAAAGTTTCCAGCCTGCAATAGCATCCCTGTATTTTCAGCTCCAGTAGTTTTGGGTTTTTTGGTTTTTTGGTTTTTTTTTTTTTAATCTGCCCAAAGGATATGGGCTTTTGATGACATAGTGTCTCATCTTGATCTTTAGCTAAGCCATCTGAACGGGTCTTTCCCATGGGAATTACAGCCTCTTTCCTCGCCAGGTTCTCATCTTTGGTCTAGTGCCCTCTAACATGAAGCACCATATAGTGTAGAATCTTTAAAATTATTGGCTGGATTTCATTTCTTTTGAAAATATGTTTCCATTCCCAGTTCTGTACGTACACAGCAGTTTTATTCTGTAGGTTAATGCTTGTACATGCAATACGTGTAGGGTAAGTTAGTGACATGCTGAAATATTCTTTTCTTCTCATGAGCTGATGTTCTCTGAATTTTGAGATAAGTGTTTGATCTGAACGTGAGCTAAACTCATTGCTGTGATACAGTCTCGCTGGATTTATAACATCGTCACGCCTGGTAAGAGGAAAACCAACCTGAAATTGTAGAAGAAAGCTTGTATGAAGGGACAGAAATCTTTATCACCGACAGAGTAGAACAAAAAATTGGGAGATTTTAGTCTTATCTGAATATGACAGTAAATGTTAATGCCTGTTTTCTCTCAAAAATAAGAACAATGCCTAAAATGCATATGGCGCTTTAGAGTTTACTAAGTGTTCTCCATGTGATTTTTGTTGTTCCCCAGAACACCTGTAAGATAAGAAAGTTGGATATTATTATTCCTGTTGTACAAATGAAGGAACACCTGAATCCAAGTCTATGATTTCTGAGCCTGTTTTTCTCTGGAAGAGAAGCTAAACTTGTCACGTACTCTACGCCTTTGTTCACTAGATCCCACAGTCCTCTTCCACCTGTGAGTCTGTGTCTTCAGGGACCTGTCTTGTTCACACTAATTCTAGAAGCCAGAAGAGGGCTGTGACATAATAAGAGCTGATAAGTACTTCTTCAGTGAATAAAATGAAGTTGTTAGCCTCTGGTATGGAAGGTTAAGAAAAGCGAGTTAGTGCGCTGGCAAGGTAATGAGCTTAAAGAGGAACCTGGAGTTGTTCCTGAAACTCATAAGGAGGTAGGTTCTTCTCCCCACCTCCTCACACCCTACGCACGTGGCAGTCTGACCCACACGGAAGCTCCCTGAAAGCATTCTCACCTAAAGTCTACTTGATATTTAGAATAGTGAGTGAAACTTTGCATTTGAGAGCTGGCATAGGAAAAAAACAGTGCTTCTCTGTGTGCTCATCTTTTAGTGCTAAGGGCACCAGAACTTTATTGGAAAACTGAAAGAATGACTCCATTAATAACTTTCCTAGAAGCCTGCAAACAAAGTTTAATAATCCACTGTGTGAAGGAACACAATTTGACGCATCAGACCTGCAGTATAAAGGAATCAGAAATACCACCTGCATGTGGTTCTCATGCTCTACCGAGGGGTCAGAATTGGCAATTCATGCTGGGAATTTTCCAGAAAGTCAGGGAGCTTGGCTCTAGGGAGGGAAGATCTGGACAAGTTTTCTGGAGAAATAACCTAACTCCTTTGTAGTGGGATTGGATGAGTAAGTCAGCATCAGAATTCTCCCTACTTTTACCTGTGTGTATCAGAGACTGGAAAACTTGTCCTAAGCAAGCCGTGAACAACAGTCACCATCACTTTAAGCCTGGATGGCCAGAGTAGATGGGGGTTGACAGGGTGTATGCATGAGTGTGCACACACATCCACGCCCCATCTGCACGCTAGAGGATATTCCCAGTGGCATACCAACAGTTATGTTCAATTCCCAACCTAATGCAAATTACTTTTCTCCCAGTCATGATCCCTAGGGAGTCTGCTTCTCCCTCTCCCTCCGTCCCTACTCACCCCACCCCTCATATGCTCTCTCTCACTCTCGCTTTTGCTCTCACTCTCGTGCACGCATGTGTTCACACGCTCAAATAAATGAAATCTTTTTTTTTTTTAGGTTTTATTTATTTATTTGTCAGAGAGAGAGAAAGAACCCACAAGCAGGGGGAGCAGCAGGCAGAGGGAGAAAAAGACTCCCCACTGAGCAAGGAGCCCCACACGGACTCAATCCCAAGACCCTGGGATGCTGACCGGAGCTGAAGGCAGATGCTTAACCAATTGAGCCACCCATGTGTCCCAAATAAATGAAATATTAATTTAAAAAAAGAAGAAGAACATAGCAGCCTCTCTTGTTGCCAAGGACAGAGAACCACTGACTTCCAGCCTGTTTGTCATTCTTAAACTGCCTGGGAATGTTGTTAAAATGCAGATTCTGGGGGCACCTGGGTGGCTCAGTGGGTTAAAGCCTTTACCTTCGGCTCAGGTCATGATCCCAGGGTCCTGGGATCGAGCCTTGCATCGGGCTCTCTGCTCAGCTGGGAGCCTGCTTCCCCCTCTCTCTCTGCCTGCTTGTGACCTCTCTCTCTCTTTCTCTCTCTCTGTCAAATAAATAAAAAATATCTTAAAAAAAAATGCAGATTCTGATTCTCCAGATCAGGGTTGGGGGCCTATGCTTGTGCATTTCTAACAAGCCTAGTGCCTTGGGGCTCTGAGTGCAGTCCAAGAGCAGCAGCCCCAAGGAGCTGTTCTACAACCTGTAGGTCTTTACAGCCTGCGGCCACCGTGGAAAACCACCACTTCAAAATGACCAGAGTTAAAAAGTCACTATGATTGTTCACTGACCTTCCCCAGCTTCAAGCCCTCTGAAAGACTTCTAAAGTTTTATAAGATTGTCAGAATCACCTGGAGAGCTTTGTGGAAAGCCTTTCCCGCCTTCCTAAATTTTGGAATTGGTAAGTAGTAGAAAGTAGGCTTGGGAATTTTGAGATCCAAGTGCTTAAGCTTTTTTTCCTTTTTTTCCTGAGTGCTTAAAAAAATTTTTTTTTCCCTTAGATTCACTGACCTGGACCCAATCTCTATGATGATGTGGTCCAGGGAAGACTGGTCCTGGACTAAATAATGACAGACTAACTCCTGAGGTTGTCTTTCGATATTCCTGTCCTTGCTCTGCCCTCTCTTCCATATTTACCCTATTTATATACTTCTCCTATTTCCGATCAAGTTTATGACCTCAGTTCATTCCTTTCTAGGTATAAATGAGTTTGGTTTTTTTGCACTTTTTCCAGAGATATTTGAATTTAAGTCAGCGCTGTGACCTAAAGAGTTCATTTCCTATGAAAATAATGTAACATCAGCAAACAGATAAGAAACATCACTTGAGAACAGCACACTCTTCTCTACCCTCATGCAAATATACCACACCTCAGCCTCTGACTTAGCCCTTTCCTACCTGAGATTGCCTGGACTGAAGACAAAATATTAAAGCTGTGTCTATTTTCATTTATTCATGAATACAAGCTATTAGGCATTACTAATGTCCAAAATTTACACTAATACTATTTTTAAGATTCTGTGAAGTACTAAATACTACTTTTAAGAATACATGTTTATATTTGATATGGATAATGTTAGCCAAATAATTTTATTATACAAACTGTTGCTTTATCTAGTATATTAGTATAAAATATATGCAGTAATATAGATGAGGAAACCCCACTTCCTAGGCCTGTGCCTAATAGGTGCTTACGATGGACAGTTAAAGCTTGATGGATATTTAGTAAAGTGTGCACAGTGCCATCTAGTGGTGCACAGTCATCACTGCACAACATTTTCTAAAATGATTTGATGGCTTAAGAGTAAACAACATGTTTATACGACTGTCAGACTTTTCAAACAGACTTCCTAATAGCTTCCTTATGACTCTCAACTTAGCACATTTCTTAGTGTTCCTATTTCATTAAGCAAAAAGCTTGTGATACCCTTTCAAAAATAATGAATGGATGTTAAGTAATTATTTAATAACTTATTCACAAAGCGCCACGTGAAATGCTTTATATGGATTATCTCATTTGATCCCCTCAATAACCCTGCAGTGGAGCAGCTGTTTTTTGTTGTTTTTCTGGAGCAACTCTTATTGTCCCCACTTTACAGATGTGGAAACTGAAGCTTAAGGATGTTAAGAGATTGCCCAATGTCAGTAGAAGTTGGTCGAACATACTGTCCAGGAACTTGCACAGTTCTGCACTGTGATCTGCAGCTCCCATACTGGTTACCAGTGAAAGTTTCCAAGAAGTCTCTGTGGAAGAGGGCCTTCCTCACCCCCCTCTACTGATCAACTGTGTCCAAATCAGTTCAAACTCCACCAACTCAGAATTCATGACAGACTGAATAGGATCCACTTTTATGGCTGGGATGTAGTTTAAGCTTCTTTTAGAGCACCTATATAATGTATGTGCAAAGTTGCATGTTAATTGGGTTATTAAATTTGGGGGGACTGTGCTGAAGCTTACGTTTGGAGTCACAGATCTTGTAAATTAGTAAGAAGAAAGTATGGCTATAAATCGAAGGTATTTAATTATTTTAACACTAACAGCTATCATTCATTGAGCACCTATGTGCCAACTCTGTGGTTAGCACTTGTCTATACTTTTTCTTTCTCCTCACTACAACTCTCTCTGGTTGGGATTCCTCTCCTTATTTCTAAAAAGGAAATAATAACATGTATAGGGGAGAAATAACTTGCCCACAGTTATCAGGGGAGCCAGTAGTGAAACCTCAATCTTTGTGATGACAAAATCTGCCTTCTGCCACTCTTGGAAGATAAGTATGTGTAATGTGCGTGATTACAGCTTTTTTGTGCACTGCCATGCCTCTGCAAAAATGCCAGCATCCCGGGGGGGCCCCGGGTGGCTCAGTCGTTCATTCGACTCTTGGTCTTGGCTCCGGTCATGATTTCAGGGTCAGGGAATCCAGCCCTGGGTTGGGCTCCATGCTCAGTGGGGAGTCTGCTAGAGAGTCTCTCCATCCCTCTCCCTCCGCCTCTCCTCTTCCCTTCTAAAATAAATAAATGAATCTTTTAAGAAATAATACCACCATCTTTACAGGATGCCTGGGTGGCTCAGTCGGTTAAGTGGCTGCCTTCGGTTTGGGTCATGATCCCAGTGTCCTGGGATCGAGTCCCACATCGGGCTCCTTTCTCAGCAGGGAGCCTGCTTCACCCTCTGCCTCTACCTCTCTCTGCCTGTGCACTCTCTCTCTCTGACAAATAAATAAATAAAATATTTAAAAGAAAGAAAGAAAGAAAGAAAGAAAGAAAGAAAGAAAGAAAGAAAGAAAAAAAAGAATACCACCATCTTTCCTGGGACCACAGCAGCAGGCTCCAGCCACTTCTGCCCTGCACGCCTGTCCATGTCAATTACTCTTTTCCCTTACAGTCTGAAATGATGTCTTTAAGCTGCATTTCTGAGCATGTCACTCTATTTAAAACCCGTGTCTTCATACTGTCAGCATAAAGACTCAAATACCTGCCAGAGCTACAGGGCTCCTCCAGCCTTATCTTGTTCCTCTGGCCTCTTCGCAAACCATCTCCTAATCCCATTTTGTACCTAGCACCCTGTCTGTCATGCTAGGCCATCATTTCTGATTATCTGTGTGATTGTGAATCATGTCTCTATCCCCACCTGACTGTTAGTTCTCTGAGGCAGGAACAACATCTTCGCATTCTGAACCCAGACAAATCCCCAAGGACTAGATCCAGAGAATCTCTAGATGAAGCATAAAGGGAATAAATATAGGAATCCCAGTTCCCACAGAAATTAATTTAATTCCTCAAGAAATTAAATAAACAACTTATAGATGCCATCTCCTTGGAAGTACTTTGGTTGCCAAATTGAAAAACTGGATGAAAAGCATTAAGAAACAAATAATTTCTGGCGCGCCTGGGTGGCTCAGTTGTTAAGTGTCTGCCTTTGGCTCAGGTCATGATCTCAGGGCCTCAGGATCGAACCCCACATCGGGCTCCCTGCTCAGTGAGAAGCCTGCTTCTCCCTCTCCCACTCCCCCTGCTTGTGTTCCCTCTCTTGCTGTGTCTCTCTGTCAAATAAATAAGTAAAATTTTTGGAAAAAAAAAAAAGAAATAAATTTCCTTGTTGTGTGATATCCAGAAAAGCTAACAAATTTGCCATCACATAAATCTGAATTGCTCCAAATCTAATAAACATTTAAGTATTTCAGTTAGAAAGTGATTTGCATTCTTCTATCCCAAATCAGAGATATGCTACAGAGTTGTGTTTGTTTGGTTTTGGGTTTGTTTTTTTTTTTACATGATTTACATTGTTCATTTGTTCAAGTGTAATGTACTGTCTCGGTGTATCAGGCACTCCCACAACTGACTTCGTGATTTTTTTCCCATTTAAGGAATACCGTCCCTGCTTTGTAGATGAGGAAAATAAAGCTCCAAGTCTCTGAGGTTAAGAGGGCATGCACTTGTAGGAGGAGAGCCATGTTTGGACGTAGGTGTTCAGACTTCAAGTCCAGTGTTTATTGGAAGATTCCCAAGCCCAAAATTCAATATATGTTAGTGTTGTTTTTTAAATATAGTGTTACACATGAGCAAAGAGGTAGGAAACTAAAACTTGGGAGTTGGTAGGAAAGCATATATGGAGTGCTCATTTCTCAGGAACTGAAACATAAGTACGTATTTCACTGAGAAAGACAACAGATTTGTTTTCAAATGCAAAGGTGTCATGAAAAGCGAACCTTAAATTTGGTGTCACTGAAGAGAAACTGGAATTCTCATACCTTGTTGTTGTGGATGGAAAATAGTACAACTATGTTGGAAAACACTTGGGAAGTTTCTCAGAAATTAAATGTACACTGACCATACCACCTAGGCACTTCATTTCCAAGTATTTACCAACAGAAATGGAAGCATATGTCAATACAAACATTTGTGCAAGATTGTTCATAGCAACTTCATTCATGATCACCCAAAACTGAAACAACCCAAGTGTCCATTAGCAGGTGAGTTGATAACCAAATTGTGACCTAAAAGAGTACTGCTCAACGGTGTAAAGGAAGAAACTATT
The DNA here is from genome assembly GCF_002288905.1 of Enhydra lutris kenyoni. NCBI lineage: Eukaryota > Metazoa > Chordata > Mammalia > Carnivora > Mustelidae > Enhydra > Enhydra lutris. The sequence continues at coordinate 29,109,602 of NW_019154092.1, forward strand.
GTTACATGCAACAGCACAGATGAGTTTCAAGATAATTATACCAAGTAAAAGAATCCAGACCCCTCCCCAAAAAAGAGTACATACTGTATAATTCCAGCTATATAAAATTCTAGAAAAGCATTTGGAAGCTCTATCTGTGGTTGCCTGGGATGGGAAGTGGGGTGAATTAAAAGGAACAGGAGGAAACTTTTAGGGGAGATGGTTTCTGGAATGTTATAACAGGACCTCAGCACAAACAGGGAAGAAAGAGAAATGAAATTCTTGATATCCTAGTGAAACTAACCATGACTTCAGCTTGGTGAGCTACTCAATAATATAAGCCAAAGAACTGTTTGTTCTTGACCAGGTTGGTCAAGGGATCTGTGTTTAAGTTCTGCTGCTGCCTTCTAGAGATTACTTTTCCTTTTTCCCCTGCCTCTCTTCCTGCCTTCCTTAACTTTTCCCCCTTTATTTCAAACCTTATACTACGAAAAATATATAAATAAATGAAAATATTTTAAATAAATGCAGGTTCGATATCTTTTCAAACACTAGAATTTGAGTGTGGTTTGCTCTTTCTTTTAAGGGGTCAGTGTGTGCCTTGGAAAAATGCTTTCAAGCCAGATAGACTTGTTAATTTTAATCACAAGTGCTGTATACTTCAAAGTTGCTAAGAAACTAGATCGTAAATGCTCTCACCACAGAAAAAGAAATGGTAATTATGGGACATGACGTGTTCGCTAATGCTACGGTGGCAATCACATTGCAATACAGAAATGTATCAAAATCAACATGTCGTACACCTTACACTTAAACTTACATGATGTTGTATGTCAGGTACATCTCAATATTTTTTTCAAATTTTTAATTTAATTTTTAAATTTTTTAATAAACATATAATGTATTTTTATCCCCAGGGGTACAGGTCTGTGAATCGCCAGGTTTACACATTTCACAGCACTCATCATAGCACACAGATCTCAATATTTTTAAAAAGTCAGAAATGGATTTGAATGCCAGTTTTGCCGTCCACTGGCCTTGGACCTTGGCATTTGTCAGTTAACTTCCCTCACTTTCTCTCACGTAACATAAAGATAGTAGTTGTATTTCAAGGGTCATTTTGAAGATTGGCAATAACCATCTACTGTGGTTTTCAGGAAATGATTTTCTTGCTATTAGACATATCAAGTCTTTGAGCTCTTCTTTGTCTCTGTACATTTACTGTGTCGTAACAACTGTGTCGACCCCTACAGAAATCGATCCCATATTGAAGGCTGTGAGGGTCCTCGACAAAACCAGGCCGACGGTACGTGTAAAATAATGAACTTAACCTTTCCCCGCATTTTGGGCTGATGTGTTCCCTCTGCTTTAATTGTGTGTAGTGCACCTGGTGGACATTTGGAACGTCATAGAAGCATTGCGGGAAAATGCTCTGAACAACCTGGACCCGAACATAGAACTCAGTGTGGCCCGCTTGGAGGCCGTGCTGTCCACCATTTTCTACCAGCTCAACAAGCGGATGCCAACCACTCACCAAATCCAGGTGGAGCAGTCCATCAGCCTCCTGCTTAACTTCCTGCTGGCAGCCTTTGACCCGTAAGCTCTCTCTTCGGATATCTGTTCCTCTCCACATGTTTGGTCTCTCCTTCCTCTTGTCCTTCTTGGTCTTTCTTCCAAATAATTTTCTGCAAGTAACCAACCACCTCTTTTTTTCTTGATCAGATACTTACCTCAATAAAGTCGCTCTGTGTGTAACGTCCATTTCAAATGCTCTGGAGAAAAACTAGGGAGTAAAATAGAGCCATAGGAAGTTGAGGACAGTCGTATTTTCTAGGCTGACCTTTATTTAACTCATCCAATGCTTCCTAGAAGCTATGGTTGTCTGAAAGTGTGGCATGATGGCATGCCTATGGAGCAGTTCAATGAAGCATAAAGTGGGAGGATGTTTTTAACTCTCTTCTTTGCAGATTGTCTAAGACAGTGTTTCTGAGGTGTCATAACAAGACCCTAGAGCAAACAGACAGAAATTGACAAGGGTTTCCTGACCAGCCTGGTGAAAGTAACCATGACTTGCATTACGGGATCCGTCAATAATGTGCCATCTAAAGCCATGTCATGCCGTCCACACAAGACAGTTGAAACTCAGCCACATTATCTTATAATTTCTTCTCATAGAATCAGAGGATTTCAGAGCTGGCTGAAATATTAAAGATTGTTCTTCCAAATCTCTCATTTTACAGATGAAAGACCTGAAGCACAAAGAGACTGTGGCTTGTCCAGTGTCTCTCGACTGGTTAGGGGCAGAGTAGGGATTTAGGTATTCAGCTAAGATTTCTTTTCCAAGGCATATGTGGCAGCCTTGTGAATTGTAAAAACTCCCCTGAATTACTTTATCAGCCTAAGATTTCAAAAGGTCTTTTGCTGATAGCCTCTAGTCCAGATATAGTATCAACATCTCCACTTTCACTACTGGTTTTGAATATTAAAAAGGAAAATTGCTAACTTGACCTTTCAGCGATCGCATTTTAAGACTCTCGAAAGATTTTGCTTAGTCTCATTGTCTGGCCAATGCCTGGAAATATTGAAGCCCGGCACTGGAGATGTTCCAGCCCAGCTAATGTTATTATGCCACTCATAAAAGTCACCAGCTGTCACTTTACAGCCTAGAGTGGTAAAAGAATTATTTGTGCTCAGTTTGACCAGTGTAGATTATTGTCTTGGGATGTTTATATTTTGAGTAATTCTTGAGTTGAAATAAACAGTTCTAAAATAAGCAGTTCAGCTTGATAGATCCCATGCTTAGCCTATGCAGACTTCAGAACTGATGTACTGCTTTGGCCTAATCACTATGGTAACCGAGTGGCAGTCAAGTAGGGGAGGCTATGGTTCCACATGACAGGTGACAGAATGGAACCAGGCTATGGAATGACTCTAAGGACATTTCCATCCTGCCCCCTTGACAAGAGCACAGAAGCTTCCAGACTCGCCGCTAACATCTTCAGGGCACTTATTTGTTTTAAGTGGAACAATGGAAAATATAAAAAGAGAACTAAAATTTTTGCCAAATCTTAGAGTATTCCTGAAGGATTCGTAAGGGCTCAAAGGTAAAAAATAATTTGTATCTACTCCGTAAGTACAGAAATGGGGCCAGATTAACAATAAGGAAGGGGGATTTTATGAAATACATGAGAGATGTGATATATACATATCTTATATTTTATATGACACAATATACTGTACCTCAGTACTTCTCATGTCTTGAGAAATATACAACAGACCATTCCTCAATACTTCTCATGTCTTGAGAAATATACAATAGAGTTAGTTTTTTATTTCTGTTTGGAAATATTGGGAAGATCACTTTGAAAAAAATGACCTGCATATATTCTCTAAACAGCTACTGATAATTAGTTCAAGATTGATGAGTGCTAAGCTTATGGACTATCCCAAGGTAAGGAAACATTGACATGAATATTCAAATGGAATTATTTGTTTGGCTCTTCCTCTTCTTACAGATAAAAAGGGCCCTGATGTATACTTCCAATAATCTCATTGTAGTAGATTTTTTTAAACATCCACATGGAGAAATCTCATTTTACAGATCTACAGACACATCCACGTAGAGACCCCTGTCTACAGATACTTCTGCCTTCTCTCTCTTGGCATAGCAAATGAGTATAGGCAGTTCTGCTGATACTCACATTTCCATCTGATGGCTTTTGAAATTCTAGACGATGTGAGATGTGCGCCATAAGGAAGCATCACTAACTGGGAAGAGAATATAACCGGAAATATTCACTTAGAAGTGAATGTAAGAAGAGAAACTTAAGAATAAAATGAATGTTCAATTCCATTTCTTAAAATAGTCAACTCCTATTTCTCCAAAGAGATCCAGTGTGGAAATCTGGTGTCACTTCCTACCACCTATCCCACGACAGAACCCAAGTGTTTAAGGAAGCCTTCTGCATGTTGGTAGATGTGAATGAGCCCTCGTACATCAAAGATAGGTTGTTGCTCTTATAGAATCACTGAAACATTTGGGAGATTTTCTCTCATGTGCGGTAATTTAAATGAACATATAAAAACCAGGGGGGAAAACTCTAAAATAAAAATTAAATCCTGCATTCTAAAGAGGTCATCTATATACATTTTTTAAAAAAGAAAGTATAGCAATTTAAATTCATGAAGAATGAGAATAAGAAATTGCATTCAGAGAAACTTGGTCATTGTTTTAGTAGTGCCTTAAAATTCACCAGACCCAGTGAGGCTGAGTCAGCCATGACAATGGTAACTTGAAACAAGGTTCAAAGCCCACTGCGCTTGGCTGTGGCCCTGAGAGCCAGACTTGCCTTCTCACAGCATAGTTCCCCAAAACAGCACTCCTTCCTTCTCTCCCCCCAAAAAACACCTTGCTCTCAGTTTTCACACGGGCATGCTTACTGCAGACCGCGGTCAGGCTTCTGGTTCTAAGTTGTCTCCGCCAAGTCAGCCTCTTAGGAGGTAGAGAGTGCATAGCTGCATATGCAGGATGATTTCTAGAATGTTAGGACCTAGCATATGTGCCCAATGGCTCTACTTATGCTTGTCATTCTGTCTCTGAATAGTCAGGCTCTTGAGTCTAGAAGATTTTTGTTCTTCCTGACTTCCCTTCTAAAAATGTCTGTACCTAGCAGGAGTCAAGCTGTCATCGATTACCAGCTGACTGCTAACAGGTCTTTCCACCCCAGACACTGTCTTCTCCAGGGTCCTTAAGAAAATGGGCGGATACACCTGGAAAGAGTGGGAAAAAAGGTGTCAAAATTAGGGAGCAGGGACCGAAAGGGAAGAAAGATATTGGGAAACAGCCTGAGCCTTTCTCTCCATCTTGTCTCTTTCTTCTGCACACCTCAGGAATGAGCCTACTGCCTTCCCTTATTTGCTGACCACCTGGAAGCAGCTCTTCTTCTCACCGTTACTGTTATTTTTAAGGAAATAGAAAGTAACGACAGTAAAACAACATGGCAGCAAGTTACAAGATGACAATATTTTTTTTTCAACAGATTTATGGAGGGATAATTGTGATCTTGATATTAATTCTTAGAAGTCTATAGTGGCCTTCGGGGCGGGGGGGGTCGTCACAGAACTGGTCCACTGGGAAGCCCTTCCCCTCTCCTGGCTGAGCTGACTTCCACTGGCCCCGACCCCACTGTTCCTCACACGTGAATCCGCTCTTCCGTTACGGTGCATGTCTTACTGTGTGTATGACCGCCCCCCGCAAACTATTGCCGAGCGGGGTCGTGTCTCTTTACATGCACAGCCCGGAGACCGTATCCAGCTCAGAATGAACTTGTGAATGAATGAATGAATGAATGAAGATCAATGATTGACTTTTCTTAGCTCATCACACTGATTTCTTCTCATTCTTTTTCTGAAATCAAGTCCTCCTAAATCTCTAGTATCTTACCAAGACTAGTGAATCCAACTTTGCCTGACACCTAGGTTCATAACCTCTATTTTTACTTCTGCTCCACAAGAGAAGAAAATCAGATGTCTATGGCTACTAATGTGGGGGTATCCTATTTTCACCAAAAAACATCATCATAGTTCTCTTACTCTCTTCTTACTTCCCTGGGAAACGTGAACAACTTCAGTCTGTTGACTTCATCTCTTTTCAGTTCACTAGAATCTTCCTTCTTAGGGAAGGTCCTTCTCAGGTAGATTATGTGATAGTGGCCTTGTTTTTAGCAAATGTTTTCACATATATTCAGTTATACGAATATCACAGTAGGACAGTGATAAATATTAAAAGGAACAGGGACATTCCTATGATGTCAAGCTATATTATTAATGCCACTTCTCCAATGATAGTAATAATATACTAATTGTAATAACAGCTAATGTGTTGTCAGCATTTTCTGTGTGCCAACAATCCTCCTAGTTTGACACAGTGTGACTACAGGTGAGGTGAGTGGGGGAAAAAAATCCTTTTTTTCAGGCATCAGGATATATTCAGCTCTATTCATGTTTTCTGTTTCTTTTTCTTAAGGAGAATTAATGTACATTTCCCATGTAGGTAGGAATGTGAGCCTACCCTACTTTTCAGGATATTTTTATCAGGCTCACATTCCTCACCTTTCCAGTTTGCTGTTATTTAGACAATCTGACAGAGCGTATATGAAGGAAATATTTGGATTTAACTTTTATTACATTGTAGATTTCGAGTCAGTTTTATGACAGTCATCCAGAACTCCAAGTCTATCGTATAATAGTCTTTCACAGGGAATACAAAATCCTGGTATTTTCCTCTCTGCTTGATGTATTGCACCTTGCTGAGCCATTTGAACATCCATTCCCACTGCTGAGCCCCCCTGCCCTACCCCCTGGCGCTACGAAAGGTACCAACGGTGCTATTTCAGACGCATGGATATAGAATGTTCTGGAACTCTGCCAAAACCCTTCTGCCTTTTGAGTTTTAAAGATGATTTTGATGTTTAATGCAGGACGTACTACAAGTACGTGGCCCTTCTCAGTGCACCAATGAAATATATCGTTCACGTTTGACACTGTGAGGATGTGTGAGAGCAAAGAAAGAAGAGTTCTATCAAACCAAATGTTCTCCTTTCTTTTTACTATCTATATGGCCAAAACTAGATACTTAACATAGTGTTTGCCTGGTGATTCTTTTTTCTTACTATGTCTTAAATTCAAGATTTCCACAGAACATTCTCCTCTAATCGCTAAAATTTTGTTCTAGTAGAAAAGAATTTGTTCCAAGATTTTCTACATGTCGCTAAAATAGGACTATAGGACTTCTTTTTCAAAGAAGTTTCACAATTGTAGATAAAATGAACAGCCTTAATGTCACTCACCTTTATGTCACACTTAGACTTGGTGTGAATGGCAAATGGAATTTCATAGGTGTAAAGTTCTGGCCCCTTCCATTCTGGAGAAACTCCTGGCAAGCTCACATGGGGAGGTGTTATGAAGAATTCTTTTCCCAAATGTTTTGCTAACATGAAGGGGAACCCAAAGAGATGCCACAGCCCACTGAGGGATTTCTATCTGTTCACATGTTAACTTCACTTACCCAAAAAACAAGAGTAATCATGGATGTGATCACTTCAAAAATCAAGGTGTCACACAAGTGCACAATCTAAAATTGAGGAGCGTAAGGTCAATTTTTTGTAACTTCACCCCAAAACTTAGCATTTCTCAATATAAAACTTAAGTGGTAGATCAAAATTTCTTTTCACATGTACATTTATTTATTTAATTAACATGTATTAAGAGCTTGCTTTGCGCTAAGTGCCACACACATTATGCTGGGGATGAAAGACGAGAAAGGTGAGATCCCCACCCTTTTAAAAATGTGTATTAAAATTAACTGGTTTTGACTCTTTTTGTCCAATAGACTATGAACCAACTTGGGGGGTAGGAGCCATACTTTATTCACCTTTATAGCCCCAACCTGTAAGGCATTGTCAATAAATATCTGTTGAGTTACAAAATCAGGGATCCATATGAACAAGATATTCCCAGATAAAGATGAGTTATGATAGAGGCATGTTGTGAAAGCCAGAGGAGGAAACAATTTTCTCAGTTAATTAAGCCACCAAAATGTGTGAGAAAGAGCAATTTGAGTTCTATGCTCATGAAAATGCTTACCAAATGTTTTTGTGAAATGTGTTGGTATAAGAAGAGTTTCTCGTTTTAGTACTCTTAAATAGAAAAATAATTCCTGCAGCCTGTTCCAAAAAGAATCAGTCAGAATTCAATCCATTTTCAAGGACTTAGAATTTATCATGGGATTCTATCATTTCAAACAGGAAACTGGCTTGGCAACCTGGAAAAAATTTACATTCTGTCCCGAATTCAGCCTAGCCTCCCAAACCTATCAATATCAATTTGTTGTTTTCCCTTCTTGTCAAAAGCAGATTTTCTCTCCCAGACAACTTTTCCTTGAAACCAATACCTTCTTAGTTCAAAGAAATCAGTTTGTCTCTGTGAGGTCATGAAAAAGCCCAGTGTAATGCAGTTTACTCACTTTTTATTATGATGAGTCAAACTTTAAAGTAATTTATGTTTTTAAGACAGAGACTCTACAGATCTTTGCATGTATTTAAACCAAAGGGTAAGTGCTTTCTGGTTTCCATTTTTAATCAGTCACCTCTTAGGAAGATTTGAAAATTTTCAGAGTGAGAAAACAAAGTATAAGGGAAATAAAAGATTTAAGGAAACACTGACTTATGAAGCAATTTCAGTTTATACTTTTGCTAATTTTTTTTGATAGTCTTAAATACCCTTTAAGGTATTAATTATATACTGGTGTAGCAATTTAACCTGTGTGGTTTTTGACCTCAAGCTAGAACGGGAAAGTGAAGTTTGCATTGGCAAGAGCTTCAGGATAACTGGCCTAAAAAATAGAATATATTCCATTTTGCCAAAATCTAAATAGTGGGGAAAAAGAGGAAAGCGATGGATTATGCATTGTGTTCTTGCTCCACATTGAAAGGGAAAATATTAAAATAAGTACAATTTTTACTTCAAAAATAAATAAATAAATAAAAATTTTTTAGGAAAAAAATGATAGGCTAATAGTAAATTTCATTTTAAATCACTCGTGTGCCTCTTACACTCCTGAAGAATCAGCTAGCAACTTTTGCTCACAAAGAACAGCGCACGTGATCCTGTCATTGATTCTAAGGCCCCGCCCACCCCGGAAGTGGACGGTCCTGACGGATACTTTTGTCTTCTGCACGTGGTATACTCAAACCCAGCTGGCTGTGCCCCGTCTTTCTTTAGGTGATGCTCAGAATTGCACGTGAACTTGGAGATGTGCTGCCATAGCGTTTCGTAAAAGCAAGGCAAGAGCATAGACTTTTTCTAGCGCTCTTCCTGGTGTTGCCGTTCCCAGGCTGTTTGGCCTGCAGCATTAGAGACAGTACATGTTTTTCATCCTCAGCACTCTTTGGCCGGTCCGCTTCTGGAGTTGTGGCCAATGGCCAACATTCCCATACGTGCCCTTTGACTGCTTTACTCCTAGAGGCATTGCGTGTGCAAACTCATTTTGGAACAATATGTGGCTTTCCTGCTCGTTCGCACAAAACTTCTGGGAACTTCCTGTTATCCATCTTCATGAGCTGGACTTTCCACTTCCTAGATACATAAGTGATTTCCCAAACTGTTCATGGATCAAATGGCCCTGGTAAGGGATGATTCCCAATGAGCATAACTCTTGTACTGTCCCCCTTGGGATATCCCAACAATTCCCTACTCCTTGTTTCCTTTGTTAACGACACTTCTCTTATCACACACACACACACACACACACACACACACACACACACAAATAGAGACCCTGATCCCAAGATGACCTTAAGTAATGGCTTTTGGTATGGAATCTTATCGAAGGCCTTTAGAAAATCTTTCTCCCCACCCCCCACCCCCACCTTTCTTCATCCTGTTAGGTCTACTGAAGATGTTCTTTAAAAAGACCCACATGTATTTAAGTCCTGGTTGTCAACCTTTTGCATTGTGGAGTCATTCATCTCCACTCACTCCCTAAATTTCTTCAAGGTTTATCCTGGGCTGAGCAAGGTCTAAACTCACCCAGCAGTGGTGTGCTTCCCAAAGATCTGCATTCCTGCATACCCCCTGAATCCTTCTTAGTGACAAGGGTCACCTTTGCAATCTGGCACGCTGGCTTGCATAACAATACATTCCAGTGGCCTAATTTCACCCTTGAGTTCCTGCAAAACTCTCATTGAGCTGCCCTCCGCTTGGTGATTTATCTAGATTTATTATGTCAATTTGGCAGAATAGCTCTGATACAACCACTCCTGGATGTAATAGCATTAATCTTGCATTTCCAAGAACAATACAGAACTGGCAATCTCCCTGTGATCTTCTTCATTAAAAGCTGAGGTTTAAGAATTCATTTGTGAGCTATCATCCTTTCAACCTATGGAGAACTCTCTGTGCCAGCATTATCTGTGCTCCATCCTCTTTCGTGAGTTAAATTGTTCTCTCCGATTCCTTGAAAGAAACTTGTATTGCTCTTAAAGTCTCACATATAATGTTCAATTTCTCTGAGTCATGAAGCCTACTTTATCACTTCATTGCTCCTCTTCTTCCACACTTGGTAGATTTCCCTGTTCTCACAATTTGAACCATGTTTCAGCCAAGGAAAGGGAACTAATTATTTCCTAAAATAAAATTTTTGATACTTCTGTTCATCCATGCAGTTGGGAATACAGTACACATGGAATAATTCTGAATGAGGCTTTTTTTACAAAATCATTGCATTTTTCTTACAGCTACCTACTCTAAAATTAGAAACAACTAAGTGAGTAGTCATTCCAAATTCCAGGGGCACCTGTTCTAATGATTAGTAATCATTAATTAACATAAGAAATATATTGTTCATTAATTTTGTGGAAGACTAAGTGGAAGGCGCTAGGAATTCAACAAATTGAGAAGATATGGTCTCTGTCCCCAAGGATGTCACAGTGTGGGGTCACATTACATGCAGACATGTAAATCAACAAATTAAGTTCACTCAGTGAGATAGGTGCCAAATAGTAGGTGAAAGTGGAAAGCAGAGTATTTGCCTGCACATTTCAGAGCGAGGTGAGTGATGATACTGAGCTGAGTCTTGATGAATAGGTAGGAGAGAGGGTCCTGGGCAAAGGTGGTAGGAAGGGCAGGGGCATTAAATGTGGGACTGGGGAGCGGAGTTTAACAGAAATGGTAGCAGGTGAGACTGGAGAGCACAGGTGAAGCCCTAACCATATCCTGTAGGCAAACAGCCAATCAGAGATTTAAATAATGAAATAATGTAGTTGAATCTGTGATGTGAGTGTGCAAGCAGAGAGGTCATTTAAGAAGTGACGACAGTGTTCACGCAAGAGCTGGTGAGGCAATGGCAGTTCAAATGGAAAACAGGGAATAGTTCTAACATACAGGTAGGAGGTATCGTTAACTGTCGTTAAATGTCCCTCAAACATTTATTCAAGTGGTGGGGAATTAAAGAAGAGAATGAAGTCAAGGGTAACCCCTTCCTGGGGGTTCATTTTTGGGTAACTAGGTACATGGTAAGTCTGATAACCAGAAGCAGGTTAGTAGTGGGTTGGTCTGAGTATGATGGGAACGCTTTGTGAAGAGCATGAGTTCTACTTTGAACATACTTGGTTTGACATGAGGTATCCAAGGGAAGATTATTTCTCATAAGTAAGTATATAGATCTGGTGCTTAGGCTTAGAAAGATAAATGGGAGAGTCACTGGATAGGGCTCAGTCAGTTTTACATTCTAACTGGCTGTATTTGAGGTCCTATGCTGAGTATGACAGCAACAAGGATGAATGACAAATGATCTGTCTCTGGAGTCCAGTAATGAACAAAGACACAATTATTTATTATATCTTGTTCTCCTAATGTGTCATAAATATGGACCTTCATATAAATGATTTATTCTATATACTAAACCCTTATCAATACTGACTTTTCTTACCTTTCAGCCCCATTATTATTTTGAATAACTCCTTTGATCGTTCTTAAGAATAGTAACTATGAAAGAAATGAATTACTAACGGGATACACTTTCTAATTCCAAGGACACAAGAATAAACAGTTTATCCTAGCTGGAAAATCATGTACCTGAAATATTACACTCGTTACAGTGTGCCCTTTATATCCCATTATATCACATTTTGTGAAGGACAAGTTAGTTATACTTCCTGAATCAATGAAGATTTGGCTGATCTGGTGTCATTTAGGTTGAAGGAGCTCTAACAGAGCTCTTCCTTTTTTGCCCCTTTAAAATATCAGCTCTCTTTGAAAAGTAAATGTATCACATACACACAGTCAGCTTGTGGGTCGGAAATGACGGGTGAAAAAAACTGTGATGGAAAATTCCCCATAGTTACTCTAACAAAATTCAGGAATTCTCTGACCAAAAAAAAATTCTTTCTGAAACCTTGCTTAAATAAGTTATAGAGACTGTGGAATCATCATGCATAAAATTATTTTATGAAACCCAGGGTGAAAATCATGTTCTGTAATTGTAATCTGTAGCTAAATAGTACATATCCCTCTAGATGCCAGTTTATGCTCTGAGCAAGTGACATACACAAACAATAACTTGAAGGTTCTGCTCTCTTGAAAAAAGGAAATATTGAATAGACAGCTTTTCAGAAATTTGTGTTGAATTGTATTCATGGTCTTTTCTAAAATGGATATGTTCACATAATGTATGCAGTTATAGTATCCTATGATTTCTACAGAACAGAAAATGTCAGATCTCATTACTGAAAGTTCTCCAAATGAAGTCTTTTTTTTTTCCCCCCTCTTATCATTAAACAGGGAAGGCCATGGTAAAATTTCAGTATTTGCTGTCAAAATGGCTTTAGCCACGTTGTGTGGAGGGAAGATCATGGACAAATTAAGATGTAAGTTATTCTTGGTGTCTCTCTCTGCTCATCCCTCCTGTGTACTCCCGTGTCCTGCTGCCCATTTTACTTTCCTCATTCTATGAGAGTTGTTTGAAATATAATCTTCATGGATCTCTGGATTTTATCACAGAAATATTTTCATATTAGATAAATGTTAATGATATGAATGTTTTCCTTCCACTTATGGATTATTATTAGCTATAGCCTGTTGAGTATCACCAACTAGACTTCTTATAATTTTAAAGTAAGATGTATATCCTTTCAAGTTCATTGCTCTATACAGCCTTACAGGCATAAGTCCATCTTCATAGGGTTGTGAAGGCCATGTTGGGCAACCTTCCTTTTTTTTTAGGTAATGTAAAGTCAAAGCTCCTGGCATATTTCTTCATTTTTCTTAGCCTGTGCTGTTCAAGTCACTGGGAAACCCCAAGGTTCCCAAGTAGACATTGCCAGGGTATAGGCATAAGAATTGCATAGAAACACTACAGACTGAGAATTAACTGGATTCCAATAAAAATGTGATAGCTAAGGTGCATTGGGTGATTGTGGCCCCTTTTATGTACGTTTTGTCACCAAATGTGGTAGTACTTTAACCAAGAAAACATGAAAGTTTTGTTTGTTTTAAGTAAAGAAGCTGAGACTCAGAGAGGTAGAATAAAGTAAGTCATATAGCTAAGGTGGTACCAGAACCTGACTTTTTTCTCTACACCAGTGGTTCTGAAATTTTGGTGTGTATGAATATAGAATCATCCAGAGGACTTTTGAAATCATAGATTTCTAGATTTTTGTTTTTTGTTTCAGAAGACCTAGCGTGAGAGTAGGGGGCAAGAATTTTCATTTTCAACTGTTTTTAAATGATGTATATGCTGCTATTTAAAAGAAAAATTTCCACTTACCCCTTTCCCTTACCTTAAATGTGGTGAGTTCGGGCTATAAGGCTGTGTGGGGAAGAGCACTGTCATGAGAATCAGGAACCCAGATTGCAAGCCCAGCTGAGTGACTAATTCGCTGAGTTACCCTATGGAAGTTACTCTACTTCCTTAGTCTTTCCTTTCCATCTTTATCCCAAATTTGGGGATTTTGTTAGATACCCAGAGGGTCCCTCCGAGCTCCACTCATCTGTGACTCTCAGGCTCCAGGCACTTTTCTCACCTGCTGCCTGTCAGCTTCGGAGTGTGATCTCTTTCACAAAGAGGGGGAAAAGAAACAAAGATACAGGGGGAGGGGGACAAAAAAAAAACCCTCTTTGTTCCTCTGGAATTTCCCCAGACATACTCCAAAACAGAGTTATGTCTCTGGACAGGTAGATGAGTGGAAGGCACACGGAAACCCCACAAGCATACATTCCCCCCTCACTTCGGAAGCCTCCTTCCACAGACCAGCCAAATGCATTTCAGATTCAGAGAAGCCCAAGCAGGCTTTATAAGGGAGAGTTTAGTTTCTCTTTAGTTAGCCTGAAAGCTATTTTTAAAATTAAAAACTATCTGCCCGAGTGCTTGAGTGAGGATAATAACTAAATGAGAAGGTGGTGGGACCAATGTCCTTGTTTAAAACATAGCTTCGGAGTAATCCATGAGGCATTTCCTCTAGGTTTAGGCTGGGAGGAGAAAGTTGAGCAAAACAAAGCAGGGCAGAGGAGGAAACTCTGCAGGGCCTTGTGTGCTGACCTCGTGTCACAGTTGGCTACTTATGCTGAGGGCATTAGATACATGCCTTGTTTTTAAGTCTTGAGAATCATTCCCAAATACTTACTCAATGTTGCATTAATAGGGACTGGATAAAAGGATTCCATATTAAAACAAGTTTCAGGAAAACCGAGAGAACCAGTTTTCTGACCTTCCCGGGGGTCCTTGAAGCCTTTCATGAACCAGGATAATTCCGTGCCATCAAGGATCACAGTGCTTTCCATCTTCCCATTCAGGCTTCATTGGTATCAGAGTTTCTGTCTCTCCTGGGAGAAGGGGTCTGGCAATCTCGGGAGTCACATCTCACTCCAGAGGCCCCCAGCCAGTACGTGTCATTGCCCAAGACTCCATCAGTCACTGGTAACAAGAAAGGAATGCCCATGATAGGCATGCAGGAACCCGCTCCCACCTGCTGGGCTGGGAAATGGCACACCGCTTTCCCTTCTTAGCCCAGGAAGAATTTGGGGGCCCGTAAAGACCAAGGGAATGGTTGTTAGGTCAGCACGGAACCACGTCTGCAGAGTTAAAAAGCTCAAGATAACTAAGGTTCTGAGCAGAACTTTACCAGCAGTCAAAACCCTGGCAGATCTCTTGCATGTCCAGGAATTCAGAGCCAACAAGGTCACCCCTAGGGTGTTTTCTCTTCACCCCACCCTCGATGAGCAAAGCGTGCTTGCTACCTAGTAGCCAAAGTAAACCCTCATCAGTGCGGTGAAAGAAGTTGACCAACGCATGAGTCTCACTGGAAGTAGACTGTGTTCTTCAGTCTGCAGAAATCAGTTTCAGTGTCACAAATTCTAAAGAGCGCCAAAAACAGATCATGTGATCATGAGAGCTATGACATTGCCCTCTCACAGTGGAGTGGATCCGAATCACAGCTTAATGTAGCCCCAGCTGCCCTGCTGAGGAGTCACTCTTTGTTTACTGAATCCCAAGAAGGTGGTTTTCGTGGTTTCCTGGTAAGTTGTTTGGGAGCAATTTGACAAACACAATTTAACTGAAAGCACTTTGGTTGGAAGAACTTCTCCAAGATGTTAGTTAGTCAAAATAAATATATTCAGTCACCAGTATTTCTGGCTTCAGTGATAATTATTAGCTGAATACACAAATATGAGCCAATCTGCCCACAGACAACAGAGGCTGACTCTTGAGGAGTGGGATTGTGAGGGTTTTCTCTGGTCTTCTTTTGCTGGCTGCTCTTGCTGATAAAACAGGCAAAGTCATGATTTTCCACATTGCTTTTGTACTAAGAAAAAGTAAAATGAAAGGATATGGAATTTCTCAGTGTTTGAGGGTTTTGTTTTCCCTTCTTTCAGTTCTAATTCACTTTAAGCCAATATGCCAGCTGTGCTCTTTTGGCAATTTTTCTGTTTTCATGCATAAGGATGAGAGGTATTTAGTTTGTTCCAAATACCCCCTTCATGTGGGAGAGGGCAGGGCAAGAGTCATTGCTGAAAATAAATTAAGAACTTTAGAAGGCAAAAAGTGGAAGATAGAAGATATTAAACTAAATTTTTCCAACTGCTTTAAAATGAATGAAAAGGGACAACAACTCCATGTTGCACCACAATTTCCAGCCCTCAGGGCCGCCAGGAACCAATATGCGGGCTCTTCATGACCGTAACCACAGCAGCCTCAAGTGTGAGGCTGCCCCCGCAGTCAGAGGACACGGCGACCTAAACAGAGACTGACCTAATCAAACACCGTATTTGTGTCAAATCGTTCTTGGTCCACTTATAAGCTGTTGCTGTAATGAGTTGGGACACCTGTTTATAATTCTTCCCTGGGGCTCCCAGACGGTCCTAAGGATCCTAAAAAATTTTGAAAACAGTGCTGCTGGCCTGGAATGTCACATGCTATGCTAAAACGTTTGGGGAAGGCTGGTTGACAAGAATAGCCTTGTGGCCAACACCAGGGATTTGTTGGGTTTCCATAACTGAACTTGTTGTTCTGTCTCCACACCTACCCCCCGGGGTAATATTTCTAACTCACTGGCCTGCCTTAAATCTTTAGCATCTCCCAAAACATCTTCTGGACACCATCTAAGCGCCTTAGTAGAGGCCTAAAGCTCTTCAGATCTCTACCTCGTCTCCCACCATGCCCTCGTGGGCACCCAGGGCCCCTGGAACAATGAACTCCTTGAAGAGCCTTGAGTGCATCGTGCTTGAGCGTGCCCGTGCACACACCCTGATTCTGTGTCTTAAAGCCTGACTAGCCCCTAACTGTCCTTTACGCTTGGCCTAGAAGTCCCCTCTGTCACCTAGGAAGACCTAGAAGTCACTTCGGTAAGGAAATCTTCCCTCACTCTGGAAGCCCTCTGTTCACACTCCTGCTGCAGCCCGTGCACGCTCCTGTTCCAGTAGTCACACCACCGCGGAGGACTTACAATGTCATAGGACGCAGTCTGTAAGCACGTCTCTGTACCCTCAAGGGACTGGGACCGCCCAGAGGTCAAGAACTATGTCCTATTACTGACCAATTCACAAAATTGGAATATGACCAAGAGGCCAGATAATATTAGATAAGATCGATGTATCAATGTTAAATATACCAAAGTGGTTAACTACCCTGAAACCCAGGGTAAACAAGCTATGGCCTGTGAGCAGAGACTAACTTCCACATTCTGAAGGTTGTATGAAGTACAAAGATGAGTATGGACAGAGACCATATGAAGTCCACAAAACCCAAAATACCATTATCGGGCCCTTTACAGAAAAAAGTTTGCTGCCCCTTGCTGTAATCTCATCAGAGGATATACGCTTACTCTTAGGGAAGACACACTGGCTGCGTTCAGAGGTTAAAGCCATGATATATGCAAATTAGTCTCAATTCAGAAAAAAATTGTATGTTTGCCCCACATATATACACACAGGCAGACATAGACAGATGATAGATAGACAGATATTTAGATAGATGATAGATAGATAGAATGATAAAGTAAATAGAATAAAGGGTTCATAGATGAATCTGGATAAAGGTTATGTGTGAGTGTTCTTTGGAGTACTCTTATTCCTGCAATTATTTTGTTAAGTTTGATGTTATTTTCAAATAAAATTTTGTTTTAATTCCTTTAAAAAAAATAAGTAAAAAAGAACTATGTCCTGGATTTTCTGTGTAGTCATTGCTTAGCACAGTTTTACTCATTTTGTATGTGTTAAGTTAATTTAAAATGAATGAATCAGTGAATATAAATTCTTCTAAAGTATCTCTCTTTGTATGGTGCCGTCGGAAATACAGAGGTGATTTAGAGTATGATTGGTAACATTACAGAGCAATCCCATGGGGGAGGCAAAGCCTAAGCATCTAAAGTAAATAACAGAAAAAAATGTGACATGAAATTAGTAGTAAAAACAGCTCACATTTCTGTACTGTGTACTAAGTGTCAAGCACTAGTCTGTGTCCTTTATATCTGTATGCTTTTTGTCTGTTGACTAATTTAATCTTTGAAAAACCTTCTATTTTATTACATACACATATATTACATATTATTAGCATATTACATATGTGTATATGTATATTGTCATAGCCATATGTGCATATATATGTTGTTATATAACATGAGAGCCCAGAACTAAGGTGCAAACATCATTTTGATCGCTTCCTCAGAGTCCCTCATTTCTTTTGAAAAACCAGAGTGGCCATTAACAGCCCCTTCCCTTTGATCCCAGTGACCTAGCCCTAGTTTGGCTCTTGCTTCGCAAAGCTTCATCAACACAGACAAGTTTAATATGAGCTTCAAGTTTGTGAAAGGTCAGTGTTGGTACTCCTTCAGCTTTTGCTCTAGTTACAGTTGTTGTCTAAATTCTTTCTGTGGGTGATTTGAAAGACCTAGGCTACTTTTCAAAATGTGTCCTGGCTTAGAAAATTCCTGGCTTGAAGAGCATCAGGATGACCCAATTATAGTTGACCAGCCTACCTAAAAACACACGAGATGGCAGCTCTGATAAGAAAGTTCATTTCCTTTACCTGGTTTTCTTTTTTTCCGTTTTTATTGGAATTCTTGCATTTCTATATATGTGGGATTACATAAGAGTTTTTTTGCTGTTAGCAACTTTTTTCTTTTTTTTTTTTTGACCACTTATAATGAATTCATAAGAGATAAAGAGATAAACATAAGAGATAAAATTGTGAAGGTGGATGAGAACAACATTAACTTGGTAGCTTAGGTAAAATTTCTTTAGCCTCATAATTGATAAACAATTCGAAACACAGTAGAAATTCTTTATAAATGGAGTATTTGAAGGCAATGAGTCAGTTCACATCCTCAAAACATAATCCAGGTAAAGCCTGTAATAGGCTTACCATCTGACTGCAGTGTAAAAACCATGTCCCCAGATTGCATTTTGACCTTGAGACATTAAGCCCAAAATGAACAGAGGCAACACATTGAATTTACAACAGTTTATCCCAACAGCTGTGCTGGCCTAGTTACAATCTAGCCTGGTGACAAACTATGATAGCATTTGCTTTCATTCCCGTAGTGACTTCCACAGAGGATTATAAAGTACCTTGCGAAATTATGCCATTAATATTCACTAAGTGCCCATAGCGGCAGAAACTGAAGGACAGGGGTTCAGTGAAGACACAGACTCTGCCCAGGACTCCGACTTTACCTCATTGATCTTCCCCAAGGCCAGGCTCCCCCTCGACTATGTGAGTCAAAAGACTCTTCCCTGTAAACCTGGAACACCATGATTTATAGAAAGTTTTCTGCTTCTGTGGGAAGTTAATCAGGTGATTTCATTACATCCTTATCCCCATTGTGTCTTTCGTTTTTCAATATCTTAAAACAAAACTCAAAGGTCTTGGTGGTGATATAGATGAGTAAATAGCTAGCTAGCTAGATACATACACACCCCAATGTTATGGCAAATATTTTTTGTGTGTTTCAGTGAGATCGGCATATCCCTCACATATTTAAAAATTCCTTCCATTGAGTGATGTCTGAGCTTATAACTGACCTCAAAATAAAAATGGGATGCTGTCTTATCAAAATATGCTAATTTTACCCAAATTAATGCTATGTTTCAGAATCAGCAACAAAAAGACACCAAAGGCAACACTATGCCAGGAATATTTCAGCATAACAATTAACTTCTGTGTTACTCTTTCATAAAAAATTACTTATTCTGCTACAGTTTTTGTTATTTGCAGCAGATACGTCTCACTGAAACGGTAGAGAATATATTCATGGGATGAGTAAATATCTTTCCTTTTCCTTCCATCAGATATTTTCTCCATGATTTCTGACTCCAGCGGGGTGATGGTTTATGGACGATATGATCAATTCCTCCGGGAAGTTCTCAAACTACCCACAGCCGTTTTTGAAGGCCCTTCATTCGGTTACACAGAGCAGTCAGCAAGGTCCTGTTTCTCTCAACAGGTAGGAAAAAAAAGAAATGTCTCTTAGGTTGTCCTTCGGTATGTTACATCAAGTCGCCACTTAAACTCCTCTTCATGATAACCTGTAGTATCTCCCAGCCTCTGACAAATGACCTCCGAGCCAGTAACTCAAATCAGCTTACCTAGAAAATAATAATTGGTGGTACTTCCTGACCATGAGCCAGGTACCATGCTAAGCTCTTTTCTTGCATTGTCTAATTTAATCCTTACAACGAACTTCCACCCTTGGTATTATTGCGGTCATTATCACTGTCCTATCAAAAGAGCTGAACTGTCACTCAGCCTCACATGAAACACAAGTCTGAGCCAGTGCCAAGTTTCACCAATGTGCAGCAAAGGAAGCAAGAAAGGAATCATATAGCGTATGCCAAATGTATGACAAACACAGCTGGCTAAGTTCCCCCTGACGTGATACATTAGGAGTTCAGAGTGACAAATTTTAAGTGGGGGTGGTACAAGTTGGCCCAGAGAAGCTATTGAGTTCTTGGGGCTTTCCATGTTTGCATCTGCCCAGTCACGTACAAAGTCTGCATGTCCAGCACCATTCTCCAGCACAGCTCAGTGATAATTTACAAACCCAGAAATTGAAGGTTTTGCTCGAAATTTTTTAAAAATTCATACTAACCAAGAATATCCTTTAAAAGGATCCCTTACTTAAGAAATCAGTGCATAGGAGCCCCTGAAAAGCTGCATTTAACTGCCCACCTAGTAACTTCATCAGTCTGTTTCCTTGTGACCTATGAGGTCGAAGTGCCTTAGACATCCCTATGGGTCATGGATTGTTGTAGAATCATAATGGTATCCATACAACTAATAAGAGATGGGACGGTTGGAGATACTCCATGTTGTCTCATCCAGAAGGCCTTTCTGACCCCTCCTACTCCCCCAGCCCCTGGCTGGCTTAGGTCCCTCATCTCTGTCCCCAGCCAAAGCACACTCCTCTCTATACTTATCCTTCGAGCTGGTCACGTCAGAATGGTTCCATTCACCTTGGCCTCCTTCCAGACAACTTCCTCAACCCGCAGTTCTCATCAGTCCTCAATCCCTGCTGTCTTCCCCTTCTAAATGTCTCTCTGATCTCTTTCCTCATCCTCATCTGTTGCCTGGCCTATTGTGTTAACCTCCATGCTGGTCTCCCTACCTCTGGGTTTGTTGTACATTTGTACAATTGTTGATGGTTTTCTTCGCTGTGCAAAAGCTTTTTATTTTGGTGTAGTCCCAGTAGTTTGTTTTTGCTTTTGACTCTCTTGATGACTATCTATTTTCCTAGGACCTACATGTTCAATAAGAATTATATATATGATGTTATTGCCGCTCAAAAGTCCTTTTGAAATATCTTGTAGACTGTCCTATTATATAAATTTTTATATATCCTCAACGATGAGAAATTTATATATGTCAAAATCGTAATAACATTTTTGGGAATTGTCAGAAGTGATTTTTAGCCAGTATGATGAATGATCAAAATGGAGAAGATCATTGGAAGTATAAAAAGAGGCAACACAAATAAAAATAATAAGACCAGTTTATTTTTGTCCTTCATAAACTATCACAGCAGTTTGAATGATGACACTTTAAATTTGTTTGCATTGCTTCATTGGAAAAAGTACAAGCCATTCCAAGTGATTTTTGGAAAGACAGAATTATTTTAGATGCTACAAATTGTGGTGGCTTTTTCAAAAATGTCTCATTACTTATACTTTACATAAAATATATTTTAATAATAATGTTGCTATCAATCCTATAAAACCTAAGCTATTTAGTATTACAAGGAAAGGCTAAAATTATAAATATCTGCTGATAAAAAAAGATTAATTGAAGCATACCAAAATATCTTGTGAGTGAATGACAAGGATTAGTGTTAACATAGGTGCCTTGAAAATATACTAGAACTCTCCACTACTGATTTCTTGTCTAAAGATATGAAACTATTCTATGGCTCTCTATTCTGTTCCATTGATCTGTTTTTGTGCCAGTACAATACTGTTTTGATTACTACAATTTGTAGTATATCTTGAAATCTAGAATCCAGCTTTCTTTTTTTGTTTTTCGTTTTTTGTTGTTGTTGTTTTTTTTTTTTTTTCCCCAAAATTGCTTTGGTTATTTGGGCTCTTTTGTGGAGAACAAATAGATGGATACCGGGGGGAGTTGATGAGGGGATGGGGATTAAGAGTGCACCCATCTCGATGAGCACTGAGTAATGTATAGAATTGTTGAATCACTATACTGTACACCTGAAACTAATATAGCACTGTAGGTTAACTATACAGGAGTTAAAATAGAAATTTAAAAACAAAAAGAAAAAAAAACCTACCCCATCCACCTGATATTATAATTCAAAATTTCCAAAATAGTGATTTTTGTGTATAAACATGTCTTTTGTTATCATTCATCCTATTATACTATCTTGTACTCCTATAACTTCTTATTTTTTGTCATTTTGAAAGAAACTTATAATACATTCCTTTTCTGCATTGGAAAGGACCAGGATAGTGAGAACAGATGCAGACTAAATTAAAAGGAAAGATCTATAAAGAGAAAAAGGATTTTCAAAAATATAGATGGTTCTCTCCTCACAGCAAAGGATCGCTCCCTCCTAACAGGACTCCCTGCTGATCTTGTATCGCAGAACCATTCATATTAACCATGAAGTATGTAGGACTTAGGGGAGTGGAGGGAGTTTGAAAGGGACATTGTTCTACAGATGGGGAAGACCACCTGCTCTGGGAATTGTGGCACGTGCTGTGACCCACAGTTGGGTCAAATTTTACAGAGCAAGTCTACCCTTCATCTTTCCTCATCACTTTGATATGTCCCTCATACACAAAAGCACCCCTCCCAGAACTGTTGCTCTCCTTCTGGCAATATGGACTCAGCCTCAACGGAGATAACCCAGTCCTACGTGTGCGGAAGTGTCAAAAGAAACCAAAGGGTTTAAGTTCAGAACTGGTTCTCCAGCTATCAGAATATATTCTGTTTCTTGATATGTTAGAGGTTCATTGAATGTCTTGTGTCTTTCATCTCAAATGGTTCTAAATTTTTGTGGGTTTTTTGATGCAGAAAAAAGTCACCTTAAATGGGTTCTTGGACACTCTCATGTCTGACCCTCCCCCCCAGTGTCTGGTCTGGCTGCCCCTTCTGCATCGTCTGGCGAATGTGGAGAATGGTGAGTAGTTACTCCTGAGCTATGGCAGTTTTTAGAATTAGCAGGCTGTCAAGTCTACAGTTATTAAACAAAGGTCGTTCAGTAATTCTTGAGTTTTGAAAGAAACTTTCTCCTTGATCAGTAAGGCCTTTGAGGTCCACTGCAAAATTAGGACTGTCGATCCCATACGCTTATTAAATCTCACCATGTGTCTCTCAGTTACAAGTCACGTGGGGCTGTAGTCTTGCTGTAGCAGGAGAAGAATCTCCATAATGAATATGACATTTTCCAGGTTTATTTTTAGGTCTGAAATTCCAATATTGGTGTACATGGCATTGACCATTCCTAGGCACTCGGCCAAGAATAGGCGGAGGAGATAGAGGGAAAAATTAGATTATGGTACCTTGCTAATCTTCAGTCATATGTTCTGAATGGAGCTTTCAGTGATTGTGGTTACATAAAGAGTAGCTTGACCAAAGGCAAGAATTGTTGCTGTTTAATATCTTTAGCTCATAACGTGTAGACAATTACTTGGATTTGGTTATTTGTTAGCCTCAAATCTCAAGTATTTTACCTTGCCTGCTTTATAATTCCAATTGTCTGTCACAGAGAGATCAGTGTCCCTCAAACTA
This sequence comes from Enhydra lutris kenyoni, assembly GCF_002288905.1. Classification (NCBI taxonomy): domain Eukaryota; kingdom Metazoa; phylum Chordata; class Mammalia; order Carnivora; family Mustelidae; genus Enhydra; species Enhydra lutris. Next base: position 29,132,874 of record NW_019154092.1, read on the forward strand.
TCTGAATTAGAAGTGTATTCACATCATTTACACATCTCTTTGGGCTCTGTCCAACTGTCTCTCAGGAAAGAAAGAAAAAATTGTTAAATGGAGGTAATGTCAGTCATGAAAGAAGACAATCAGCCACTCCATTTTTTTTAACTAAATAATTCAATTCTCTTATCCAGTTTTCATACTCTCCCTCATTTCCCTTTCTTTTTTCTCCCCGTTTTCCACTTCTCTAACATTTGCTCTCCACCCAGTGGACAGTCAGTTGTGTTCATCTGTTGTGCCTCTGAGTCTTCTAGGGAGCTCTGCTGGTCTCCTGGAGACAGGGAGCAGTTTGGGGGAAAGACGAGTCAGTTTAGGTAATTTATATTCTCATAGTGTAAGAGCTGGAAATGGAGAGAGAAATTTGTGGTTAAAAGAAGACCTATTCTCCATCCCCTTTCATTTCCTCCACCTCCACACACATGCGTGAAAAGGGTGGTGAGAGTCCAGGAATAAACATAATTCCCCTCAGCCAGAAATGACTAGCCTCTGAAATCAAGGCACACAGCAGAAAAACACAGTCCCTGTTTGGCTGCATTTTTCCTTATTCTGGCTCAGACTTTTATTTTCTCATTTTTTTTTTCTCCATTTCTTTCCCCCGTAGTCTTCCATCCGGTTGAATGTTCCTACTGCCACAGTGAGAGTATGATGGGATTCCGCTACCGATGCCAACAGTGTCACAATTACCAGCTCTGTCAGGACTGCTTCTGGAGGGGACATGCTGGCGGTTCCCATAGCAACCAGCACCAAATGAAAGAGTACACCTCATGGGTAAGGCAAGGTCCAGGCAACACTTACCCTCGTATGTGTGAGCGTCACTCAGAATGCAAGGGACCAGCAAAGATGGCGGGACAATCAAGAAGCAACCCTAACTTCTGCTCTAGCACGCCTTCCTTCCCCTCTCCCTCCACCCTACCCCCACCTTACTGGGCCATCTTCATTGCGGCATCTGAAGCCAGTGTCGTGTTCTAGGACTTACAGTTTAGGAACTCACACTCTGTTACTTCTTGGGACGCAGACAGCTCAGTACTGGCTTAGATAACAACCGAACTAGCAACTTTGGGACATAATTTCGTTTTCACAGTAAGTTAAGGTTCTCTCCGAGTTTTGTTTTGTTTTGGGTGTGGGAATTTCTTAAAAATTATCATTAGTTCCTTGGCTCTCAGATACTGGAGCTCCGTTAAGTGCATGGCTAGAGCTCGTAAAAGGAAAGATGTGTGAGCCTGTGGGCTCCGAGTGCTGTTCAGTTTCCTTTTTTGGAGGCAGGGAGATAGTCTCTATGAGCAGATCATCCTTGCGTAAACTGTAAGTGACCGGCTTGCCAGAGGTGACCTGTGAGAGTCTGTCCACGTGATACATGTGTGGGAGGAATCCAACTGGGTGAGCTCGGGGTTCAAGCGGTTTAGTTTGCTGATCTAGGTCTTAGTCGCTCAAAGGTCAGGTCCCCTGAGGTTGTTCCTGTGCTTCTGTGAAAGTACTGCCCTGTGTATGGATTGGGGTTTGTGGGCTGTACCATCAAACCTGCCAACCGCTCTTGGAGTAGTTCTTACACAAGAAAATGCAAACTTTTTATTAAGAGTTTTTTCCTAGATTTTATGCATTTCAATTAACACATACCCTTTACTTAAAGAGTAAGTTATTCTTTTTTTTTTTAAAGGGTCTTCAGAAAATGCATTTTATTTTATTTTATTTATAAATAATTATAATTTATTTTATTATGTATTATAAATATATAATTTATTTATTTATTTATTTATAAAATAAATTTTATTTATTTATTTGTCAGAGAGAGAGGGAGCGAGAGAGAGAGCACAAGCAGGGGGAGCAGCAAAGAGAGAGAGAGAAGCAGACTCCCCACTGAGCGGATATCCTGATACAGAACTCGATCCTAGGACCCTGGGATCATGACTCGAGCCAAAGGCAGACACTTAACACCCAGGTGTTCCCAGAAAATGCATTTTAAATCAGAACGTTCTTTCTAGGAATGATTATTGGGAACCAGCATTCAGTGTAAATATTTTAATTTTTCAGCATCGTTCAGACTCTGAATTTGAGTACCAGTTTTTCACTAAGGTGTTGTATACTGAGGGCTTTGGGCCAGAGCAGATGCCTCCTGTCACTGGTGGTTATGTCACATGCTGAGCATGGATATACCAGCACAGATTATGAAACACTGTTTAGTACGGAAGATAGGAGAAAACGTTTTCTATTTTCTTATGGTCGATATATTACCAATTTTCAAACTTGTTCTATCTCACATTCTGGAGGGTTAGTGTTTGAAGACTAAGCATTTTTACTGATTGTTTTACGTCAATGCTAAAGTCAGTTTAGGCGCCTCTTTCTTAGAGATTGTGGACTCAGAATTATATGGTTATATGGCAGGACAACGTCTTTACAAGTAGGATCAGACCCGTCAAGGGGATAAAGAGGCTGCAGTGTTTATGGGGGTGAAAAGCCATTGCAGTGGCTGTGTTTTAGGTATTCTAAGAATTATATGTCCTAACAAAAGCCAAAGAGGAACTTCTTGAACAATGCTTCTATCGCTTAAGCTTTTAGATCATGAAGACAAAAGTCGCTTCATTGTATTGCCAATTATGGGCTCTCTGCATAAAAGCAAGTGACAAAATGGTAAGTGACTTCTCGTGGAAAGGAAAAGCTGCTGTAAAGATTTATTATATGAGGTAGATTATTTTTGATAGAAGTGGCTGTGAAATTTTAAGATCTACATCCCACTCGTCTAAATGAAAAAGAGATAACATAATGCTCTGGAAAGAACATGAATTTTAAACTCCAAAATCCCTGATTGAAGTTTCCCTTTCACTTTTAACTGGATGGATCCAGCCATGCCCAATACATCTTGCACCCGGATGCCTGTGAAACCTTCTGCTCACCTTCTTACTTCCACTCCTGTCTCCTCCCAGATCGTTTTCTGCTCTTAAGCAGGAGTAATCCTTCTAGAATCACATCTGCTCCTGTCACCTCTATGGTATAAAGTCTTCATTGTCTCGCTCTGCATTTGAGATAAAGACCATGGTCCTTGATGTGGCAGTGCAGGACTTCAAGGGTCTGTCTTCTACTTTCCTCTCCAGAATGGGGTTTCTTCTTCCTCCATCTGGAATGACCTTCCCAGTCCCCTGAGTTACTATCAGAAGGACTCCTGCTGGTCCTTTCAGTCCCAGCTCAGATGTCGCATGCACAATGACTGCTTCCACTCATCACAGCATTTGCTGACACAAAATAGCAGGAGGCAGGTACTCTGGTGGATTGTCCCAGAACTTTAGTTTCAGCACGGAGCAAATTCCCTTAGAGTAGTAGGTAGTTGAAGATTTCATGGATAAATCAATGAAGAAATGAATGAGTGAATGAATGAATATCTATTATGAAAACAAATCATCTCTGAGAATGTAACATCAATGTTAGTTCTTATCACTTCTACCTTTCTTCTTCTTTCCAGAAATCCCCTGCTAAGAAGCTAACTAATGCATTAAGCAAGTCTCTGAGCTGCGCTTCCAGCCGTGAGCCCTTGCACCCCATGTTCCCTGACCAGCCTGAGAAGCCACTCAACTTGGCCCACATTGTGTGAGTATCTCTGCCTTCCAGAGGAAGACATTTTTCTTCATTTATGCATGTTCACGTCCATACAAAGGCAACTTCATATCAATTGCTAGGGACCAAGTTTTAAATTTTAAGTTATAAAAAAGAGAGTAATAATAGGATTATAGTCTTTTATTGTAGGGGTAAACAGTACTTCTATCTTGATGTACAAGTAAAGAACGCTACACTAACGTTATTCACCTACAGGTAGAAAATATTCAAAAAGCATCATTATAAAATACAGTTGTTAGTAGAGGTTTTACTGGACAGTAACAATCAATGAAATTAACCATAATGAGAAAATTTTAAAGCACACTGTACCTTAATATCACTTGTGCTTTGAGTCCCCAATATAAAAGCTCCTTGTTTCATTTATCTGCAAAGCCAGTCATCTTAAAGATATCAACAAATCTAAAAATCGTTGTTGTCTTATCCTAAACTGCACAACTTTAGAAGAATCATGGCCCATACATGGGAAGGTGGAAAGGGGAAGTTGGTGGTAAAATTCCTCAGAACATCCAAAAACAGACTTTAAAAAATTCTTTCTCCAAAGTCTACATGAGTTTGGTGGACAGAAGGGGATGTGTGCAGAAACGGTGCTCCCGCCCATTCCTTCCACCTTTCAGAAGCCTCAGGCTCTGGAGCCTCTCTCAGGCCTGGGTGACCAGATAACAGGGGAGGCTGAGGGAGAAGAAGTATTTCTTCCTGGATATTATCTTGGCAAGCTCACCATCTGCTTCCATGCCCAGTTAGGAATTATGTCATTGCAGGTACCATCAGAAAGACTCTAGAAAAGGTGGTTCCCCCCTCAACACAAACCACTTTTTGTGTCGCACAGTTCAGTAGGACCAGCCACACTCAGGGCCTCGGTTCGCATGTTGACATCAAGAGGCAGCTGATCAGACCTGTCAGTATTGGAAACCCCCCAGTACAAAGTTTGTGCGTCAGTAAATTCAGAACGTGATCCATCGGAGGCGCCATGATGGCTCAGAGACCTTTATGGAAGCGGTCACTCTTTCCTCTGGTGGACCTAAGCAAATGCCATCCAATGATTTGTGCTGTGTCATGTCTGTGGCTTTGTATACATACCACGGGGCTCATCTTGGTTTGCTCCCAAGTGTACATGGAGGGTTTACTGCCTTCGGCAATACACACAGCCTGGAGGCTTATGTTGCTGGCATGGGCTAAGCATCCAAAAAACGAATGTAAGCCAATTCTGGAGAATGTGACTAACTTATTTTTGGAAGTTTTGATCCTAAAAATAAGTCTTAAACCAGGGATAAATAAATCTGGGGAGTATCCCAGAGGGCCAATTGCTTGCAGAAAACGACCTCATACGAGCTGTTCTTATTAAGGTCTCAACAGTGTCCCCTCCTCGCACCACCCCCCCCGCCCCCCGCCGGAGACAATCCCTATGTTGCTAATAAATGAGCAAAGTAACTGAGAGCGTCTCTCCGAGCTCTGCTGTGCAGTCACTTCCTACCAGCGCCGCTGGGAGTTTCAGCCCAGAGAGCGACGTTCAGTCAGAGCTGATGAGTGTGAGGAAACTAGAGCGAGAGATGTGAACAGCCTGACTCTGAGAGTTTTGCAGCAGAACAGAATTAGGATGCTTCCTCCCACTTGGAGACAAAATTAGGAAATGAGACAGTGAAATAAAAGTCAAGTTCGTGGTCAGGCACGCTGCGGTATTACATAGCCCAGGGCCTGTACCCAGTCGTGCTCTGGCTGGTGGGTGTGTGTATTTAACTGGCTAATGAGTAAACAAATTTTTACCTGTCTAGTGGCAATCTGATTTGACGTACTATTCACTAAACTCACTGAGGGCGCTCTCTACACAATTTGAGTTCCACGCAGAGTTTCGGGATTCCCTTAAAATTCTACAAAAATGGGCCTTTTCCTGAGAAAAGTTCCATATATTTAACCAGATTCTCCAAAGAGTCCTCAAATCAAAATAGTGGTCTGTACTCATGGATAATATATTTTTTCAGGGTGAATGTCTTAATTTTAAAATGCAAAATGTGAAAAACATTTAATTGTTGAAATAACATACAAGAAATTCTGTGTGCAGAAGGTCCAATCTCTGTTAGACCAGAATTTTTTCCTATTTTTAGTTTTAGACATTTTTCTCTTTCATTTATTATTCAGATGTTTTTGTTCTAATCAGATAGCCATGTCTTTTTCTTTTGTTTGTTTGTTTGTTTGTTTTAATGGGGATAGCTCAGACTTCTAATTTTAAAATATGCCGTTCATGTAGCTGTTCTGAATTACCATAGGTATGTAAGTCCACTTAGTGACATTTTGGTATTTTGGCATTTGTTCTTAGCTGCTGTATTTCTTGTTAATTTTACCATGATTAACAGTCTCTATTGCATTCAATTTCTTGCTGCCAAAAGTGACACTTGGTAAGTAGTTCAGTAGTCCCCTGTGTGCTTATAAAGACGTAATCATAATTATAAGTGGTTATGAGACAGAACACAAGTGAGTAACATCAAACTAGTTTAAAACTAATTCTGTCTTAAGCAGAATACTTTCTAGTCACAAATGAATGCCAATTTTATAAAAATATCCTCTGTGAGGGCAGCTGGGTGTCTCGGTTGTTAAGCATCTGCCTTTGGCTCAGGTCATGTCATTATCCCAGGGTCCTGGGATCAAGTTCCAAATCGGGCTCCCTGCCCGGTGGGAAGCCTGCTTCTCCATCTCCCGCTCCCCCTACTTGTATTCCCTCTGTCATTGTCTCTTTCCCTCTGTCAAATAAATAAATAAAAATCTTAAAAAAAAAAAATGTTCTCTGTGAAGGTCTTGTCCACAAGGAAAATTTTGCAGTCGATCTGTGTGACTTTATCTTGTGGAGCTATTTCTTTTCTCACAAGAATCAATACATTTAAAATTCCCAGTGTGACCTAGTTATTAGATAAAGTAACTTCCCATTTGATGATGGAGGAAATAAGAACCTCAGTCCCTTTGAAAGGCACCATTTGGTGCCAAGATTAGTCATTCTGTGTCCCAGGTTCAACATCTCCATGATGAACCTTAAACAGGAAGCCATTTACTAAGAAACTGCAATTTCAGCTTGGCAGTGACCAGGTTCTACAGAGTAAATTTACCAGGTTAATTAAAAAGCATTCCAAGTCGACTTGTTTTCTCATTTCCTAGAGCTAGAGCACGATGGGAAAGTTAAAAAAGACTCAAAAAAACCCAGAAATGTTGGTCAAGTTGATGGTTTCAACTTGTTGCAAAGTTAAAAGAAAGCTATTTCATTCCCACTGTTTTAATATCTGATCTACCTAACTTTTCAAAATTCACAGAGGACATTTGTATAAAATTCGCATCCTGCCTACAAGGTGAAAGTGTTGTGTTCAAGGGAGAATTAGTTTTAAACTAGCCTCACGTGTCAAAGACACATCCTACGTAAGTAATGCAAAACACTAAGATAGTTTTCAGAATGTCAGCTGATATGTTTAGAGTAGATGAAATAGTGAGGCTGCTATTTCCACCTCCCCCAGCAAATAATGTCTGTAAAAATCGTTGAACATTGTTTAGCACCAAGTATTGGGAACCAAAAGTTTCAATGAATTTTTGCATATTGTGCTGACCTTTTAAAACCTGTATAGCATCATTTCCAGTCGCATAAACACACTGGGATAAACAAGTCTCCCTTTTTCTCAGGATCTCTGCATTGTGGAATCCAAAACCAACTTTGGTTCCCTAAGGTAGAAACTAAACCATTAAAACTTTGTCTCTTGATCAAGCCAACACAGATTCTGTAGGCTACCATGATTAATGTCTGGTGTTCACAAATTCTGTTCCATCAAATTCCAGTACAGAACTATAGTGAGAACAAAATTTCCTCTGACTCGGAACGATGCCCTGCCTCATTACCCATATTCTGAACTCTCAATCCCATCTCATGGAACATATTCCAGTGAACCTAATAGAAGACTAAAAACCACTTGGAGATGAGATAGGTGTCATAGCTCTATCATTTTGCCTGAACGAAGACATTAGTGACAGGAACAGGATGACAGGCTAAAATGAAAACAACTTGAAATGACAGATCCCATGCAGTTGGGCTTTAAGGCCATTCACAGTTCTGAGAAATACTGAACGCTATTTTCTTTCTCTCGTCATATGAAAGGAAGTTTAGATGCCTTGCATATGTGCCCTATTGTGTAGAACATCCAGATAACAATCCTGGTGTGCTTGACTGCATCTGTGCATAGAACAAGAACAATTCAGGCTCAATATGATTTTGCAACAGGCTCCTTCCAGACCAGATGTCTTGAAAAAGAGCCATTGTTATGTGGAGCACAGGAGAAGTTTCTGGAACTTCCGCTTTCTGAGAGGATATAGATTGTGCTTATCATCAATTTTTTAGAGGTTCTCCTTTGAGAAGATAGAGGACCTGAGGCCACCTCAGAGTCCTTGCTCCCTTCAAGAATATGACTCAAGGGAACATCAAGGCTCAAATCTCATGGATAAACATGCCTGTGGTGTCCAGAGATTTTCCTCCTAAGGTTTATTGGACATTCCACATTTTTAAGGAAATGTAACTTCCCGAAACACTTAAAGAATTTCATTGCAAGATATAAAATTCTGTGTTGATTCCAGCCCCTTTCCTGGAGAGGTGGTGGATAGTTTTTAACTTGTGACTTCTATTTGTTTTAACTTTCCCCCCACATTGTCCTTCGTTTTAGGCCGCCCAGACCTGTAACCAGCATGAATGACACCCTCTTCTCCCACTCTGTCCCCTCCTCAGGAAGTCCTTTTATTACCAGGAGGTAAGTTCCAATCTTATTATGAAATAAGCCCTCTCCTTGGTAATAACCCCTGATTCTGTGTTAAGAAAAACATTTCAGTGCAAGCCAGGTGTGGAAGATTATTGTTTGGAACTGGTTTGTAAGTATCTGTCACAGGTTTTCACTTTCATTCCTTTGGATGCTTTTGACAATGGCTGGGATGGCTTTTGGGATGAATATTATTTCTGGAAACTTGAATTTACAATCTCCCCACAGTAAGAATGAGGGGTGTGTTTAAGTTTTATGATCGACACACCTGTATTCCATGTCATTGAGAAAGTCACCTTCATAGCACTTGGAATGGCCCCGTTAAGTGAGAGAATTGGAATTTCAAGATGCAATGAGAAATTATTAGGTACATTCTGAAACAGCTTATAAATCTCACCTTATAATTTGGTGAGCTCTGGAGTTCCTGAGGCTAGAGGCTGACAACCAAACTTGGAAGTATAGTTTTCATTTAAGTGATTTCAGGGATGGTAAGAAGAACTTCTTAAAAAGGAGAAGGTGTCTCCTATTTTTATACAAAAATCCACCCCCACATGAGCAAAGAACAGGTGAAGCAAATACTTCTCTTAGTGCTAGCTTGATAAATATGCAGGGTCAAGAGGCTCTCCAAATTGTTTGATCAAATCTCATGAATAAAGTATCAGTGACTTATTTTATAAATACACGGAGAAGGTTCACAGGAAAGCGGAAACAAAGGTAAGGAAAATTGGAGTGAGTAATGAACATGAGATTTCAAGTGCCTTCCAGCAGAAAACAAAACAAAACGAAACAAAACAAAAACCAACTTCATGTTTCGTAAAAGGAACATAATCAGTCTGCTCCCCCCGGAGAGGTTTCTGAAATACCAATTTCTAATAGCCTGGTGCGTTCAAGTAAGGATTTGCACACAATGAGACTCAGAAAGCTGCTGATGTTTTTTTCCCCTAAGTTCCTGTATTTGCCCATCAGCAAGAACAGGAGATGAAGATGTTCCCCGTAATTGTAATTAGCATAATAAATAAGACACGGTGGTTCGTGGTGTTGCCTCCCTATAGATTATGCAAGTCTGTAACAAGTGGAAGTGCAGAGGCAAAACTGAACTGCATAACCTCCAGGGCGAAATGACAGGGTCTTGGCCCTCAGTATGTTCCTTTTTGCACTCCTTCGCAGAGCCACCAGTGAGTTCAACCATCTTTCCTACCGTAAAGTCTAGAAGGGACGCAGGCCCATTATCTCTTGCTAGGGAAGATCTGGCATGACGTTGAGAAAGATGTGCTTTTATTAGGAGAGCCTGCATTCTGCAAATGTCAAAGCAGAGCTATACCCCATCCTTACTGAAGGTCGTTTTATATCATTTCAGCTCGGACGGTGCTTATGGTGGATGCGTCTAGATGGATAACATGGCTTCCTCTCCTCTAAAATATTGCTATTATACTTTGAGCTGTTCTGGGTCTCCAGGGTGCGTGGTACCCATTAACCCAAACTAGGATTATTTCCCTTTTTTCCCATTTTCAGTCCTTCTGGAATGTTCCCTGTGAACCACAGATATGTTGTTTCAAGTTTGCGAGCCTTGCTATCTCTCACCATGGAGGTTAGCCTCTGATTTGTGTTTCAAGGGTGCTGTTCAATAAAGCTGTGTACACTGAACATCTTTCCTCTCTGAGTGGGCCTTGCTCTGTCCGTGGAGGGTTTTAACGAGGTCTCATTGTTTGCACCCCTCAGGTTACCTGAGGGGCTAAGTGCATCCAGCTCTGGGGCTGAGGAGCATTCGCTCATAAAGCTGTACATCAGTCAGCTTGACCACAGCCCACGGTCAGTATCGCTGCTCTAAAACACTAACTGTAGCTCGTAGTGCCATAGCTAGACTACCGGCCATCCCACTCTGTCACTAAAATCCTCTTCTAGTGTGTCTCCGTAGAGATAGCGACATCTTCTGGGGCTTCATGAGATTCCATTGAGAAGTTCAACCAGAGCTGGCCTTGTCGGCTCTTCCCCTCTCTGTTCCGCTTCTGTTAGTGACTTCACAGCCTCATAGCAATATCTATGAGATCCATACATATGAAAACTACCAACCTGGGTCTTCTTCTTTGGAGGAGTCTCTGTTTTTGTAGAGTCTGCAAGACCCCAGAAGGTGATTTCGTAGATTCTTGAATCAAAGAGCCTCTCGGAGTGATTGATCTGTAGCACTAACAGGGTAAGACCGGGACAAGGTCCCATGGCTGGACCACATTATTGTGGCAAAGGACTTGAGAATTTACACCTTACTGTCTCACTGGGCCTGGGCCGCTTTCCTCCCAGGTAAGGCAGTCTGATTCCTATCACAGGAACAATTTCAAAACCAATTCATACTCCCAGTGCTTAATTTCTGTCACTTGATAATGCTGGTGGTGACCCCTGTTTATTTCTTAACCGTGTCCATACACAAAGGTTGATGGAAACCTGCTGTGCCAAAAGCAGGCATAAATTAAAGGTCCTGTTCTTCCTACATTTGGAACTGAACCAAAGAAATATGACCTAGAGCTCTGCCCTCCACTCCTGCCCAAACCCAATGGCCCTTTTTAAAAAATCTGATCAAACCGGGGCTCCTGGGTGGCTTAGTCAGTTAAGCGTCTGCCTTCAGCTCAGGTCATGATCCCAGGGTCCTGAGATCAAGCCCCCCTTGGGCTCTCTGCTCAGCAGAGAGTCTGCTTCTCCCTCTCTCCCCTCCCCCTGCTCATTCTCTCTCAAATAAATAAATAAATAAAATCTTTTTTGAAAATTAAAAATAAAAATCAGGTGAAGCCTGAAACCAACAAGCCAAGATCAGTGTCAAGGCAGCATTGAGAAAGTAGGGAGGTTTGGCATACAGATACTTTATTTAGCTTGAGTTTTGGGTCTTTCGTGTTGTGAGAGATCTTGGAACGATAAAGCAAAATGAGGATGAATTGAAATCACCGCTTCAGAATCCTCATACAGACTCCGGGCATGACTCACCTAGAGTCCTTTACAAGCATATCACTTTGATCTTCAGAAGGCACTGGGGTATATCTTTGAAGTCCTTTGACACCCTAGCAATCTACCTCACACAGATTCACAAGTATATAACTCTGGTTACCACCACCATCTGCCGCAGCCCTGTTCTTATTTCCATTTCTAGCTATGTGCTTGATTCACCTTTCCCTTACTTGAAAGGAAAGAGGGAATTCTCAAAGGCACCCACCCTTAAACTTCGGAAGTCTTCATGCGTGTGTGTGTGGGCCTGTGTGTGCTGTTAGGTACAGTGTAGGTCAAAGGACACAATTCGTGGACTAATTCATTTCACTTGTTTTTGTGATCATGACCCTATCTTTAAACCCAGATTATTATAAATGCATAAATTTATAGGGAGAAAATGCTGGAGCAATGGAACTCTCTCATTACCACTGGGAAAAGAGCTCCAGGAGCCATGTATGGTGTGGCAGCAACATTACGTACACCTATGAAAGATTGGCTATCATCATTGCAAACAGTACTGCAAGGACCCTTCACAACCCTCAGTGAGGTACCCCTGCCCATTGGCTATCTTTGCTGGCATCACGCTCCCTTTGTAAAATCTTAATTATCTTGATACAATCCTTGCGTCATTTATGTGAGAAAATGAAGCAGTCTTATCCCATGTAAAGTAAGGTTCTTTAATTATGGCCATCGTCTTCACTACCACATTAAGGACATTGCCAAAGTTTGAATGGCTACCTTCTTTACCCCCAATTTTAGAACCATCTCTTGTAGGTTCACAGATACTTTTATAAATGGAACCTCTAGAGTAGTAACTAGTCACAAAAGGAATCACTTTGGCTATTATATATAACATCTAGCCAGATCTTATCACTCTCCCAAATGTCAGAAAATTGCATATGATTCATAGAGTGTGTCGAACACTGTCTAATGGGCTATTTTCTGGTTTGTCACAGTGCCATTTGGTTAATAGCTAATACTGTATATGACTCAGTAGCACACATTGGGAAGGCACACCACTCATCCCAAATACTCCCCAAATCCTGATTCTTCCCCCTGAGCAGCATTTATGAGATTTTTATTGGTTGACTGGTTGGTTGGTTGGTTGGTTGATTGGTTTGGGTTTTTAACCACAAAAAAGCTAATTCATTATAATCTTTTTCAGTTTTCTCAAACATTTTGTTTACCCAAAGATTCTTTACCTAACAACCCAGATTTTTAATGAGACTTAAAACATCCAAACTAAATTTTAACCATTGGTGCTTTGGTAATCAAAAGTAAATAGAAATAAAATTGAGGCACCAAATTCAACCTTGGCTTCTGAAAACCAACATTTTCTCCATGGTTAATTTTTTTCTGAGATTAAAAACCATCCTCTCTTGTCAGGAAAAGAGATAAATTTATAAATAAACATCATAAAATAGATAAACATATAAATCAACCACCCTGAAGATTTCTTCACTGTTTTCACACTTTCTGGTTATACTGTCTGAAATTTCATGAAATTTGAAATAAGTACTCTTCACAGTTAATTCTTTATTCCATGTAGCCCCAGAGTTCCACTAATAAGCTAGTTTTGTTCAAACCTGAATTAAACTGGTCTTCACTCTCCATTCTGTTTCCTATACTGAAATATTAGGACATAATTAAAACTCCAGTCACCTCTCTTCTTCACTCAGTAACCTTTATTCTCTTACTGGAGTTACTTTAGTTCTTCTCTGCGCATGCCCTATAACCAGCAAAGTTTTCTAGATGCTCTCTTGGCAAAAATGTAAGTGACATGGCTTAATGATATCTGGGGAACAACATAGTAAATGTAGTGAATCAAATGTGACCTAAGAATTCTTATTATTTCCTCCACGGTACCCGCTTAAAGGATGGTTCAGCTTTTATGTGAGCCTGAATTGATGACAACCAATTTTCCCACTGAAACACTGAGCTGTTTTTTATGCCGGTTTGCTGATTTGCATGTGGCAGATAGTCTATGTTTCAGATCTCAGATATTGAAAATTAGAAATAGAAAGGAAAGCAGAATTTTTTCAGAAATTATCTCAACTTGTGGACCTTTTTTTATTGCTTTTAAATTAGTTAAATTAGTTTAGTGACCTTGTTACTAGCCTGTGTTAGTTATAGTGAGAAGCAATTTAATAAAGAACAGCTTTATTGAGATATAATTGGTATATAATTCAATGAGTTTATTTAAAATAAGTGTGCAGTTCAAAAAGTTTTGACATATATAAATAATATATTGTACATACATATATAGACATATGTGAATGAACATATAATATGTTCATATGTATTATGAACATATTTTCATAAGTGTGAATGCATACACACATGTATGGCTATACACACACATATGTGTGTTTTGTGTTTACATACCTACATGAGAAGCAAAATTTTATTCACAATTAACAGTTAGTTACTTAAGAAGGAAGCCAACTTTACAAGTCATCCGTTACCAGTTCAAACACCACACGTTTGTCAATTATTTAAAATTAGTAAAAATGAAAATATGCTTTTAATTTTCCATTATTCAAATATCATTTTCTGTTTAGCCACTGTGATAATAATTATTTTACATTGCATAATTTGTTTATATAATACTGTTGCTCTGTGAGACTCCATCCAGAACTTTTATTTAAATCCTTTATTTTCATGTCTAATAAAAGAAAAAAAATTTGACCAGAGCTAATAGAGTAACACAGCCAAGCAAGAACGGCTTTTAAAACTACATTTCAGGTTTCAGCAAAAACCAGGGAACATTTGTGTATGATTTTGCTACCTTAGAACACCCTAAAAATCTTTACGCTTAAGCAAAAAATATGACATTAGTTGTCACCTTTCAAAACCAAGGATGAATTTTAAAATCAATAAATATGAGACATTTTGAAATTGCTCTACCATCCCAGAACCCATTGTGTCATTGCATGTGTGTGTATGAAAAAAATCTGGGAAAAGGACGTTTATCTTTATATAAAGTTGCTCTTTTCCAGAGGTTTGGTGAGAACATAGAGAAATTTTTAGGAAAAATAAAATCTAAAGGAGTATTTCCCATGTCTTTTCTTTCAGCCAAACACGTAAGACTTCAAAATTTACCTTGTCATCCCCTCCAGGGTATGATGGTCCCCACGCCTATTCATGTTAGTATGTGTGCAGAAGAATGAACTTATACGATGACAAGGACTGGGTAGGGGCGGGGGGGGACAAGTAAAATAGATGTGTACATATAATTTTAGAGATGGTGACCCTGCTTTTTCTTGGGACTCAGATTAGAAAAAATTGATCACAGGTGGTCAAGAGGAACCCCAAATAGTTCCCAGCTTCAGAGGGTAGAAGAAAGAATGCATTTTGATTTTAAAACAAGGCACGTGGAAGAAGGGGAGGATCCTACAGCTGGAGTTATGTGCCAACCGTTGTTGCATTCTGGCACACAGACATTCCAGAAGCATCGCTTCTTGGGAAGAATGTAGGTGCCCATGTGCCTGATCCCAAAGCCTGCAACTAATTGGAAATACCACCTAACTTCTCCACACAAATGACCAAGCTACCAAGTGAAAATTTGAACATCTAATAAAGTATTGTGAGTGTATGTTGCTTTGAAGAAATGGTAATGAACTACATACATATTGTGACTATCTTCACAAGAACTCAGGAGAAAAGGCTTTCACTTTGCTTTCTGTCTTTGAACTCCTTGGAAGCTGCAGAAGAAAATCTAGTCAAGATACTTCTCATGAAAAGTCTTTGTAGACCCAAGTTTTAAGTGAAAACTACCTCCCATGTCAACTCTGCAAGTTCTTGATCTATTTCATTTTGATCCACTATTGTCTTCATCATGAACTTGGCTTCCTCTACACATGTTCGTATTTTTGGCTTCCCAGAAATAAATGACAAGGAGAAGAATTTGAGACTATATCTAGGAAGTCCAGAAACTATGTGGACAGTGAGTACTAAAAGTCAGAAATGCTCTTGGCACTAAATACTAAGAGCTGTAACTAAATGAAGTAAATAGTATGGTTCTACAAATTCATAAATGAGAGTGTAATTTCCATATTTTCCAAGAACTGATTTTCCCAAGAATTCATGTGGGAGGCAGACGGAACATAAAAGATCTTAAATGATTTCTTCAAACCAACATTGGCAAGGGCTAATGCAAAGGAAATGATAACAAAATGAAAAGAGATGTGTACAGAGAGAATGTCTGCTCCTCTTCCCTCTGAAGGAGGAAAGGATTTGGGAAGAAGAAGAAAGAAAAAAGAAGAGAAGAGGGAAGACAGGCAAATGTAGTAGGGAAAGGAAAGAGGAGCCCAAAGAATTGGGAGATAAAGAATAAGGCCACCAAAGGAGAATCTGGGCCTCTGTTCCCTTCCTGAAGCCAGCAGGTCTCCTCCAGTGACCCAGAAGCAAACTTAAGTGACACATCACCTTCCACCTATAAGACTTCTCTGGCATAACTGGTCACAAACACATCCTCCCGGTTGAGGCTCTTGTGTTTCTTTTCTCTGCCAGTCCTTTCTTTCTTCCTATGCATTCAGCATCTGCAGGCTGTACCTGCACAACCACTAGGTTTTGGATTTAAGGAATCAAATACCATCACAGTCTCTGGGTTTCAAGGGGTAAAACAAGGCAGGGAAATGGTTAAGTTTGGAGGGAAGAATTTTTGAAATCTCACACCACTTTTTAAGTGGTTTTGCAGGGATCTGAAATGAATTATATAGTAGGTACATCTATCTTGAGTTAAAAAGAGAGAAGTTGGGGAGGGTGGTAATTGGGCATCAGAGACTGTCGTTACCGGATAATGAATACAGAGGGATGTGCTTCGGAAGGCAAGGTTTGGAATGCTGCTTTGGTGGGATGATAGGAAAATACCAACTATGATGGCTTAAGGTGGCTATTTCATCCTGATGGGCAGCTTCATCATCTTCAAAGGTGAAGATCAGTAGGCTGGAAAAAACTCATTATGTTCATCAAGAACTTGAATTCTCCTTGAACACTAATCATTTCATTTTTTTTTTTTTTTTAAAGATTTTATTTATTTGACAGACAGAGATCACAAGTAGGCAGAGAGGCAGGCAGAGAGAGAGGGGGAAGCAGGCTCCCTGCTGAGCAGAGAGCCCGATGCGGGGCTCGATCCCAGGACCCTGGGATCATGACCTGAGCTGAAGGCAGAGGCTTTAACCCACTGAGCCACCCAGGCGCCCCTAATCATTTCATTTTTAAAGTCAGTTTCATTTAGGTGCAGTTGTACTCTTTAAGTAATAGGTGCATTCCTGCAAAGCTAAGTGAGGTCATACAGTCAACAAACATGAGAGCTACTCTCTACTAGACATTCTCTTTATAAATCAATTTTGATTTTAAGTTTGCCAGAGATCTCACTACTTCCGTAATCTCTTAGTATATATAATTATAAAACAAGAATTCTAGTTACGATGTGCATAATTCTAACATGATACTGGTTTTCATGTTTGTATTTTCTTTGTACTCCATGGTCTAAGCGAGTGATACTTTGTAGTAAATCCTTAAAACTTGTCGAAGTTTTTGAGATTTTAACTACTTTATAAGCCATCTTAATACATACATAACATTTAGAACCTGTTGAAATGTTAGGAAAGTTTGTGGTAACACCTCGTGATTTCAACCCCAGAAATTAAAGATTTGGTCATCAAAGTCAGAGAGTTAATTGTTGTATTCTCCATGTAAAGAAGGGGAGGATAGTTTTCAGTCCACCAGCTTTAGAGGGAAAATTATCAACCTACAAAGGAGCAGGCCTCCCTTTAAGCACATTAAAAGTCCAATTGTATCACTAAGGGTCAATACCATTTTTCCCAAAGAAGCATGCTCAGTAGATCCTGGATGGCTTTTGGTTGGCCATACTTTATTAATTATTATTTCTATTTCTGTTGGTCACTTAATAAAACCACACTTTAAACTTTTAAAACTATCATTTAAATTACTAAATAAGTGTTCCTCATAATGAACCTAAAATGATAAGAATTTGCTATATTGATAGGACTCTGTTCACCAGTCATAGACCCAGGGAATATGAATATATATTTCTATTTCTCTGAAAGTTTTCTTCACAGCTTCTCAGCAAGGGTCAGGTGACTTGTGCCTGGAGTAGTAAAGCACTTCTAATAGGACCGCAGTCTGTCGGTAATTTTCAAATCTCTCTTCAACTCAGAAAGTTGGAAAATATAGGGAAGACTGGAGAAGTATATTCTTTAAGTGGGATCTAAAGGCTGACAGCACTTAGTGAACTATTGGGCCGTTGACATGATAGTCCATAATGAATGTTGAATGAATTTTCATTACGTTCAGGCATATGCAGTCTGTTGCTTAAGCAAATAGCGAGGTCAAATCAGGGATCATGGACGCTTGTGTGATTGCAGTTATGGTTCTCAGGCCAGGTTTCTACTCCTAGTTCAACTCTGTGGAAATCTGAAAACATCTGGAACCTTTCAGGGTAACAAGAGAACTGTCCAAATAGAGCTTGGATCTAGACTCGGGAGCTTCTGTAGCCAATTCTGTTCTTGAATGCATCGCTGTGTTTACGCTCTTCTTGGCTTTCCCATCTTATTAACTAGCTCTCCTCCCAAGGACAGTGAAGTACAGCAGAACAAACTGCTGGCTAGGGCTGCTCCGGCTTTTCTGAAGGGCAAAGGGTAAGTTAAAGCCAGAGTGTACTGTAAACCTGAATTAACTAAACTAAAAAAGGGAGATTTCTTGTGTCAAAAATGCTTTGCGTTTGAAAGACCAACTTTGATTTAGTAAAAGGAGCTCTATTATAACCCCACTAACAGTACCACGTAGTTCATTGGTGTAGACACATCTGTGTTATTCACTTTCTCTGACTTCTTTTTTTTTTAAACGACTAAACTTTAGATTTGATTTTCCCAAGGATATTTACTCTCTGCTTGCAACCCAATCGATGTGTTTACTGTACAGATGAATTTCGTGGCTTTAGTGGCTTGAAGAATGCAAATCTGTTTTCTTAAAAGCTACTTTACCTAAATGGAAATTTTTATTTTTTTTTTTTAATTAGTGAAATGGAATTGTGTATTTCGTTGCTTGGATTTTGCTTGGATTTTTCATAGAACATAACTTAACTTTTCCTCTACCTGCTTGGTTTTCTAAATGCCTTTTCTATCACAACTCACTCCTACCTACTCTGCTTACTTCTGTTCGCCTCTCCTACCAACACCCTTTCTTCCTCCTGCCCTGTTTCAGGATACAGTACAGCCTGAATGTGGCAGACAGGCTAGCTGATGAACATGTTCTCATCGGGTTGTATGTCGACAGGCTCCGGAACAACCCATCATGGTTAGTGCAGGTTTGGCTGCTTCACTGTCATTAGGGAGGGTAACAATCTGATCCCTCATCAAGAAGTCTCAGCAAAGGGGCAAATGGATGCCACAGGTGTCACTAAGTCATTTTTGAACTGATTCAGTTAAGACGCCTTTCATGATGTTAGTTTGGATACTTCCCATTCATGTACCATGGAATTCATCAGAGCTAAAGGGAAAACTGGTGGAAGGGGAGGCCATGCTCTATATTAGCCTTCAGTGGACGCAGGGCTCTGGGTTCCACCAGTCAGTTCTGTGTTACACGTGCCATGTCAAATTACCACACAACACTGATGCAAGAATTTGTCTTATTCCAAGGTCGTGGATGTCTCTGCTGATTGGGAGGACAATGCTCTGTTCGTTTAAGATAGAAATGAAAAGAGGGAAAGTGATGGGATGGGATCATACTATGGAAATCATTTCCTTAATGATAACAGCGGGAAAAATTGTCTTTCAATTCTTCTCCGACTTACCAGTATTTCTGGAGAACCGTCCTCATAAAGTCCGCTTTCAAGTGGAAGAATATGCAGAGCTTATGTCCAGGTGTGTGTCAAATGTGTAAATTCTGATAGCCCTGCATATTTGGATAAAGGTATTCGTACAGTTTTTCTCTATTTTAATTGCAACCTAGGAGATTCCTCCCAATGGTTGAAGTTACTTGGTTTTGATAAGAAATGCACACTTGCAATTTGAATGAAAATAAGTGGACAGACTATGTATCATATGTTTCAGTCTAGTTTAGATTCCTGTGTTTGCAAATGTGTTTAGCAAACCAGTTCCTTAGAAATATTTGAATTTTGCTTAATAACTCTAACTTTCTCTGAACTAAGGGCTAGTGTTTTGTTTTGTTGTTTTGTCTGCCATTATAGATATTAAGTGAACCTATGGGTTAAATTGCCTTTAAAATAGCCTGCCTCCTTTCCTCCACTATTTCACAAAAAGCATCCCTGAAACATGTGATGGCCACTACTCAGTCCTAATCTCCTTCATCACTTGGTATTGTTAACCACCTCTTTTTCTAGAACTCTCCTCCCTAAACTGTTTCCTGCTCCTGATGAATAGAACTGTTCTTTAAAAATTAGTACATGAGATGATTTTAGGTGATACATCGATGAACCTCTATTAGTAGTTACATATTTATCTTAATTTGTATTTTTAAAAAAATATAACTAGCACACTAGTTTCATTGTATACTTTATCCTACACCTCAGGAAGATAAAAATAAAAAGCTCTCTTCAGCTGACCCCACCTCTTTGTTCAAAGTTGCCAAATTTGTAGATCCAAAAGTTCCACTTCTTTGTTACCTCTCAGCCTCTCAAAACTGTGAGAGAGAAGATTGATTGCTTTAATCTTATTCCCAATGAGTTTGGATCCCCAATGTTATATGGCAGCTGAGACAACAGAACTAAATACTGAATTACACCCCCCCCCAAAATGTATTGACATTCCTCAAAGAAGAGTATTATTGTTACAGATTCAATCATGTCTGAAGGCAAAGCCGTGGTCTTATACTGGGTCCTCTCCCCGCTAATTCTGAACACACTCCAGTTACTTCTCCCACTCTTCTTTGACCTTTTCTTAATTAAATTTGTAACAAAGAAGTCTCCAAAGAGAAAAGCTCCCAGTTCGTTGCTACCAGTCGTTTTCCCTACTCAAGTGATTGATCATATTGGCTTGATGGTCACTTAAGACAGTAAAACTGTCTCCACAGAGACACCTCACATCTACTTAATGAAAGCTAGAGGTGATATTTATTTTGAAAATAAAGCAGAATTTAAGACCGATCAGCAAAGCAAGCTCCTTGTTAAGAGGTGCTGCCCTCCAAATTTCTGTATGCTTTTTTCTGTCCTTAGAAATTTCCAACTTCTCTTTTGAATTTCTCATTTTTCTTCTCTTTCCTCTGTATTGAATTAGATCCTAACAATTCCCTACACCGGCCATGATTATGGAAGTGATGTAGTGATCTCTCACCTTCTCTGTCATCTTAATAGCTAATAATGCTTCACTGTCCTTCAACTCTGGTGAGATATGAAAGTGTAATAGTCATAAAAACTACCATTTTTAAAAGCACATGCCTCCTGCGAAGCACTGTATAAAAACTTTATTTATATAACTTCCCCTAGTCCTTAGAGTAAGCCCATAGAGTAAATGCATTCTTCCCCATTTTATAGATAAATAAAAGTATCAATTTACAGAGTTTACGTGACTCTCCCATAGTCACATAGCTATGAAACAGTAGATCACAGACTTCAACCATTATCTGCTGGATCCCAAGCTCCTAATCATGCTACATTGCCTATTATAAAACCTACATAAACACGTGCTCCCCCCCAGAAAGATTTTCTAGAATCTTTCTAGACACTACTCCCCACTGCATCTACCCCACTGCATACCTGTTTCCTGAAATTGCAAATCCTACTACATTTATTTGATAGACAGAGATCACAAGTAGGCAGAGAGGCAGGCAGAGAGAGGAAGGGAAGCAGGGTTCCTGCTGAGCAGAGCATCTGATGTGGGGCTCGATCCCAGAACCCTGGGATCATGACCTGAGCTGAAGGCAGAGGCTTTAACCCACTGAGCCACCCAGGTGCCCCGCAAATCCTACTACATTATTTTTATTTCATTTTAACAGATATTTGAGTGCATACTACTAATAGGAATGGTGGTTGTTAAAGTTATCATTTCTGTATTTAGTCTACACATTGTGGTTTTCCATTTTAATTACAATCTTCAAAATAGCAAGAATTTTGTCTTTAGTCCCTGTATTTCATCATGGCAGCCAGAATATGAATAATAAATGTTACATTTATGAAGTTCTTCAAAAACTACAGAGCCCTTTCTTACACATTATTTGCTCACCAAAGCTCTATAAGTTTGGAGATTATTAATTCCATTTCACTGATAAGAAAATGTTAGACATGTTAAGAGACTTATCCAAGGTCACATGCTATCAAGTGCTTGCACACAGGTCTTCTGACACTGGGTCCCATCTGTTTTCCACCCCATTCCTCAGGCTCTCTGTCTCTACATCCTTCATGAGATGGTCTACAAACAGGAACCTAATAGCTGTTCTTAATTAAAATATTTGTTTTGTAATTATTCATATATGCTCCTGATTAAGTCTGTGTGGGAGCCTTTTCCCCATATTAACTACTTAATACAATGGGAAACTGACTCATTTGTAAATAGTCTACTGAGAAATTAGAGAAACACTTCTGTGTCCTTGCTGGTTCTGATGTCAAATAAGTCACATCAATTCACTGTAGCTCAAGGGAGAATTCCTGCTGTCTTCCTAATTCAGTGAAGTTTTAAAAGCCTTAATGGTTTTCAACCATCTTCTCCAATGGGGGAGAAGGGTTATTAAAATGTAATATGGTGAGGGCTTTTTCTGCCTGTCCCTAAAGTTCATCAAGGACTGGCCTTGTTAGAGGTTTATAGGGACTAATTGGGGCAGGCAGACTAAAAAGATGGGAAACCAGCCTGGAACTTCTAACTGTACCCATAATTATATCCTTAATACTTGCCATATTCATAAGCTTCTGACATATTGCTCTCAGCTCTGAAAAAAACCCTGTATAAAGGAGAGAGGGAGTGCAGTTGAAGGCTCCTGTCCATTCTTTGATGTCATGACCAATTCCTGTCACTTAGTTATTAGACCCCTGATCGCATAGAAATAGGTTAAAATTTGTTTTTTTTTTTTATGTTTTTCTCAAGTATAGGAAATTATATATTTGATGCCATTTCTAGGTTTCATATATGAGGTCTAAATTTTTATTGGCTTGCCTGCTTAAAACCCTTTAATAGATTCCCACTGCACTTGGTTTAAAACTCAGAGCCTTCACCAGGCCTACAAGCCTGTGCCCAATCCAGCCCTTGCCCTGTCCTATCTCAGTCCCAGTCTCATGGATTTCTCCCACTTAATCCCAATACTTAGCAGCATCCACTTTAATCAGTCCTAAAAACAGTTCCTAAAACTGCCTCAAGACCATGATGCTAGTTCTTCCCTGTGCCAAGAACATTCTTCCCACTTTACCCTTGCCCTGTCCAGCCACACATGTGTGCACTGATTCTCTTTACATGTATGTAAAGGCTACTTCTCTGGCTTCCAAACTCAGATTAAAGGCATCTCCTCAAGGAGGCCTCCCATACTAATCTCTGTCATGGCATAATGTTTATTTCATTCTTACTGTGACTGTAACCATTGGTTGGTCAGCTGGTTGGTTGAATGGTTTACCAGCTGCCTTCTCTGTAGAGCAGGGAGATTCTCTAACTTGTTCATTACCATATCTCTGGCACCTACCACAGTGCCTACTGCACAGCAGGTACACAAAAAATATCTTTTGACATCATGGGATGTTGATGGTGCTATAGGTATAAAATTCCCTCTTACCTTAAACAAAGTTGTTAGGACTTCTCAGAAAATCTTTTTTAATTGTAAAATGAATATTTTTGCTACTTAAAAAAAATCACCTATTATAAGTTAGCCCTTAGATTGAACATTTAGTGCAGGAGTATAAAGTAGGTGAAAAAGTAAAGTATTAGCTTTACACAGAGAACAGTGGTAAACTTGGATAAAGACAAGCATCAGCAATTCACTGACATGAGGAAAGCAGCTAATGGCGGGGCGGGGCGGGGGGCAAAAAAAACCCACAAAAACATCTAAACTAAAAGTGATATTGGGAAAAAAATTTTTTTTAATTTCAATGTTCTCTGATCTCTTTCACTGTGTATTAGTTTGCTAGGGCCGCTATAACAAAATACCACAGACTGCATCTTAGACAACAGAAATTTATTTTCTCACCATTCTGGAGGCTAGAAGTCCAAGACTAAGGTACCAACAGTGTGATATGTCCTGAGGTCTCTCTCCCATCAGCCCACAGATGGCTACCTTCTTGCCTTGTTCTCACATGGCCTTTTCTCTGTGCACAAACATCCTTAGTTCTCTTCTGCTTCTTATAAGGACACCACTTATGTTGGCTTAGTAAAACCTCATTTTACTTTACTTACCTCTTCAAAAACCCTAACTCCAAATATAGTCACATTCTGAGGCACTAGGGCTTAGGGCTTCAACACATGAATTTTGGGGAAGACACAGTTCAGTCCGTGACCCACTTCAACACTAAATCCACCAAATTGGATTTTTTTTTTTTTTTAATGTGTAGGCTAAAACTTGGCCCTTTTCAGTAAAGGCTGATTTGGAAAATGTAAATGTATTGCAGCCTATTGAAAGAAAAAAAGGTATTACCTACACTCACTGAAAGTGTCTCTTATTTATGACTTTTTGTTTCCTTGTTAACCCTATTCCTTTTGTTCTGTAAAATGTTTATGAGTTCAGTTCTAAAACTAGACTTCTGGGGCGCCTGGGTGGCTCAGTCAGTTAAGTGTCTGCCGTCAGCTCAGGTCATGATCCCGGGGTCCTGGGATTGAGCTCCTTGTCATGCTCCTTGCTCATCAGGAGTATGCTTCTTCTCCCTCTTCCTCTGCCCCTCCCCCATACTCTCAAATAAATAAATTAAAATCTTTTTAAAAAATTTAAAACTAGACTTCTGAGAAAGCTATTCCCGTAGGATTCTAGAAATATGAATCTGAAGAGCGCCACGCCACCTGTGCACATAACTGCGGTGGCTGCGTTGTACCCACAGAGGTTTGCTCACCATACTCAGATGAGAAATTGGTTTTAAGATGAGTTCATTTCTCGGTGATAGATTCTAATACATTTTAAGTTTCCATGGGAAACAAGAGAGACATTCCCAATCTGAGGAAGTTATTGGTACAAATGAGCTAGTGTAGTACCAGACGCATGGGAATAACAAAATATTCGTTCCTTGCCTGATTTTGAATAGGATGAAAGGCATACAATAAATAGATTTTAAAATCTCATATTGTAAACCTGTCCATTATAATATGGTAGAAAACAAATGATAGCTCATGGACGTTCACCAATATGGTTAAATGGATCAACTTCAGAGTATGCTTTCTCTAAGTGTGCTGAAATATGTGGGGCCTGTTCTCTTATGTTGGTTGATACAATGATATATTGCGTGAAAAGGACATTTGGTGACAAATTAACGGGAATATGCAGCTTTGGAGAAAGAAGAGAATGCTGTCACTGTTAGCAGACTCCTCCCTTTGCTTAGGATTTTGGAGATGTGAATTTCCCCTAGAGTTTCTGTAAAACCCTTCATTGATTCAACTAACTGCACTTTCTTCTTCTTGGTAAACCCTAGAATACTAGCCAGTAACCAATCATATGTGAGCAAAAGCTAACTTGTAGATAAGGAGATGATGGTGCAAAAATGGTTACACCATTTGAGGTAAAGTAGGGGCTTTGGGGTGGCACAGTCAGTTAAGCAATGGACTCTTGATATCTCCTCAGGTCATGATCTCTGGGTGGTGAGATCGAGCCCTGCGTGGGGCTTTGTGCTCAGCACAGTGTCTGCTTCAGATTCTTTTCCACTCCGCTCTTCCCCTCGCTCACTTGCTCTCTATCATTCTCTCTCTCTAAAATAAATAAAAATCTCTGGGGGAAAAAAGAAAGAAAAGGTAAAAGTAAAAAGAATACTTTCATAGTCTCACCATGTGCCCTGGCACTGCTCACCGTATCCCCCATATTATAGGTGAGAGAACTGAAGCACAGAGAGGTTAAGTGATTTGCCCAAAGTCACACAGCTAGTATCTAAGAGGGCTAAGCTGTGAATTCAGAAATGAGCCAGTCCCACTTCACACACACCCTTAGATAACATTCCTACCTGTATTCATCCCTAAGAGTAAGCATTTCTTCTGAATGGGAGCTTACCTTTTCCAGATACCATCTATTTTCCCAATCTTTAAAACAACAACCATAAAATGTGAACCAAAGAGAATTTTCCATGGTTCAGGGTGGGGAAGATCTGATGATAAATATAAAAGAGTATAATGACATTTCTATGAACTTTAGCACCTAGAAAGAGCAGATGGGAAATCACACACAGCAATTGATTGTATCCTGATTCTCATTCTGCCAAATGTGAATAATTCTGTGTGATTTTAGACAGCATGGCTGGTGTTACAGTGCTGTGTTTTATCTGTACCCTTCTGATTTTCTCAGTGCTGAGGATGCATGCAGAGCCAAGGAGATAGAAAACGTGGTCCAAAGTCCATGACCCTAGGAGCCAAAGAGAGCT
This sequence comes from Enhydra lutris kenyoni, assembly GCF_002288905.1. Taxonomy (NCBI): domain Eukaryota; kingdom Metazoa; phylum Chordata; class Mammalia; order Carnivora; family Mustelidae; genus Enhydra; species Enhydra lutris. The sequence goes on from NW_019154092.1 coordinate 29,158,761, forward strand.
AACATGTATTTGTTCTTTTGTCCCCCTAACGCTTAGGCATGTCCTGCTGTGTTCCAAGCTCTGTGCTAAACATTCAAGATCTAACAGTGAAATGATTGAAAGATTTTTCTCTCAAAAAAGCTACAGTCTAGTGAAGGAGTAAGACAAGTGAAAAGGCTATTAAATCAGGAAGGGTACCAGGTACAGGAAGGGCAGACAGTGCTGAGTGCCGTTGGCTGTGTGAGGAGCAATAACCCGAATTTAGAGGTCAGAGGGAGGGTGGGAAATGGATGGTAAAGCCAAGAACCTGATGAAGAAGAACTGGCCAAGTCGAAGTGACCGGAGGAAGGAGAGATTGCTGAGAGCCGAGAGAAAATGTGGAACTCCTCCTTGAGGAACTCAACTGGGGAAGGCTGCTAGAGTGCTGGGGGCAGTTGGGGTGGGGGTGGGGGAGTAAACGATGAAGCTAGATTATGTAGGACATCCTGAGTCTTAGGGAGGAGTTTGAAAAATAACCCATTGAAGGATTCTATGCATGTTACAACCAAATTCATTTTTTTTAAAAAGATTTTATTTATTTGACAGACAGAGATCACAAGTAGGCAGAGAAGCAGGCAGAGAGAGAGGAGGAAGCAGGCTCCCTGCTGAGCAGAGAGCCTGATGTGGGGCTCGATCCCAGGACCCTGGGATCACGACCCAAGCCGAAGGCAGAGGCTTTAACCCAGTGAGTCACCCAGGTGCCCCCCAAATTCATTTTTACAAGCTCATTGACTACAGGATGCAAAATGAATTAGAGGGAAGAATAAGTCTAAAATGAGAGGAACCTGTTGAGAAGGCCGTATGCTAATTCCAGATGACAGTGGCCTGGAGCACATTAGTGACCCCTGGAATAGAAGAAAATGGAGGAATTTTTGAGTTTGAAGAAGGTAGAATGTGTGGCGTTGGTGTTACAACCTAGTGAACTGGTAAAGTCAGAGTCTTGATAAAGGAGTTTGAAGGCAAAGAGATGCCATTATCATGGTAAATTTTATTATTACTACCCAGGAAGATTGCCATTTCATGATTTCCTGTCTTTTCCTTTTAAAATAGTCAAGAGCCAACAGTTGAAGCTCTGAGAATTAGTTCATTTCCTCCCCCATTCTTCAATCCCATAAAATCGTGTCTTGGGCCCCAGATTCATTTTGCTCCTTTCCACCCTGACTCTCTTCTGCTCACTCACTGCTGAAGGCCTGAACCAGGCTCCACTGCCAGAGCATTTTGCTCTCAACCAACTGGAAAGGTAGGATATAACCTCGTAGAGTAATCCTCCACTTCGGAGCACCTAGGAATGCCTTCTCAGACAGTACCCTTCCTCCTCCTTGTTTGCATTTTAATAGAAGAATGGTACAGGAGGCCTAATGACCTTAAAAATAAATCTCTACTGATAAAATTCCTCTCACCCATTCAGACAGATGGAAAATATTATGAGGAAAACATGAAAGTATTTCTGCTGCCCTTTGGACCGCATTATTCTTTGATCGTCCCACCTGGGTAGTCAGAATAGGCTTGCAGAGAAACCAAAGAATTGTGGACATACCCTAGGTTCCCAGAAATCTTTGCTAAATCACAAGGTAGTAAGCCCCACCTCTGTCGAGGCCACTTGAGTTGCCTAGAACGCCATTTTGAAATCACTAGCAACACACAATGGCCATGCATTTAAGGTAGAAAGTGGAGAGCTCTCAGAATAACAGATTGCCCTGCTCTGAAATGCAGTCGACACAGCAGCCACTTTTTAATTCATCATGGTCTTGTAGCAAGATTATTGATTATAAAGTCTTGAAATGAATAGCCAGAGACGGAGAAAGCGTTAGAATTGGTATTTCTTTAATGATTTAGGGATTATTGGCCATTCATTTTCAACTATTTGTAATTGAAGTCTTGAAATAATGGAATTTATCAGAGGAATGCCTCATTCACCCTTGGATAATTTGAACATACTGAAATGGCACATGTGGACTCATAAATCGTGTGTGTGCACAAAGGGGTAATGTATCACTCCACCCCTCATTCACTCAGGGCTGGGGGAGGAAAGGCATGGAAGGATGACTTATAGCTTACGAGACAGGATCCCATAACTTCATGTCTTGTGTCTCCAAGAGGATTTTTTTTAATGTAACCTTTACATTATTTATACTTGCTGGTCATTCATGATAAAAGACACTTTTATCATGAGGTTTTATCATTTTTTTTTATTATTTAATTATCAAAACTCTCACAAATGTTTTTGACAAAGTCACTTTTTGGCAAACGGATCATTGCCCCGGGCTTAGAGCAATGGGCCTTGTTGTCTACACAACTGTGCTGAATTAGGCATATTATTTCTAATATGAGCCAGAAATGATAAACATATTAAAATCAAATTAAATTATTTCTTTGTGGAGTCGTTTTAGGTTTAAAGTGAAGAGAGTGTAACTTTTTTTTTTTATTAAAGCTATAACAAGAAATTCAGTTACTATTTTTAACCACTGCGGAGGGCAGACGTGTTATAGAGACAAGCATTTGCTTTAAAGCATCAGTTCTCCAGAACTAACTCCTTTGCTATTACAGTTATTTTCTTATTCCAAGTCTTTTGTATGCTGATTGAAATCTTAGTCTATGGGGATTGGTGAGCCTGGAAATCTAGAATTTCCTGTTTTAAGGAATGTTTACAAAATATCATACAAGCTATATGGATATCAGTTAAATACTCATATTATTTCTCATCTGTGGTTTGCATTTGGGGTTTATTTCATGTGATCAACGTATCTTGGAAGTTTCCTTAGGAATGCAGATTCTCAGGTTCTGCCCCCCACAACCTACCCTGTCACCACCCCCCAACTATAGATGAGAAACTACATTTTTTATAAGATCCCTAAGTGATAAGTACATACACTAAAGTGTGAGAAGCCCTACTCTGCATGGTTGTTGGATGGGACATGACATTTTGAAGGAGACCTGAATCATTAATGAATCTGAGGAGGTTACTTAAGAGGCGAAATAACAATAGTTGACTTTTGAGCACTTAATGGTTCTAGGCATCATAGTAACCATGGGTTTTACATGCATTATCTCATGTGGGCAAAAGGGAAGAGAAGACTTTTTCTGAGGATGGAGAAGTGATTTAGTAAATGCAGATATTCGGGAATGTTCTAGATAGTTATTATAGCCCAGAGAAAAGAGCTAAATCTAGAGGGGAAGTACTCAGGATCAGAACAGGTGTAGCTAGCCTACGTGCAGAGTGTAGACTGGAGCAGAGATGATGGAGACAGGAATGTTTTCTGACTGACCAAAAAAAGAAAGAAAGAAAATGTTACAGTAATGAATTCAGCCAACCAGGGAAAGCTATTTGGAAGTGACAAAGTGACATAGCCAATATTGTGGAAACACATAATGATTTTCACTCATCTCACTTTAGAACAAGGTTAAAAACTATGTTGCGTATTTACTTTCTATGTAAATATACATATAAACAATATAACCATATATTACTCTATATGGATTCAAGTCTTTACAAGGGATAATTCTTAAAACCTTAATATTGGCATAGAAGTGTATTACTTTCAGTGTATAATCATGAGTATTGATTTTTTTTTTCTTTAAGAAACAGGCTTAAGATTAACAGGTAGGAAATATAAATGGAGGAGAATATATTTAGGGATGAGAGAAATTAGTTTTTAATCTTGATTCTGACCCAATACTTACCAAAATAACTGATAAGCCAAATTATAATCAACTAGTCAGTTAACAAGACTGATGTTACTGGTATGTTTCATAGAATTGTTTTAATGGCATGCAAAACTTAGTCTTGAGTGAAGGGACTTCTGAAATTTGGGAGAGTTGATAATGCTTCTATTTGCTTTAGTTTCTTAGAGACTCAGATCATTCTTATTCTACTATGAACAATTTCTATAATTATGTGAGACAATAAACAATTAATGTCATTAGAAGCCACTGCTATAATTCCATTTTTCTAGAAGTAAATATAAAATGGCAAGTTACCTGAGTACTGATATTACTGATAACTATTTGTATTAGTTATCTGTTGCCACGTGACAAATTATCCAATAATTTAGCAGCTTAAAGGAACAAATGTTTATTATCCCACAGTGGGTCAGGAATCCAGCTAGGTGCCTGTGGCTCAAGGATTTTCATGAGGTTGCCATCAAAATGTTGGCTGGGGCTGTTATTTTATCTAAAGGCTCTACCTATTATCACCTATAATTTATAAGGTTATTATTGGCTAGCTTCAGTTCCTTATCACATGGGAAGCAGTTAGCTTCCCATGGAGCAAGGAATCCAAAGGAGCTCAAGAGAGAGAAAACCATACTCAAGATGGAAACCATAAGTCCTTTTTATAGCCTAATCTTGGAAGTGACATTCCATTACTTCTGCTCTATTCTATCCATTAAAATCTAGCCAGTAAGCCCAGCCCATACCCAAGGAAGAGGATTGTGAATACCAGGAGGTGGTGATCACCGCAGGCTGACCACAATTATTGTGTTGTTGTTGTTGTTATTGTGGTTACACAGACTCCATGCTTGGTGTAGAACCCAATGTGGGGCTCTAACTCACAACTCTGAGGTCAAGACCTGAGCTGAGATCAAGAGTTGGATGTTTAACAGACTGAGCCATTCAGGCACCCCACAACTGGGGGAAGGGTGATTGTGTCTTTCCTCCATATTTTCTGATATATAAGTAAAAAATGTTACAGGCGATAAAATTAAAGAGAAAATATTCTTTTATGAGACATGTTGATGAGTAAAGTCACTCTTCTTTTGAGATTTCTTAGTAAGACTTGAATCGACTGAAGACAGGATTTATTAATGGAACTTCCTGGCCACATAGTAGATCATGTCATGAATCCAAGTCTGAGATCATTAACCTAACAGGGTTTTGTAGAGCTTTCAAATTTTTGCACTGAAAAATTGAAATAGCAAAACCCCCTGGCAGTGATAGGAACCCATCAATCTTTCTCATTCCCTAACAGTCTCCTTCTTGCTCTGTTCTCAACAGTATGCTTGAAAGTTCAAACCGGCTTGATGAAGAGCACAGGCTGATCGCCAGGTACGCAGCAAGACTGGCGGCAGAGTCCACTTCCTCGGTAAGTAGTCTGAGTGAGAGTGAGAGGCTGTCATTCATGTTCACTGTTATCCTAATGGTCGGGGCTACCACAGCAGGACTGAGGAGGTGTTACTGGATGGCCTGAGGACCTACACATGAGTCTTCCACAGCTTCCCTTTGTCCCTCTCCAGCTGTGGTTCTGGTACAGCAGAAATCGTAGCTTCCAATATGAGGTTACAACACCGTATTTCTGCACCAGCCCACCCCCTGATTTCTCTGGATCATTCCTGATCAGTTAATAGAAAGAGCAAAGCAATGACTCCAATTCACAACTGCCCCAGAGGAGTTTCTACTTTTATCAATATGTAACAGATAAAAGAAACAAAAAATTACATAATGAAATCAGAGGGAAAACCTGGATCACAGGTCAAAGATGCCACATGCCAGACTTAGCTACCCATGAAGACATTTAGGACCTCAAATGTCTTCATTAGCAACATAGATCATTTCTTTGTTTTAAAAGAAATGCTAATTAAAAAATCATAGAAAAGCTTTATAAAAGCTAGACATTTTACCAAGCTTAACCTTTCTTACAGTCGTGTATTTGGACATTAAAAAGCAGGCTGAGGTTTTCCTTGTCTTTGCAGGCTTAGTCAGTGCCAATTTTAAAATCTTGGCATTTTGTGGTGGAAAGATGAATTGTGATCTTTTTAATTTGTTTAAAATCCAATTGAGGAATTACTACTGTAGAGTAAGGAAAGCAAGGGGCAGGGAAATACATATAATCTGCCCCTGTTTTTATAAAACAATGACAAATTAAACCTTCATTAAATCCACACTCAAATATATACATATATTTAAATACAGTATGTAATTACATGTATATACATATATAAACATACATACATATGTAAAAGTTGACTCTTATTTGGAAATCTGAAAGTCAGACCATCCTTGTAAAAAATCCTCTTATAATTGTAAGAAATGTTCATATTGTGTAAAAGAACTCATTTAATAAAATAGTAATTTGATTTTACAACTAAAAGTACACATATATACATATGTATATACTATATAATCATATACCATACTTCTATGTATATCTGTATTTAGTCAGAAGTTAATTTGTATATATATCTCTATATATAATTTGTTAAGATTAATTTGTGTGTATGTGCATGGATACATATGTGTATATATATATGGAAAAACCAATGTCTGTGTATATGCCAATTGTTAAAGTCGGCTGCATGACCAAGAACGATGGAATGGCATGAATGTGGGGGAAGGGTGTAATGTATGAATAATACTTAATAATACTTAATAATACTTAATACATAAATATGAATAAAGAAATGCTAAAAGTGTGTTCACCAAAAGAAGAAGAAAAGAAAGTCCTAGTAACTAGGACTTTAAAACTATGAAATTTTTAATTGTCCATTACAGTGAGTGAACAGTAATTCTAGAGAAGTGTCTCAATAGGGAAGTATTTTTTACACCCACCCATATTGAGAGAACCGTCACAATAGCGACAGGACGGCAAGAGTGAAATAGATCCCAAAGACTTCAAGTCAGAAAGCTATAAAACAGGGGCGCCCGGGTGGCTCAGTCGGTTGGGCATCAGACTCTTGATTTGGGCTCCGGTCATGATCTCAGGGTCCTGAGACTGACCCCTGCAACAGGCTCCATGCTCAGCAGGGAATCTGCTTGAAGATTCTCTCTCTCCCTCTCCCTCTGCCCCGCCCTGTATTCTCTCTCTCTCTCTCTCTCTCTCTCTCTCTCAAATACATAAATAAATCTTTAAGAAGTAAGGGGCACTTGGGTGGCTCAGTTGGTTAAGCATCTGACTCTTGATTTCAGCTCAGGTCCTGATCTCAGGGTCATGAGATCGAGCCCTGCATCAGGCTCTGTGTTCTGTGCTCAGCACAGAGTCACCTGGAGATTCTCTCTCTCCTTTTCCCTCTGCTCCTCCCCACCCCTCTCTCTCTCACTCTCTCACAAATAACAAGTAAAACTCCTTTAAAAAAAAAAAAGTAAAAGTAAAAAAATAATTTAAAAGAAAAAAGCTACAAAACTGTTTTTTCTGTGTTCTGTGTATTTGCCGTCCAAAGAATGCTGTTCTGCTTTTCATTGCAGAGGTGTCCTCCAGGTCCATAGAGAAGCTGGTCCTTTAGGAGATCAATGGCAACTTCATGTATTTGCTTTTCTTGTTTTGATAGAGATAGTTTTTTTCTCTCCTGTCTGCCTACCTCATGATCTCTGTCTCCTCGAGCACACGCCGCTTCCTTTCCCAACGTTAAATAGTTCACCACGTGTTTTACAGCAGCCGGCCCAACAGCGGGGTGCTCCCGACATCTCCTTCACCATTGATGCAAACAAGCAGCAGAGGCAGCTGATCGCAGAGCTAGAAAACAAGAACAGGTAAGGCTGCTTAGACACGCTGGCTTTTTGGATCAAAGTGTGTGCTCATGGCAAGCTTGTAGTTGGGACACCTGGGTGGCTCAGTCCGTTAAGCATCTGCCTTTGGCTCAGGTTGGGATCCCAGGGTCCTGGGATCAAGTTCCTCATCAGGGAGCCTGCCTCTCTCTCTCCCGCTCCCCCTGCTTCTGCTCTCTCTGTCCAAGAAATAAATAAAATCTTTTTTTAAAAGGTTCTATGGACAAACATGTAAAGGAAGTTACAAACCTGGTTGGCACATTTCTATGTTCTTAGAAGGAAAGAAAGACTAAACTGAAAACTGCCAAGCCCACAAATATCTTACCTTGGTTGCAGTGTTCACCTGCTCTCCCACCTCTCCAAGGCACTTTCTTTTCCCTTTCAATCCTCTGCTTCCACTCAGCATGAGGAGAAATCAGGACTTCCTTGAAGGAGATACCCCAGGCAGGAATACCTGCCTCCATGTGGAATTCCAGAATCAGCAAGAAACACAATGAATGTCCTAATGGCCCCAGCTGTTGCGGGTTACCACTGTTACTGCTTGTTTCCAGGATGTTTCTGGATACTGTACGCTCTGAATGCATGTTGTAGGACCAGAGAGAGAATAAAGAAGGGGACGTGAGAACAGAAGGCAGAAAGAGCAGTGCGTCCTGTCCCTTAGTGCTTTCATGACCCATAGAGTTCCCCGCCCCATGTCTGAAGAGCAGCTAGTCCATCCTGAACACATTTCACTAAACCAGCAGCCTCATGCCCTCCAAAGAACCCAGAACCATGTCCCAGAAACTTCTCTAGGCTCCACTCCTGCACTATGGGAATTCACCCCGGGGATCTCGTGGTCTCCAAGGTGACAACCCACTAATCAGATCTCTGAGCTTCAGGGGAGGGTAGAGTTCCTCACTTCACTGGATGACGACCCTGGTGGACATTTCAGCAATGACCTTAGAAGATAATGCTTCCTCCTAGCACGTCTGGAGGAGCCAGCTGGGTTCGGTATTAGGAGTGGCAGGACTCTTCCTATTATATTGCGTAAGTCACAGCCTGCATAGGTCAGACCGGGCAGATCAAGTACCAAAGACAGAGGAAGTCAGATATATACAAGCTTTGGAACCAAGCAGCTTGAGTTCACTTCACCTCTCCCACCCATTTTTTATTGAACGTGGATGAGTCAATCAACTGGCCTGTGCTTTGATTTCCTTATTCATGAAACAGATAATAGCAGTACCCACATATAAAATAATTTGAGGATTAAATAAAATAAGATGAAAGACGAGAGCATCGTTCTTGGGTAGAAACTAAGTACTAATGCTCTTACATATCTTACCATAATTTTCCTTATTAGAGCAGCTTCTCTCTCTCTCTTCCTTCAGCTAAATACTGAGTCATGTTTCTGTCCTTGGAACCACCAAGGAGAACTAGTGAGAGTCACAGAATATCGGGATGTTAGCCCTGGAGGAGATCCTTAAAATCCCAGCTTACTGATTTTCAGGCTGAGCTCTGTAGGACCCAGGGGCTCTGTCGAGGTGCCTGAAGAGGGGGAGGGAAGGGCTTGCAACTCAGGGCCCGCCCTCTCTTTCACCAGACCAGCTCCCTTTTAACCATTTGACGTTTTGAATTTCCATAAAAATTTTCTCTTAAAGAAAGGTTTCCACCATGGCACACCAAGGAGGACAGAAGAAGATGAGAAACAACTGAATTTTAGTTCAGTCTTCTCACTGTACCCACAAGAGGTGTAGTGACTGCTAATTAGCTTCTTAATTCTGGTGTGTTTATGAAGCAGGCCGTTGTAAATCAGCCTTTCAGATGGAAAGCCATCGGCCTTGCTCACCAAGTTCACCTTTCATTCCTTGGTGCTGTCTCTTATGCATTTTGCTGGATGGGAGACTGACCCCTCCCCCAAGAATAAGTGACTTGTAACCTAGCGTAATGGCTTCTAACTCACTTAGGGATAATTTGCCTTGCATAGGTCACCCACCCTTTATGGCCAGCCTAATGTTCACCTCCGTGCAGGGCAGCCTGGGCTCCAACATCAATAATAGACAGACATATCCCACCCTGGATAGAGGTCACGCCAATAGCACTCTTATGTCACACACTCAATTACAGCGAATCCTTTTAAAAGCCCTTCCCTTCAAGGGCTACCCTCACTGAGATCCATTTTGAAGGCTGGAAATGTTAAGAAAAAGAAAAAGAATTTTGCCTAACTGGGGGCTTCTCAGATAAATCCAATGAGAGGACTCTCATTCTTGGTGAAAGAATGGGGTTATTTAGTTTTGTGAAATGAACACCATTTATCCTTATTTTCCCTCCAAGCACCTCTTACTTGGTAGCTGCAAGTACTTTGTGGTGTCAGACCGTGATCATCAATAATCGGAAGATACACTTTTTGCTCCGAAGCAGTGCACTTTTCAAAGCTGAACACATTACCACGGCATTACATTACTTAATGGAGAGATTATTAGGTCCCGGCGAGAACACTCAGCTTCAAGGCTCCAGCAACATGTGCAGAGTCTGAACGTGCGGGAGCTGAGCTCAGCCCACCCTTCCCCATCAGTGCCCACCTCGCCCTAGCCGACAGCTCGGAAACACCAGTGGTCACAGAGGCTTGCTTCTGCTCCGAAACGCGGGGTGACCCCACCGCAGTGTTAGTATCCTGGATATCCTGGAAGTTGACTGACCCTAGTTTCTTACCTTCTTCCTCTCTCCCAAGAGAAATCTTACAGGAGATCCAGAGGCTGCGGCTAGAGCACGAACAAGCTTCTCAGCCCACTCCAGAGAAGGCCCAGCAAAACCCCACTCTGCTGGCAGAACTCCGGCTCCTCAGGTAAGAGAGGGAGCCCGAGGCCTCTGGGGAAATGCAAGTGACTGGATCTTCAAAAATTCCAACAGCGTCTAACCAGAGAACGGTCCTTAGCCACCACAGCTGCTGACATAACGTGCTTTTTCTCTTTTAATAGCATGTCCCTAATTGCGGGCATTTGGGGGGTTTCAAGGAGATGCTGTTCATATTCTTTCCTTGGACACAGAGAAGGGGAAACAGCACTCTTAAGAAACAAAATCTCTCCATGGAAAACAGGTGAACTCAACTCTTCGTTGTTATTCGCACTGTCAACAACAGTGTTATGACACAAGTGATCAATAAAACAAACACATAAACAGCTAAATAAACATCACAGGCTTTTGCACTTAAAAATTCACCTATAACCCATAAAAAGGAGGCAGATTTTCTCTGAATCTTGGTCTGTAATAGCTTTACATGCTTAAAAAACAGACTTCATAGCTTCTTGCTCTGCAAATGACTTAAACCACCTGCTGTTATCTAGTCTGGCACCAGAAAACACGAGACTGAAAGGACGCTAGAAGGTCATCTGGTTCTGCCCCTGAATTTCAGTGCATTTCTCGGAGTCAGAAAAGTGCAGAGTAGCCAAGGACCGCAGCGCCTCCCCCTGCGCATGTGCGAAAGGATGGGTGCTGAGGGCTTCCGGTCAGGCTGGCTTAGGGCCATGCCTTGACTATGGCACGGGCTCAAACCTATCTGTGCAGCGAACAACACAAGGATAAATTCAAAGCCATTGCCTCGTAGAAATGTCATATTCCACGAGGCACTTTTAGTTAGCAAGTATGACATTCTTCCATCTTCCAGTTTGGGAGCAGGGTACATTCCGGGTATATGGAACTCTGAGGCATGCTCTTGATAGGAAGTAAAGATGCCTCTTAGAATCCCTTGTCAGAATCAGGCTGCCGTTTACTTCTTCCATACAACTACATTAAGCAGGTTCTGTATGGCTACATGTGGGTTTTACCATAGATGTTTCTAGGGGTTCCGTCCCAGCCCTGCTCTTCAGACATGTTAACGTCCGGGCTCTGCAGGCTGCAGGCCCTGCCTGCTCTCAGCGACACTCCATGCTCGCTCTCCCCAGGCCGGTGCACCTGGCTAGATGGCAGGTCCCCCCAAGGTGTGAGTCATAGAAAGGAGATCTATGGAAGCTGCCAGCTGTGGGAGCTGCTTGATGTGAAGAGATCATGTCATACTTCCAATAACAAAATAATTTAATGTAAGAATCAGAAAATCTTCCTTTCCAGATGACAGAATCTCTGGTCCCACCTTCAGGGTGATGTATTAGAAATCCTTGCACATCCCGCTACATCATCTCCCAGAAGGGATGAACAATGAAAGAAGGAAAAAGTGATAGTTCATATCATCATCCTCAAAGGCATATAAAAGTAAATGCTGCTCAAAAGAGTCTTTGCCTAATAGGATTATGTAGGCCCTCCGGGCTCACGAGTTGCAAGTCTAATGTACACAGAAATGTAACTGAATAAACCACCTTAGAAATAGAGTAATCATTCATCTACACGTCAAGTTACCTTGTCTCTGCCTGAAATGTTCTTTATGCCTCTTCTGTTGGTTGTCCCATTCTCTGATGGAGGCATGGATGACTAGGAATTTTTCATAAATGTTTTCATCAGACCCTTCCTTAGCATTTGCCTTCAAAAGTCTTTGGTTCCATTTGGATGATGCATTCTGGGAAGGCATCTAGATGTGCCTGGGTTACTGATGATAGTTTTCCAAATGATATTTCTTCCCTCCTCGACGTTGCTCTCTTGGAATGCACTGATAATTCCAGACACCCTCCTGGCCCTGCCTTGTGGGCACTCCCTACATCTGAGCCCAAACCTTTGCCAAGGAGTCTGGCTCTGTGAGAAACTTCAGTATTTGGGGGTGTTCGCTGTCAGCGGGTGGCCCATACCTGTGGCCACAGGCCTAAGGCCTGAGACAACTAAATCCCAACGGATTTGATTGCCTGTCATTCTACACTTTTCTTCTACTTGGATATTTCTCTAGATACTTCTAAACCACTTATTCCATGCTAAGCACTTGCACAATTTGGGGATTTCACAGATACCCTGACATCCCTCTCTTAAAGGGCTCCTTTGAGTATTCTTTTATTCTTTAGACATTTCAAACTCTAAAACAATGTCCTCTTGCCCAGTTACATTGGCCTTAGTTCACCCAGAGGGGTGGCCATATGAAGCCACCATGGGAGCTCTTTGATAGAGATCTCCTTTGTCCCTTGCAGTTTGCCTGGGTCTCTTATTGAGAAACCAAAGGAGAAATTTATTTCAGCTGGGAAACAGGTGAGGCGACAAAGGAGCAGAGCTCTGCTTTTCATGAACACATAGTTTATCTTTATCTTAAGAGCCTTATGACCTTTCTAAATAATCACATTTCCATTTTCACATTAGCCACACAAAAGCTGAGAGCCAGGTTTGCAATCCAGATCTGGTAACCAAGTGGGATTAAATGATGGGCATTTCTGTGGGCTAATCTGACACTTCCTATGCACTAAGCTCTATAAATAGTATCCCAGGTAATTGCTATAACAAAGCCAGGAGATGGACACTATTATTATACTCTTTTTATAGATACGGAAACTGAAGATTCACAGAAGCCAAATAATTTGCCCAAGATCCCACACAGTGAGCAGCACATGTGGATTCCGTCTCCTTTTCTTGGGTCTTAATTATCTCCTGCTGGGCTGTTAGCACTCAGTTGATTGCTGGCCTCTGGTCCATCCACACTGTTGTCAGATTTATCGTTCCTCATTTTATTATTCATTTAGTTCATTCAGCAAATATTTCCAAAATGCAGTATGCCCAGTGTCTTGAAAAAGATACTGTCCTGGTCTCACAGAATGCGTGGTCTGGTAGGAGAATGACAGAAATCAAATAACTGCACAAGTAAGAAGATAATTATAAACTGAGATAAGTGCTACAAGGAATCTTGTTTTTAAACAGAGACACAATGATCAAACCTGCCCTTCACTTCGATCAGAAAAGTCTACCATGAAGCAGGATTGTTTCAGTCGAAGTATGAAAGATGGATACATAGGGAATGGGGATTAGGAGTGGCAGAGGGGATGGAACAGCTGAGGAAGGGTCCCCTGGAAGAGAGAAACCAGATGTACCATGTCCAAATGGCAGGAGCGCATCTGGCACTTTTTTAGGAACTGAAAGATCAATAGGCCTAGAATGCAGTGAAGGAGGGGCTGTATGGTAGGAGATGGAGCTGACGATGTAGGTAGGGGTAGACGGTGATGCTGTGTGGCCTCACAGACCATCTTGAGGATATTGCTGTTAATCCTACAGCGGGAGCCCCTGAAGGTGGTAGTTACATATTGAGCCAATACAGTGAGTTAGACTCACATGAATTAGAGATCTTACTCCAGTATTGAGTTTTACTAATAACTTCAAGAATACAGACAATCAAGAGGCACAAATGAAGCAGAGAAAGGTCTGGAACATTCCGTATGGTCCCTGAGGACTTTCCCTTCTACAGTGGGGTAGAGTTTTTGAGGGAAATTTTGTAAGTTTATCTAGCAAGCCTTCCTTAAATTTCCTCCACCATTTGGAACTGGGATCTTCTTTGGTATCACCATATATAGCAATTTCTTCATATTTTTATTGTATGCTCGCCATCATCATTTTGAACTTATATATTTCTCCTCCTCTTTCACCCAAGGGTAAAAACCATAGCCTACTCATTATTTTATTTACTGTATCTTAAAACAAAAGTGCTGAATGGATGTCTGTGGGATGAATGGATAAGAACTGTGTTTGCAAAGACAATACCATCTTGTAGGATGAAGAAAACATTTATTACAACTGTGAAGCAACTAACTTCACACTACAAATCTCAAAGTGGAAAAAAGTATAATTTCTGTATCTTTACCTTGCCAAAAAAATAAGCATTTTATTTTATACCCCCCAAATTACATTATTTTCAATGTATATAAGATTATTCTTAAAGAAAACTTGCTAATATAAGGTGACTTTTTTTGTTCTATTAATTAAAGAGGAAAGTGTAATCTCTGCTGCAAGTCTGTGGTTTCCAGAGTTGAATTTAATAGACCAGTTTAAGTTTTTCATTATTTTTGGGAAACAACATAAAGTTAAGTTCTTTTTGTTTTACCACAAAGTGATATATCTTTAAAACTCTTTTGTCTCTTCTCACAGCCATTTCATGAATGACAGTATATTTTTTAACTTTTTACTCTGAAACCATGTTAAACCTAGGAAAGAGTTGTCAGAATATCACAATTAATGTCCTTCTGTACTTCACCTAGAGATTGCAAACATTTTACCACATCCTTCTCTATCTTCCTTTATATGTGAATATATAACAATTGCATACACATTTTTGATGAGTCATTTGAGAGTAAGTTGCAGACATCATAACCCTTTACCCCTAAGTACTCCTGTGTATGTTTCCTAGGTAAAAAGATGTTCTCTTATATAACCATGGCACCATCATCATATTCAGGCAAGTTAATATTGATGTTTATTATCTAATAGACAATCTATATTAAAATTTTGCCTGTTATCCCAACATTGTCCTAAGAGAAAGTAGGGTTGTTGTTTTTTCTTTTTTTTTAAGATTTTATTTCTTTATTTGAGAAAGAGACAGCATGAGCAGGAGGGGCGGGAGGGGAGGGAGAGAGAGCCTCTCAGGCAGACTCCATGCTGAGTGCAGAACCCAATGCAGGGCTCCATCCCAGGATGGAGGACCCCAAGATCATGACCTGAGCTGAAACCAAGAGTCAAACCCTTAACCAACTGTGCCACCCAGATGCCCCAAGAGAAAGTAGATTTTAACACACATGCAAAATTAGAAATAATCTGGCAGAATCTCAGAATAAAAGGCATTCCTTTAGAGATGTAATACATTAAGCTCTGTGCAAATAAAATTACTACTTAGTCCTTGTTTTCTTGTTCCTACTTGAAACCATAGAAGCTACACTACAAATGTGTTAATCAGACCCACATTTGGTAGCCACTTATAGAGAAGATTAAATAAATACTTATAGAGAAGATTAAATAAAGACATTATTAAGTGATTTTTTAAAAATTGAATTTAATCAAATGCATGAAAAAGTAAATGTCAGGGGCACCTGGGTGGCTCAGTCGGTTAAGTGGCTGCCTTCCACTCAGGTCATGATCTCAGGGTCCTAGGATCAAGCCCTGCCTCAGGCTCTCTGCTCAGCGGGGAGTCTGCTTCTCCCACTCCCTCTGGGCTCTCTTGCTCTCTCTCAAATACATAAATAAATAAGATCTTTTAAAAAAGAAAGAGTGGATGTCATGTTTTGAAAGATTACTACTATGAGAAAAAATTACAAACAAGTTTTTTTATTGCTGATTAATTCTAAATTAATACCAGTTAACTTTCTCTTATAGTTTTTAGATGCCTTTTCTTAGTATTTCTTAACTACAATATTGGAGTTTTACTGCAACCCTCTTCACAAAGTGCTCCTATGACCAAAAATCCAAAAATTACAGAGCAATATCTACAAGAGAACTGGAAATACATCAGAAACATTCTCTATCCTTCTACCAAGCCCTAACATGGGTATATTTGGAACACGAAGTGCAGACAAGGTCAAAGATAAAACAGCCAGTGGATTTGTCATTGAAGAATATTTTTGAATGGATCAAGGCTTTTAAAATTAGAATGTTGTAGCCCTGGAAGACAAAGACTAGTATAAAATGCCATTAAAGTCTATAAAATCATGATGTTCCTTGTCCTTTGGGATTCAGAAAAGAGACAGTTGTGAAGATAATCAAAGGAAGGAATGCTCTGAGAAAAAGCCTTAAGTGGCAATAAAAGCCAAAAATACAAATATATTCAAAAAGAGTTGAGACATGTTTACAAATTTTAAATTCATAAGTCATTAGAGAAAGTCTGTATCAAAACAAATTAGAAATGTTTCATTAATATCCATAACCTGTCCTCCCACAAAATGCCTTTTCAATTGGATGAGTCATTGACCTATGTCAGCGTGACATTTTTATATTGTCAGGTTTATATTGTCATTTCAGAGTCTCTGCTCGAGCTCCACTAAATATTGTGCTTCTTCTCATTGAGACTGGACATATCCATTCATACATTAACCCATGGTTAAAGCATCCACGCATTTTTAAAATATAAGTTCCAACATCTCAAACCCAGACAGAAACCTTTGGGGCAAGGGGAAAAAACCGGGTGCATAATTCACTAATGATCATGAAATAATAGATTTGAAATTGACTTGAAAAGCATACACAGACATCAGAAACGTAAACCATTAATATTCTTCCCCATACTGTTTCATTTCTTTTCTCTCTTTCAAAGGTATTTTTGGTACTCTCAGTGTCAATATAAATGATAGAGTAGAGATTGTCCTTTGTGGTTTCCATTCTTGCTGACAGCTTAATAGAAGTTCTGCAAAACAAACAAAATTAAACAAACATGAACCTTATAGGTTATTTGCAGTTAGAACAATTGTGTAGGAACTCCTTTATTCTGACTTTGCTTTATATAAAGTCAAACCCAAAGCAGAAAACTTAAATTGACTACAAAAACTCTGTACTCTGGATATTTCACCTCTGAAAGACACAGCATTGTGTACGAAGAATGGAAGAAATGAAAAAATTAACTTTTAAAATCCAATTTCCAAATACTAAAGTATCGGTATTTCCTTTGAGATTTACAAAAGGGTCCCTGCATTTGGAGGATCTATGGGATTGACCCTTTTCAGTGACAGTTTGGTTTTTGTTTGTTGTCTCAGGGAAGGACAATGGCAGGGCACAGGGCCCAGAACATAGTAAGCATTCAGAAAAGATTTCATCAAATGGTTGATTTGCAATCAACCATATTGGGTGCAATATCAAATAGGATCCTAATTCTATTTTAGTATGACTTCTAACAAACAAATATACACCTCATGTTCATTTGACAACATTTTCCTGCTTGGAAACCATATCAGAGTTCCAGAGATGCCCTTTTCCTGGTGGTCCACTATTGCCACAAAACTAAGAAATGTGATCAGCTCAGTAGGTTGAATGCTGTTCTGATGACAACTGCTTCTTTCTTAGACAGCGCAAGGATGAGCTGGAACAGAGAATGTCTGCTCTCCAGGAGAGCCGGAGAGAGCTAATGGTCCAGTTAGAAGGTCTCATGAAGCTACTAAAGGTAAGAAGTTCAAATACTTCCTAGACCTCTGACTATGGCATTTCTGAAAATCTTTCATACATAATGTGCAATTATTTTTCCAATGACTATATGTGATTAACCCCAAAATATGGCTTCAGTCTCAGATATTAAGACCTTTTCTTAGATACATCAAATGATCGCAGTCAATGACAAGTCTCATTCTTATCCATTTCCTGGAACCAGACCACTGAGGACCTTCAAAGGACAACTTCTTGGCTTATTTCCAGTTCCTATGTCCTTAAAAATAATAAAGCTGGATTTATTTAGGAATATTTTATGTTTAATAGCTTCAATAATTCCGAATAAAGTGAACAGAATCCAATGTCTAACTCAGAAAATGAAGATACAGCCATGAAATTTTGGGGGTGACTATAGTTTTATTAAGACCATTAACTGTTAATTTTAGTGAAACATTTTACCTCATCTGTGTGGCTTTAGCAGCAAGTCACATAACTTCTGTGAGTCTCAAATGCAAACTATAAATAGGTATTTGCTCTCTGCGGGGAGGGGGTTTAATGAAATGACCTAGGGAGGTCCTCTGAAGAATACTATGATGTTGTTCTCCCCGGGAAGTAGCATTCTTCCTTTCATATCTCTATTCCCTTCTTCGGTATATATTAAATCACATTCCAAGTCACAGTGAGAGTAATCATGGCCCCTTGGCCACAGTCAGCTCAGTGGAGGAGTCAGAGCTATATGGTCAGCCTGCCTGATGTAGACACGCAGGAACCACTGTGGACTGGAAAGGGGACTTGCCAAAGACAGGAACTGAAACTTCTGATGGAGTGAGGAAGGCCAGATCCCTGGGGCAGCTCATCTGTGAGACAGACGTCCCTACTTTAGGTCCCTGGTTCTCTGGCATCCCTGACACACCAGAATTTATTGTTTCTCCCTTCCTCTTTTTCTTTCCTTTTCTTTTTTCTCTTTTCTTTCTCTCTTCCTTCTTCCTTTCTTTCTTTCTTTTATTTATTTGACAAATACTTGCTGAAACCTGTGTCCTGGCCAGGTATAAGTGTGACACTTCTTTCTTTTGTTTTCTCTGCTCTTTTTTTTTTTTTTTAATTTTTTAAAAAAGATTTTATTTATTTGACAGACAGAGATCACAAGTAGGCAGAGACAGGCGGGGTGGGTGGGGGAGGATGGGAAGCAGACTCCCCACCGAGCAGAGAGCCCAATGCGGGCCTCGATCCCAGGACCCTGAGATATGACCTGAGCCAAAGGCAGAGTCTTAACCCACTGAGCCACCCAGGCACCCCTTTTTAAATTTTTTTTTTTTAAATTCTTTAGTCAACTTTTCCTGCCATCAGTGTTGGGAATGCTTTATCGTCTCTAAACAAAATCTCCTTTTCAGTGTATTAGACCCATAACGCGTAGAACTCACTTTTTGTTGTACTGTACATATGAAGACAGGACTAGATAACTAATAACCTCTTACTGTTTCTGCCCTATTATCTCACTGGATCATCCAGAAAAGCTCTTTCTGCTTTCCTTTTCAAATATACCAAATGAAGAGGGTCGATCTCATCTTTCCCTTCACTGAATGACAGGAAACCTTGAAAATACCCCGCCACTTATTTTCCCATATTGATGGATATGAGTCCACTTACCGCCAGCCATCTTGGCATCCATCTAGCCCACCCGAGCACATTCTATCAGATCGGTATATACAAACACCAGGAGAGAGGGATAGACTGTGTTGAAAGATGTATGGACACAGGAAGGAAAGAGATGGTCTGTCTTAAATACCAAAAGAGATGTGGAACTAAAAGTCACCAAGGTAGGAGAGGCGGCCATCAAAGCCATGTTGATGTTCCCCCTCCCCTTTGCGTTCCCTCACGCTGTGTACATGCTCTTGCTGGAACCCTGGGTAATCTAACTGTTATTGATTCAATCTTTCTGTAGGAAGAAGAACTGAAGCAGGGAGTAAGTTATGTTCCCTACTGCAGGTCTTAACTAACTGTGGAGGGGCCTGCCATCCTGCTGTTGTTCTCATTGCTTTTGCCTCTAATGTATGTTCATGCTTCAGTTTGGAAAGAGAAAAAAAAATCATACTAATTTGCTTCCTTTTCAATGTAGTGCTTGAATGGACACCTACAAAAGTTAGCATTTTTTATGACTATTACTACTGTCAGCATCAAAACAAGAGCTATTAGATCTTTTAGAAGAGGGGAAAAAATTGTAATTTGTTGGAACCTTTCTAGATCTCCAGCAGTCTACATTTCAAACCAGTCTCATGCTTTTCTGGTTTGTTGATCAGACCCTTCTCGTAGTAGAGAGATGCCTACCACCGCTACTAAAGTTACACTAGGAAAAGTCCACAGACTCAAGCTACTCTCTACAGCCTCTCATGCTGTCAACCACTTAGTTCAGTATCCATTTTAATGGAAAGGCGTGGGACCTCCTTGTATAAAAATGTCAGCCAATTGCATCTCTTTTCATTGCATAAGTATTAAGCCCTGTCTTCCCTGTCACCAAAATGTGTTCAACCTAAGAGAAACACTGCCCATTGTTTAGTTCTTGCAAGCAGAATCCCTACCATTGGTTCATAATAATCTCAAAAGAACAGGTAACTTTCAGGCTTTCTCTTATCACCAAGAACCTTTCTGCTCTGGGAGTTCACAAGGCCCTTACATATGTCTTCTCCGGAAGCAGGAGCACCGTGACTCTCGTAACCGTAGTCTAAACTGGAACCCTATGTCCACAGGGTCAGGTCCAGGGCCAGCAGAGGGAGTAGCATACTCAAAAAATAACAATAACAAACTAGAAGCAAAATAACAGCAGCTTTAATGTCAAGTGCATGTACTCTTGCTAGTGTTAGCAGGAAGTTTCACGTTATTTCCTGGGATCGATTAGAACCACAGCCTGTCCGATTTCAGCGTACCTTTTATTCTTCTGTATTCTCTTTCCTATTATTCATTGTGTGTGTTTGTGTGTAACAAAGAATGTCTGCAAAATGCTGGACACATTTTTACCCTTCATTCCCACGGTCTGTAAAAAAGGAAAGTGTAAAACTAATCTGTAATGTTAGACAATAAAGACAATGTATGACACTATTTTGTATTTTGTGAAAAAAATTTACTCGACTAGAGTCAAATCTGACAGAGAGAGAGTCGCCCTGGGTGAAGGACGGGCACGTATAGCCTGTGCCGTTGCCCGTAAAGCCACACGCGGGGTATTGCTATTATACTTCCAACACACTTAGATCATGCTAGACAAGAATGCCTTGCTGTGCCACTTCTCTTTGCAACAGCCTCTTTTCTTTCCTGTCTCTGACTTAGCATGTGCACAGAAAAAGGAAAAAAAAAAGGCTAACTATAACCTTCTTCCGCCAAGTGGAGAGAGAGGGCAGTCATCCTCTAGACAGTCAGCCTCCCTTGAGCAAGGTCTCTCCTGTACCCCTTTCCTGCCTCTTCCCAGGCTACCTGTTCTGGAAAGGCTTAGTGGACCAGTGGGTTCACGAACATATGCTGCCCAGAGCCAAAGCTTGGCTGAGGCTGAGCACGTAGAGCAGTGTCCTGCCTCCTTGCCTTCCCGTTCCTCCCTCAGAGCCCTCCCCGGCTCCGCAGTCTGGGAGAGGCAGCCCTCAGCTGGGTCCTGCTGCAGAGGTTCTCGTGGGCACCGTCCAGATGGCAGCAGTGCGCTGTCTGGGCACGGAGACCCGTTTACTTGTCTTGACTCATTTGATTTGCTTGTACACTCAAGCCTCTTCTCGAAAAGGACCCGAGATAGTTTGCAACAAAAGTCATCAAAAATTACTTCATAAAATAAATTCAGAAAAATCAGAAACGAAAGAAAAGATAACGCCAATATGCTCATCTTAAGCAGCAAGCGTGTGCCTCAGAGCTTTTTGGCCAGGAGACAAGGAAAAAAAAAAAAAGAAAGAAAAGTAAAACATAATTGGTGGTTTTATCAGAACCAAAATGCCAGTTCTCAGGGGACCAAAATTTCGGTTGGCATGAAATATAAAAAGGAAGTCTTCCCTCAGAGCTTTAGAAGAGGAGCACTAAGTAATGAAACAGATAAATACAGCAGCAGATGTCAAGTGGCTAATTATGACACTGACCTTCAGCTGAAATTAAAGACAGAACCCTGACTGGCCCAGTCTGGAGCAGGCAGTTCTACAAGGAAATGAACTTATGCCATCCCAATGTATAGACTTCCTTTGGTGTAACATGATCTAAGGAGAGAATTTAGAGGTTTTAGTCTGGCGTGTGCTTCTAAATTCTGTTTTTTTATTTATGAGCCTTACCCCTCTGGGGACATTCTCTTTGTAAAATCAGATTTCAGACACTGCGCACAACAAATTGTGCTTGATTTAATAACCTCTACTTGCTTTATCATAAGTCTGTGTGGTTCAATGTATTTTATTATACTGGTATATATAATTCCTACTTATACTGTTTCTTGTTAGAGGTAATGCATGAATTTATTCCCCTCGAGGAGAGAACATGAATTAAAAAAAAAATAGTGCCTGTAATATAACATGATGATTATGGTATCATAAGCAATAAATTTTTTTTTACAAAACTTGCATCAAAACTATCCTACCCTCTTTCTTCTTTGTGTATCTTTAAGATTTATTGAAGGAACCATAAAAAGAACACTCATAAAAAGTTTAGTAATTAAGGCAGCTGGGGTGTAATTGCAGTGACAATATGTTTCAGTTTCTGGTAGACTTCCAGTGCCAAATATCACATCCCAATCTAAAACCAGATATCCTGCCTTTGAGTTCAGAATGTAAGGTCTCAATAAAAATTTTTGTAGAGAGATCACTCGTGTTAGACCTGATTGTAGGGGTCCCCACTCTTCTATCACACCTGTAAGATCTTGACTAAGTCAACTAACTTCCCAGGAATCTATTAAAAACACACTGAAAATAACACAGCTCAGAGGGTTGTTGTGTAGATTTTCAAAGATAATGGATGTGAAAGCACTTTGTAAAATACTATATGCATGTCAGATACTAGTATAAAATTGCATATAGATGTATACACATGTGTCCAACAATATGCAAACTTTTCTAACTGGACCCCTATTTTACACACATGCACATACACAAGCACACCTTCCCTACTCCTCCCTCCAGTTAACTAAGTGTCTTGGTCAGAGCAGGAAAGTGAAACATTTCAAATCCTGTCTCCTGCCCCCACTTTCTTCTCTCTTTACAACTGGAGGCCCTATGAACTCAGGAAATCCTGGTCGCTCAGCCTCCTACTTCTCCGAAACACACTATGGAACATGAACAGGCCAGAAATGATGAGTTTTACCAGCATCAGTTCACCTTCTTTTCCTTTCCTTGCCCATCCTCTCTGGTGGGTATCCTGTGGAGGGGGTGATGCGGTCACAGGTGGAATAGGGGAGTTGGAGGGGGCAGAATTCATCTCACAAATAATCAACTGCGGTATTAGGACTAACATCTAGTCTTCAAAACATAGCCTCTCAGACTCTCTCACTCTCTCTCACTACCTTTTTTTTTCTTTTTAAGATTTTATTTATTTATTTGACAGACAGAGATCACAAGTAGGCAGAGAGGCAGGCAGAGAGAGAGGAAAGAAGTAGGCTCTGTGCTGAGCAGAGAGCCCGATGCGGGGCTCGATCCCAGGACCTTGGGACCATGACCTGAGCTGAAGGCAGAGGCTTCAACACACTGAGCCACCCAGACACCCCTCACTACCTTTTTTAAAATCAGGGGTTAGTCCATTAATTCTAGGAAAGTAAAAATTATTTCTCTACTTAAAAACCTGAGGAGATGACCTTCTAGTTCAGATTAAATCTAGCCCCTTTTATGACATCAGAGACCCCCAAACCTGGCACCACCCCTCACCAGCCTCAGTCTCCTCCGTTCTCCATGATGAACCGGTGCGTCCACCATCCTGGCTCCCTCACGCTTCCCTTCCCTTGTTCATGACACGCTAAGGCCTGGAATGTTCTTCTCTCCTTGCAACACATCCTCTCTTCTGCCCCGAAATCTCCACTATTAAGACCCAAGTCAAGTGATGCCTCCTGCCTGACCTGTCAGAATTAGTCACCTCATCTGTGTCCCCGCAGCACTGTGGACACAGCAATCCCTTTAAGGATAGTCAGTGAATGCGTACTGGACGAAAGGATGACAAGAGGGTCAAACATAGCCAAACACTGCTCTGCTGTACCTTCTCAAGCTGCTAACGAAAAGCAGGTGGACTGGGCTGTGTTCCCAGCCAAACCTGAAAGGCAGACTTTTCAGCCACGGGGAGGATGTCCACCCCTGTCTCGTGGTCATCTGCTCAGCCGCATCTCCAGGAACAGCTGTTTCAGCGTTTACACATTTGGTCCTTTCCCTGAAGCCTCCCTCCTTTCTGGTGCTGAGAGGAAACCAAAATACTTCCTGGAAAAGAATCAGAAAAATGTATGGATTTTGTCAGCCTTCTTAAAAATTGATACAAGAGCAAGTTGAGAGGACTCAGAGGATGAAGTGCAGAAATGAATTTTTCATTTATTCGCTAGGAAGCGAGCTATTCTAAATTTGCCAAGTATGATGTATGTTTTCCTTCTTCCATAAATCAACTGTTCTCTCAGGAATTTTAGATCTCTATATTGATCTGCATGGACCATTGTCCCTTAAGTCTTCTCTCCATTAATCATCAAGTAATTTCCAGGAAAGGATGTTCACAGAGATTACGCACTCTAACTCTTCTGAAGTTGTTGGCAGACAACCAGACTTCACAACCAGGCCAGAGGCCACCATCCACAGGGGTCACCACCTGACAATGAAACCCAGTGATATCTCCACTGATCTACCCCAATGCCAAGAGGCAGTTGCCCCTTCCTAGTGACCCTAAAGAGAGAGCTGGAAGGAAGGCCAGAGATGGCATTCCCAGCAGTAGGCCCCAGGAAATGCATCAAACTGGACAGTGTCCAGACAAAGAGACATGATCCCCAGGGAGCCAGGGCCCTCCGCTCCCCAGAGTCTGGACACGCGGTGGGTGTTGGGCATTGCAGGGAAGATGCCAGTGAATCGTGTCTCCAGCACAGAATCTCCACTTAGTCCTCACACAATCAGACTGCTTGAAATTGCACCAATTAGAGATTCATTTAGGAGATGGTGGCTCTCCGTCACTCACACAGCGGTGTAATTTAGATTCAGTCTGTTGTTTTTCCCTTAACACATAACTACAGTCAATTATTTGTCTCTTAACACAGAACCACTAATAGGGGCTTTGAAGGAAGGAAGCAGGCAGGAAGAAGTGGGGAAAGCTGATTTTGGAGACCAGGCAGTACAAAGCAGGGAGCATTGGGAGTGGAAGTGCCTCAAACACAGCGGGAAAGCTCAGGGCGTGAGCAGAAGGGGAGGTAAGAGACTTACAGACCGGAAGGTTCCAAGGACCAGGTTATTGCCCAAGGCGGGGGGGGGGGGGGGGGGGCGCAGGCAGCCCCGTGGGCTCCCTGTACTGGAGAGCCCAACGAACAGGTGCAAGCAGCACCAGGATAGCCATTAAAATACCGAAATGCACACCCACAGCCCCACATCTGAAGTCACTGGCTCCAGACAGGTCCCAGGAGTCAGAACCTCTCGGGCTTTAGAAAGGCCTTGCAGCGCAGGGAGCACATACACAGCTTCAAATCCTTATGAAACAAAGTACTTTGCTTTTTGGATTTCAGATTTGCAGCTAAGAGATTTGCACCTGCATTTCTGCAGTGATTGATAAGCAGCCTGCAGGCTCTTCCACCCCTGGGGCACTCACACTCTCCCCGCTACCGCAACCGGGCAACTGAAAGGTATCCTCCAACCCAGCCAGAAGCCCTAGGCTGCTACTCCAACACCACGGATGGGGCCAGGCCCTGCACCTTCTCAGCTTCAGGCTGCTAAACCTTTCTCGTTAGTGAAGCCTGCAATGGGTGGTCCTGATGCCTTTGGTCCTCAGAAGCGACTGTGGGGCTGTGGGAAAGCCCCAGGCTTGCAGACGAAAGGGGGATCCACTTTGTTTCTGCCATTCTCTGGCTTGGAGGCTTCGGGTAACCGCTACCACCTCTGAGCCTCAGTTGGCTAACCTGAAAAATGGGAATATAATACTTAATACAGTTGCTAGGAGGATGAAGTGAAATAGTTGGGGTTAAATTAATTTATAGATGGCAAACTCCTATCCGAATATAAGCAACTATCATTCCTAGCTCCAATAATGGGGAGAATGTTTTACAAACAATGTATGTAAAAGTGCTCTGGCCACTGTAAGTTACATAAAAAAGTGCCATTGTATTATTATTATTACTACTATTACTACTACTATTATTATTATTATCAGGAAACTCCTACCCCAGAAGAGGGTCTGGCTCCCCAGAATTGAGGGGGTAGCCCAGCTGCATAGCCAAGAGGAGCCTCCTTCCTTGAACCCCTCTGTCCAACCTCCCATCCCAGTCCCTCTTCCCTGCTGTGTGACTGGTCCTTGAGGAAAAGGACGGGTAAGGGCAAGAAGCCTGCCAGGGGCCCCGCCTGGCTCAGGGCAGAGGAACTCCTTTGAGGGCCCCTCAGTAGCCCAAACACAGCCAGGCCGCTGCATTCCAGGGTAGCCAGAGCATCTGTGCATCTGACCCCAGCCCAGGCTCTCCCGCTCAACCTCCCCCAGCCATCCTCTTGACCTCTCTGGGCATTGCGACCCACACTTGCACGTTTAAAGTAATGATGCTTAGTATGGTTGGTCGTGGAGAGAAGTCAATGGGGAGGCACATGAAAACCCCTCTACCTGGCAAAGCGCGACGAAAAAGTGAAGTCATTTCTTATCGGTGTGGGGAACAGGAGGATACCACAGTAGCTCAGAAGCGGAGGTTTCGTGGTTAATGAGACTGAGTGGCAAAGTCTGCTGGGGGAAATCAGACGCGTCCTTGAGCAGGCTGGGGCCACAGGCTGCCAAGGGTCACGCTCTTCCCTGGGCCCGGACAGACCATTCAAGGTACTGTTGAGAGTGAAAGAGTGGCATCCCCAGCCCATCGGCGTCACATGAGTTCTTTGCTCTGCTCTGTTCTCTTTTGCCTCGTTTCTAATTCTAGATTTTTCTCAATTTATAGATTTGACTTTTGTGTGTGATGCTGAGCCCCAGAAAGCTAACAGCATGGCATTTTCCAGAACTGATGTTGTGTGTCTTAACTGCAAGCAGACCCCACAGCAAAGTCTAAATCGAATAGTCCAGAGCACTGCTCTCATGGGGCATGCCACTGGGTCTGAATGCATTGATGGTCAGTCTCTGGGTCTTGCTGTGAAAGAGTCCTCCGTCTCCCTGGCCGGACCCAACAGACTGGAATGGAGTTTATGTGAACACCCAATGCACATGAGGGTCGCACCGCATTTTCTTACTCATGACTGGCTTCCTTTGTAGACTAATTATCATAACACGGGAAAGCTTTCCAAGAAACCTCATTGTAGAAACAAAGCTGTGAAATTCAAGGTGTGAACGGTTTCATGCCTAGGACTGTAGTACAGACAGAAATGGCTTTTCGTTATTTTCTACTTTTTTTCCTTACTCACTTTTAAATCTCACTGTTCTTATTGCTAAAATAACTGCTTTTTCATAGACACAGAGAAGGACATTCCCTACAGAAAATGTGGCCCAAAATCCCTAAAGTAGCCAAAAATTAGAAACCGAGAGTTCTTCTCTCTTCCCCATTTGAATCAAGTCACAGAGCAATTTGACAAAGTGAACTTTTGCCCCAAAATAGGGATTAAACAACTTGTGCCTCATTTGATCCTTAATTGGAGACTCAATATGCACGATATTATGTGGCATGATCTGACCTATAAATTATCCTCTAAAGATCATGCCAAGACAGAGAGACTGAAAATTTAGGAATTATACAAACCACATCCATCCCCAAGAGTCTCCTAGTTTATATTTCAAACTCTATCCTGAAATGTCTTTTTGTTCTACACGGAACTTCCCTCAAAGAGGAAACAGACACACCTTGTAATTATCACCGCTTACCAGTAGCCTCATTCCACCGGCACACATCTCCCGTCCTATAGAACAGTCCTCTACTAATATTCTTAACTTCCAATATGTAACCCAAACTCCAGACTATAGCCATGTGGTCCTGAATTATGTGCCCTGGCAACTCAGGTTTAGGATTACCGTCTGCATGACCCCGGGCGTCCTCCTGCTGGGGAATCGTCAAGGTTACTGTTTTTAACCTTTGCCTGAGGCTTTGGGAAAACCCGTTAATGACTTGCCTTGTCTCTCCAGACGCAGGGGGCAGGTTCTCCTCGCTCCTCCCCCAGCCACACCATCAGCCGGCCCATCCCCATGCCGGTGCGCTCCGCGTCCGCCTGCTCCAGCCCGTCGCACACCCCTCAGGACTCCCTCACGGGGGTCGGGGGAGACGTTCAGGAGGCGTTTGCGCAAAGTAAGTGGCGGGCACTGGTTGTCGCTGCGTTCTGCTTCCCTCCGCGGCAAGTGGGAGCCCGCGGTGTGCTGGGCGGGTAGAGTTCATCAGAGCCACCGAGCGGCTCGGCCCGCGTGGCCCTCGTCCCGACTGGTCTGGAGACTCCATAGGCGGGTCAGTTTCTCACTTCACCGTCTTCCGTTCCTTCGGCTTCTCTAGCCCGGCTCCACTTTTTAGGAGCCTGTGCGCATTAAGGGAAGGGAAATCCTTTCACCGGTATCCCAGGAAACTTTATAAATGGAATCCATTTTAAAATTCCGAAAGATCTTATTTCCTGCTTTCTTCTCTTGGTGTTAAAGCAAACTCAAGATTGAGGTTAAACTGTCCCAGCTGAAGTGGGATGGAGCCCCGCGGCGATCAAGCGGTCGCTCCATCATTTGACAGCTGCCCTCCAGCCTCTGTAACGTGGGGCCCTGGGGTTCAGCCTCCACAGTCAGTGGAGAAGCCCCAAGAGTGATAAATACAACCGTATTCTCCCACCTGCTGCGTTTTCCATTCACACACACACCAGGGGTAGGGGCAGGGTCCTCAAGGCAAGCGGTTTTGTGCCTTTGGAAATACGTTAACCCCCTGTGAAACTTTTTTTGCCATCGCTTTTTAAATCTACAGAAAGTTCAGAAAAAAGAAAAATACCTTCCTACGGGACCCTCACCTTGCCAGTCTCATTCCCAAACTATTAGACAGTTTGGTCCTTCTCAGCTTTTCATTTATATATGATTATACGTAATTTTTACAAACACCTACTCTTCTTTTTCACTCAAACAAGACCATGCATTGTATTTTGGTCTGCAGTTTGCATTTTCTTTAGGTTAGCAGTATATCATGAACAACTTTCCAGGTCCTCACATAGAGATCTAAGGAAAAGGGAGATAAATTCGATTACAAGTTTTAAGGCAAAAATAAATAAATAAATAAAGTCAAAAGACAAAAAAATAGACTGAGGAAGACATTTCCAGAGTATGTGGCAATTGAGTTTCACGATTGTAGTGCCACATAAAGCATGTAGAGATCAGTAAGAAAAGAGTTCTGAAACAGAAACAGGTGAAGGATACGGACAGAAGAAGCATTATAAATTGCCAATAAAGATATAAAAGGATGTCCAATCTCACAAACTGTTGTAGAAATACAAATATCACCTCTCGCTTAGCAGATTAAAAAAATTAACTTTAATAATAGGCAGAGATTGCAAGAGTATGAGGAAAGAGACACTCATGCATTGCGTATGGGGATAAAATCTTACATTTTAAAGGAAGAGAATGATGTACTGTCTACTCTGCGAGAGAAGAATAGATCCATAAGAGGACTTTTTCTTCTGAAAAAGAAAATAAGTTATACAAAATAAACTTTTTTTAATTTTTAGAAGAAAAAAAAGTCCTTTCTCTCAATTTCATCTTGAAGAAATTTACAGCATTTTTAACCAAAATGAGCTTTCAATTATCATTGTTTTATCTGACTCTTGACTTTTTAATTTACATATATTTATTATTTTACCTATTGAGGTTTACTTCCGGAGAAATTACCAGAAGAGCTGTTGTGGCTTAGGGGCAGCCCCTAGCTCATAAAGAGCTCATGCTTTGTGACCTCATCTACAAGTCAGGTGTTCGGAATCTTGAGCCCTTTTTTTCCAAGATGTTATGGAGCCCTCTGTTCCACCTCTACCTCACACCCAAGCCAGTCCACAGACACCCATTTAACCCTTTGTGTGCCTGAAACCTCATCGTAATCTTTGTCCGCCATGAAAAATCATAGTCGAAGTTGGAATTCAAAGTCCCAGATGTACACCTTCTGCCCAGGTCTCGCAGCAGGGGCAAGAATCCCCACCCCATCCCACGCTCTGGGGCATTTGGTGGAGAGGGTTCCCACTCCCCAGAGATACCTATAATGGTAGGTAGGGGGAACTCCAGGAGCCCTGATGAGAAACAGAGGCTGTGGTGATGGAGATCAGAATCCGGTGTGCTGGCCACCAGGTCATGGCAGAAACAGTAGCAGCAGCTGGCAAGATGTAGCTCTCCCGGCAAAACCAGACTTTACATCTGTGTGAGTTTTCCTTAAAAAAGGCGGCTATAGATACTAGCTGACCTGGGACCATCCCAGTTTATGGCAGGTCACCTAGTCTTATTATTATGGCCAGCCCCTTTCGCTCACAAACTTGTCCTGATTTGCACAGTAAGTTGAATGAACCCCTCTGTCATCTGTGGCCACTGCCCTAAGTACAATGTATTGTTTCAGAAAATGAATCAAAGCACTTCTGAAAAGGAGAAGTCTTTGAAGTTCTCTTGCTTCAGGATTATCAATGTAAATGATAAACTGCACAAAAATTTGGGGGGGGGGAGGACAAGCTGTGTTCTGTTTTTTTAAATTATCATTTCTTCTTCACTCAAGGTTCAAGAAGAAATTTAAGGAATGACTTACTAGTCGCTGCAGATTCCATCACTAACACCATGTCCTCGCTCGTGAAAGAGCTGAATTCGGGTGAGTCCCCAGTCCCCTCTAGGCTGTCCGCTCATTGCAGAGGTACCAATAAGTGCTAGGGGCCTCTGTTAGAGATCTCATTGTCAAGTAGGAAAAGATATACTACAGATCTATGTGATACTTTGTTAGTATATTCAGACTTTTTAGTACTATTTATATTTCACTGATTGGAAGACGGTTAATACATGCTCAATGCAGAAAGTTTGAAAAATACAGAGAGGAATAAAGAAATATACCAAAATTGACTTGTAAACCTAGTTTGGTTTTTTTTTTTTAAAGATTTTTTTTTTTAATTTATTTGACAGAGAGAGATCACAAGTAGACAGTGAGGCAGGCAGAGAGAGAGAGTGAGAGAGGGAAGCAGGCTCCCTGCTGAGCAGAGAGCCCGATGCGGGACTCGATCCCAGGACCCTGAGATCATGACCTGAGCCGAAGGCAGCGGCTTAACCCACTGAGCCACCCAGGCGCCCCAAGTAAACCTAGTTTTTGTAATATCTGATATTTGTAAGGTATAATATCATGATCCAAAGTGACATGATGCTAAAGTTATTTCTTAAAGTCAAATGTTTTATTTACTCATTTAAACTCTGTTCATTGGGAATGCATGGCTATTTGAATGAGGCTAAATGGAAATTTACCTTTGCAATATGTCCAAAGAAAGATCTTTCCAGAAAATAAAGAGCACGACATTGAGAGGGACTCTTTATTCTAGTAATACTACACAGTTTTTAAAACTTTAACAGCATGACTATGCAGATAAATATTTTACCAGTTACTAATATATCTCATCTGTTCCTTTAGCCTCCCAGCAAGATAGTTGTCTGACAGTCACTAAGTTTGAGATTAAACTATTATAAGAAATACAACTTTAAGGGGTGCCTGGGTGGCTCAGTTGGTTAAGCAGCTGCCTTCGGCTCAGGTCATGATCCCGGGATCCTGGGATTGAGCCCTATGTCCAGCAACTTGTTCAGCGGGAAGCCTGCTTCTCCCTCTCCCTCTGCCTGCTACTCTGCCTGCTTGTGCTCTCTCTCTCTCTCTGTCAAATAAATAAAAATTATATATAAAAAAAGAAATACAACTTCAATTTTAAAAAGATTCTGGATTTAGGTTTCTTAAAGCCTCTATAATAAGAATTAAAGTAATAAAAATTGTTGCTGCTAGTCTAAATTAAGATTACCAAGTAGGATAAAAATGGCAGTAGTTAATACATCACAACTAATGACGTCTACCCACAGCCCTAGCACATGGTGACTAAAACGTTGTTCTCATTGTGGAAGCTTCAAATACTATCAGTTTATACTCACAATACTTTGAGATATTAAATGAATATATTATCTTAGTTATATATTTCCTGTATTAAAGTAATAGTAAGGGGCACCTGGGTGGCTCAGTGGGTTAAGCCTCTGCCTTCAGCTCAGGTCATGATCTCAGGTCCTGGGAAAGAGCCCTGCATCAGGCTCTCTACTCAGCAGGGAGACTGCTTCCTCCTCTCTCTCTGCCTGCCTCTCTGCCTATTTGTGATCTCTGCCTGTCAAATAAATAAATAAAATCATAAAGTAATAGTAAGCAAAAGTAACAGCAGTTCTCATGAAGACTTTTGTAGAAGGGAAAAACAGATGTATTAAGAAATTAATTCTGGAGCACCTGGGTGGCTCAGTGGGTTAAAGCCTCTGCCTTCAGTTCAGGTCATGATCCCAGGGTCCTGGGATCGAGCACCCCGCATTGGGCAGGAAGCCTGCTTCCCCATCTCTCTCTTTGCCTGCCTCTCTGCCTACTTGTGATCCATGTCTGTCAAATAAATAAATAAAATCTTAAAAAAAAAAAGAAATTAATTCAGTCAAGACACAGAAACTCCTCAATATGTTTGAGATTAAAAAAGACAATATTGTATATACCTAATGATTTTCTAGAAATTCATGTCAATATCAAATGGCATTTTGGGAAAAAAAAGATAATAAACTCACCTGACTTATGTACCACAACTGGTTAATGTTTTCCACAGCACAGGCTGACTTATGTTAAGCCCAGCAGCCCTCTTATTTGCCAATCACTAAAAAAAAAACTAAGTCATTCTTCATTTCTTCCATGGTACCTAACAGAGGTGGGGAGTGAAACAGAGAGTAACGTGGATTCTGAATTTACGCGAACTCAGTTTGAGGATCTGGTTCCATCGCCCACCTCGGAAAAGGCTTTTCTAGCACAAATCCATGCCCGGAAACCTGGGTACCTCCACGGCAGCACCCCCCCCAGCACCATGCGCAGTGACGTGTGAGTATCTTCGGCTGGGGGGGGTCTTTCTCAGGAACACAACACTCTGTAGACAATATAGGAAAATAGAAACGTGGTTGCTTCATTCTTTATTTCAGAAAGGGATGATGAAGTTTTCTTTTTCTGCCAGATGAGGTAGAAGGATGGATGCTACATTAAATTGGGTGTTCGAACCATAAGTGACTCTTAATCTCACAAAACAAACTGAGGGTTGCTGGGGGGAGGGGGGTCAGGAGAGGGGGGTGGGGTTATGGACATTGGGGAGGGTATGTGCTATGGTGAGTGCTGTGAAGTGTGTAAACCTGGCGATTCACAGACCTATACCCCTGGGGATAAAAATACATTATATGTTTATAAAAAAAATAAAAAATAAATTTAAAAAATTGGGTGTTGGGACTTTTCTGCCTTCATACTACCCAGAATAGCCATAACCAAAACCAGCCGGTACTTGTTGAGAGCCTGGCACGCCCAAGGCGCGGGGTAGGTGTACTCAAAATAGTATTAAGGAATCCCTCTCTGCCTTTCAGGACTCACAGACTCGCTCAGGAGATAAATCATCCTACCTTCTAAATGTACTGTATTTGCCCGTAGAGGACCAGGTGATGCTGGAGAGGCCTCTCTTCAGAATGGGTGTGAACAATGTTATCTAAGCACCTGGGATTGAAATCAATGAATGTCTAAAGCCTCATTATAAAGAAATCCAATCTGGTGGACTTGTTGAGTATGTGTAAATCTGACCTTTGAAAGGCATTTTGCAAAGATTCTCATCCAATTAGGCTTCTGTGGCTTGACAGAAAGCAGCAGAACCCGTGACATCCCCTCTAGACTTGTCTGTGTCCCTGGATCAGCTCAAACTCAAAGCAGACAGGCCTAGGAACCCAAAGCTGAGAAGCAGAGGGGGAGGCCCTAGGACGGGCTTGCTTGAACCCAGCGTGGGTGGGAAGGAAGGCTGGGAAGCAAGGGGAGCCTGCAAGAGAGGGGGGCTCAGGTAGCTGTGGGAAAGGTGGACAGAGAGGCTCACCGGAGGGTTCCAAAGGGGTTCCCCGAGCATTACAGACCAGGAAGGTGATGGTGCTTAATGTGAAAAATGCTGTAGACTAGTCTACAAAAGTAAACTGGCCATTTTCAGGACCCAAAGAAGAAACGAACCAGAGGCCCTTCTGGTGTTTTGGATCTCAATCCAAGTAGTGAGTAGACCAGTAGTAATGGGGAGCTATAAAGAGATGTGGTTGGAAAGCGGGTGGTGAAAAGGCAGGCGGAGAGATGCAAACAAAACTGTTCTAACATAACTTTAAGTAGCAGTAGGCTACTTTTGGTTTGCTTTCCTGTCCTTTCCTCGATAATTTAGAATTATCTGATTTGCTTCTTATTGAAAATGGTGAATTAACTGTTGGCAATGTAGTCTGGTAAGTAACCTCTCTGATTTTTCAGAATGAAGCATTTACATGTGCTTACCTGAAGTTTTCTTGTTCTAATCCAAAAATCCAAGACTGTAGCTAACTCTACCCCATTCCACTGTCCCCAGCATTCTGGTGACAGTATCAGCTACCACCAGGCTGCGGGACTTGGGAAGGGAAAGTTCACAGAGGCCTCGCAGTCCTATTTAGGCTGGCCCCAAACCTCTAAAAATAATGAGAACATGTTGTACAGATATAAATAAACATGAACAGTGGCATTTAAGTTCCAGCTCAGAAACTTCTACTTGATCGCCCTCTTCACTTTAGGGCATGTCTTAATATCTGTCCAATGTAAACAGACACCGGGTTTTACTCTGAGAGTATTTTAATCATATGATTTAGGTAGTGAATTTATGTTTAGTCTCAGAAAGGGTTTTTATAAACGGGGATGGAGAGATGCGAATAGAGTCACACATTAGTGAATGAGATCATTCTTCGCTCTTTATCTCATGATAGAATTGAACAATTTGAGATGATTTCTTAGATTCAGAACTAGTATGAATTTTTTAAGATCAAGAGCTGTGGGTTCAAGTATGACCTCCCTGACACCCATGAGCTGATTATTCTAAGACTTAATCTACTGTAAAAAATAAAGTACATGGGTGCATGTCCCAGCACAAAGAGGGGGTAAATTATGAACAAATGTCCTTAATCATTATTTCACTAGAGGGCTCACTTTCCTTATAGAAAGTGTTCTTGGATTCCAACTTTAAAGAAATTAAAAAGCCCGCAGATTGGGAAAACTATATCCTCTCCAAAGATAAGGCCACCTCTTTTAAGACTCACAAACACTTTAAAGGCAATTCACTTCTGTAAACCAGAGGAAAACACAGATGACCAAGGATCATCAGAATGCCTTAGAAAAATTACATATGAGAATGCCTTGATCATTCATTTCTCCAAACTTCCAACGTTTGTGTTTTGTTTTTTTGGGTTTTGGGGGATTTTTTGTTTTTGTTTTTGTTTTTAATTATCTGTTAGGTAACAGAAGATGTTGAATTGAAGTGAATTGAAGCCAAGAAGAGAATTCGGGGACTCAGTTAATTGGGGCCAAAAACCACAGCTAACACATGCATTCCACTCCTACGTTTAAGATTTGCTCCTAAACACCATTTGTGGTCTGTTCCCAGGGTCTCAGAAGACGGGGACCCCTACGTGCGGCCAGACGATGAGAACTATGAAAACGACTCAGTCCGGCAGCTGGAGAATGAGCTCAAGATGGAGGAGTACCTGAAACAGAAGTTACAAGATGAGGCCTACCAGGTATGGGCAGCCAGGCCCGACCCCAGCACCCCACCCCTCGGTAGCTGGGTCTTTTACATCACTCAGAAAATCCGTCCCTTCTCCTTTCTTCCACTCTCCCTCTCCAGAATATTCTTTTTTTTTTTTTTTAAGATTTTATTTATTTATTTGACAGACAGAGACCACAAGTAGGCAGAGAGGCAGGCAGAGAGAGAGAGGAGGAAGCAGGCTCCCTGCTGAGCAGAGAGCCCAATGCGGGGCTCGATCCCAGGACCCTGAGACCATGACCTGAGCCAAAGGCAGAGGCTTTAACCCACTGAGCCACCCAGGCGCCCCTCTCCAGAATATTCTGATTGCATTCCTTAAGCCACATACTCTAAGCAGTTGTAAAATTTTAAATACTTCTTAGAGCTATACTGTTCACCATGAATTCTTAGAAATTCTGATCTGGAAAGTGAAAAAGACCTTGTCCCTTTAGGGGAAACATAGTGACTAACGATTTATACTCCTCTAAGATCATTGGGAAAGATGCAATTTCTCTTAGATTAAAAAAAGAAAATGTAAAGAACAAGGCCTGAAGAAACTGAGTAAGTATAAATATATCTCTTCCCTTGAATCCTTTGTCCTCAGCCACCTTCCCTGCCCACCTCATGTCAAAATAAGTCAGTAGGAGAGTATCACATCTCTCCAAGAAAGGTAGAGGAATTGTAGGCCCCGCGTTCAGCAGGATGTGGATGGACAGATTGTCGTATATACTGGGGTATGTTATTAATCCAGCTGAGAATTCACCGAACATAACACACACAACTGGGAATAAGCGTAATTAGTAAGTCATCCCGAAGGGGATACATTCTCCCCATGGAGACTTTTTACTGCCCTGTTGGTCTTGCTTGTGTGTTTCTCTTCCCTGTGATTCACAGGTATTTTCTTGAGGTTCTGGGAGCTCAGGGATGTTTGCCTGGTTGAGACCTACTGCCCCCCTCACCAGGACCCATGGGATATTTCTTCATGTTGGGCTTTCTGTCCAGTGGCCAGACAAGCCTCCTCCATATTTTTAAGATGAGCAGTGGCTCTCTCTTACTCCGTTAGTGAAGGAAAGAGAAGCAGATAGAATACATTATCTCTACTTCTCAGAATATGTTTATGAATTGTTTTAAAAATATTTTCCCAAGAAGAATGTAGCAAGAGAGAAACTGAAGCATCCCAACCCCATCCCAACAATATAAAACAAAGGTTTTGCCTGTTTGGATGCCCCATTAGCCTTTTCAGTTTAACAACCGTATTTTAGAAACAGCTAAAATGAAGACCTCATCATACCCCATCCCCACCCCCCCAAAAAAGAAAAAAATCAGTGACTATATATATAGGTAAAGACACTCTTCAACACTACAGAAAGAGTTTCCAGAAGTGGAGAACCATGGAGAATGCTCTTTGCCACATCTATGGCCCGTCCACAGAAGGAAATTAGCCTGGGTGAGGCTGCCAGGGTGTCTCTGGGAGTGCTGAGGGATGGCATTCCTACACGAGTTTTATTTGGCTCTGCTGCTGAGAGGGAAAGAGGGATGTGGTTAAATAATCAGTGTTCTGGTTCATGCTGTTAGTGGCGCCTGTTAGGCCTCCCTCTTCAAGCCCATCTTGGTTTCTGGATGTTGGTGACAACAGTCACTGAAGTTCCCAATTGTTTTTTTAACAGGGGATAGTCATTTCGTATAAAATACTAAATTATATTTATTTATATTATATTAATTATATTATAATTATATTAATTATATTATATTTATATTAATTATATATTAATTATATTAAATTTAACCTTCTATGAATAAAATGAAGGGAAATGCTATTAATAGCTTAAGGTGCATTTGGAGTCTTTGCCATCTCTGGTTAATCTTAAGCCCCTTCTCTCCTTTCCATGCCCAGCAACTTCAAGGGAAAGGTAAAGAAAAGGTGTAGGAGACGATAGTAGGCCTGTGTATCCCCACTCAAGGCATATGCCCTAGAGAAGGCTGAAGTGGCGTTCCTTGACTCTTCTGTGAGCATATGGTTCCCTGACGGGTCAGAATGCTGTTTTCATTCATTGAACTCTCACTCTCTGTCCTTCTGCACGGCTTCCAACCAAATAATTCACCAGCTTGACCGCATCACAGACTTGACATGTCACCTTTCTTGTTTGTGTCCTTTGTCACCCGCAGGTCAGCTTGCAAGGTTGAATACAATATCCTTTTATCACTCTCCTCTCAAGTAAGTACTGTCTTATTTAGGAGGAAACATGGCCACCGTACACTGAATTCTGATAACTAGTAACCTCAGTTCACAACCACTCTGTCTTAGGTGTTTCTGTGTTCCTGTGTCATAAATATCCTCCTTCCCTCCTGATGTCAAAGAATCATCCCAGCATTTCATTAGAACCCAGGGGAGACTTGGCAGACAACCTTGGGAATTGACTTTTTACTCTATTAATTAGGAAAATTGGCACAGACACTTCTATAACACCAGAGATGCCCCAGAAATCCTCCAGGTCTGGAGGGCCCCATCACCGGTCCCTAACAGCACCTGACTTTGCAGCTTCTCCGTCACTTGACAAGGGAAAGTCCAGGCAAGCTCAGCATATCCAGAGCTGGGCCAGCCTCAGAGTTGTGCTGTGTTCAGGACCCAGAGACCAAATGTGTGCACCTTAACAAGTGAAGGCAAAACCATGCATTGCTAAAGAAAACAAAAGAAGTGAAACAGAGGGGGCAACTTCTGCAGCGTTTTATCTTTGAAATAGCCAATTCAAATGCATTGTGGAATTCAGCAAGATACAGCTTAATTTAAAATATCATTTACGTGGCATGTGATTCCCCAACCCCAGGGGCCCTAGCAACTTACATGGAAAATCATCAGTCACGTGATTGTGTAGGGAGACTGGCACTTGACTGGCAGGACAACTGGAGTGTAACGGTTTAAAGCTCAGAGCCTGGACTCCGATGGCCCCAATTTCAATAGGGGTGCCACCAAATCGTGGCCGCCTAACCCTGACAAATTATTAAACCCCTCTGAACTTCTGTTCCCTCTGCACAACATATAACATAATACTTACCTCGTAGTGGAGTTGTCCTCATTGGGATGTAGTTTATAAAGAGCTTAACATGGTGCCAGACACACCATAATTTATTGTTAGTGCACATGTATGTGCCCGGCACTGCGCTCACTGCTTCACAAGCTATTCAGTCCCGGGGAGCTGCTGGAGTTGCTACGTGAGTGTAGGGGAAGCCCCCCGGCCCGGGACTCAGAACTAGCTTGCTCTCTGTATTTTTATAAACAAAGCTAGGACTCTGCCGTGTGCAGAGATTTTATACACTTTTGGCTACCCTGTCTTGTAAGTGTAGATGGTGTCTCCAGCTCCAGCTAATGGCCATTTAGCTGTCCCCCATGACAGTTCCAAGTAGATACACCTCTCGCAGTTGCTGGCTGGAGGAGCCCAAGGGCTCGTATCTACTTCAGTGACAGTCTTTCCCAGCTGTGGACTCCCAGACGTCTGTAGTACAGCTGGTCATAAAGTCAGCTCTGTCTGCTAAGTTTAAAAAGGGATCTACTTCTCTTAAATGACACATCAACTTGCAGAGAATAATCCTAGCTCATGCATTACCAACCTCGTGTCTCAGTCCTCGCGTCAGGATTAAGCAAGTAGACATCATGGCAGAGCTCCTATGATGAAATATACTTGACGAGCTCTGAGGCTGTATCAGTGTAACTGACTATGTATTCTGGTCTCCGCCCCTTGGATTTGAGAATGCCACAGCCCGTGCTCTCCTGAGTCATGATGACCACAGTGGAAACAATTCCCAGGAGCCATTTTTTAAAACATCTACTCCCGTTATAACAGATCTAGTCCCAAAGGAGCAAGCCTCTCCTTTCACAGCATTTTCTTTCTCTTAGTGGCTGCGGTTGGATCATTTTTATTCTGCACATTATTTAAACATCAGTCACTAGTTCCTAGAAAAATATTTTCTTAAACAAACTAATGAAATGTCCTTGACATAAACTCAGATAAGAAGTGGCATTTGGGTCTTCTACTGAAAAGCCAAAGATTTCAGTACTCTGAAAGTTCTTAAGCCACTGTTGACATCTTTTGTTGTCAGTTTGGTGGTGAGAAATGGAAACCGTTGCGGCCTCTGCCATTTACTACGTTGTGTGGCTACCGAGCTGGGGTTCCACGGGACTCTAGATATGAGCTAGCCTGTCATGAAATCAGCCACTTAGGCAAAAGGTATTTAACACCTTACGGATCCATCCAAAAGCCAGCTGCGTCTTTGCAGCTAGTTCTATCCTAGTTCTAGATGTAGCCAAGAAATAGAGCTGAAATCTTAGAACAGTTTGTGCTGTGGAAATCAATTGGTTTGGGCTTTCTGACCATGCAGCAAGACCAGAAATTGCCTCAAAGCTGTGCATTTCTTATCCAAGGGTCTGGAAGCCAGCTTCCCCGCTGCAAGTCAATTAGGTGTCCGCCAGGGCAGAGCCCTACACAGGGAAGGAACAGAGGTTGGAACCCCGACAAATAAAAGACCCACCCTCTGGCTCAAAAAAAAGCTATTTGAAAATAAATATGCAGTCATCGGTACTAACAGCAGTGAACAGAGTAAAACCTTGCCTTTCAACAAGTCTCTTTGGAAGAGATACAGTATATGTAACATTTAACACTAAATTTAAGAATCCACCAAAACTCCATTTGGCAGACTCAGATCTTGGATTTGTCCCTCTTCCATCCCTCTCCCCCAGACAGTACACCACTCTCCTTGGCCAGCCACATCCTAACTTCAGAAACTGGGGGCTTGGACAATCAAAAGTGGATTTTTTTTTCTAATTACCATGGCATTTTGATGGTAGGTTACTGGTCTCATCTGCACAAACATTTCCGTTTGCCTTGCTTCGACCTCCAGATGCCTCAAGCTCCCATTAAGCAAGAGACCCAACGCAGAGGACTCCTGTCCTCTCTTTCAGAAGGAGCAATGGCACACCATGTCCCAGGACCTTGGCTCCTGATTGTCAGAGGAAGGGAGGAGAGAGAGTGTGTGAATGTATGTGTGTCAGGGCAGGGCGGGAGGGGTTGCTGGGGAGAACCCTAAGCTTCGCAACCCTAACTTAGGGAACAGTTTTCATCTTTTAAAAAAAAGTTACACGTTCCTTATTCCCAGGCGAGCTATAGTCAGACAGATGATGAAGGTAACACGAAAGCTGGTGATGAAGGAGAGCCCCGCACCCACACCCAGAGAGGAGAAGACACGCCGGGCAGCAGCCTCAGCGGCAAGAGGAGCCCCCCTGCTCAGCCACTCCCGACAGACCCCCACCCTTAGAGACGCGTTCTGCCGACCAGAGCGCAGCTAACTTTTTGTTCTAAGATTTGTAGTTCGTAGCTGTGTGTTTTGAGAAGGAAACAAACAAAAAAGACTTCTGACTCCTGTTCAAAGCTAACTTATCAGTTACATCTTTTGTAACATGGCTCATCCCTGATTAGAAACAAACAAAAAAACAGCCACCACCACACACACGGAGAGAAAAAGGAAAACCCACAAGCTGAAAACCACACTGCTGTTCCTCACGATGGCAGTATTAACAAGCATTTTAAGCCTTTGCACAAGCTATCGAACCTGTTGCGTTTACAATGACAATATTAATACTGTTTATAGCTAGACGTTTGATTTCTGAATTCTTTGGGATTTTAGCAAACTAGTTTATTATACACTGTACATTTTTTTTCCCCTGCAGCAATTGGAAAAGAACAACCACTTGCAATTATACACTAACCCCAAAGGATTTGGTACCTTAGTATACAGACTCAGAGCCCGGAAGCCAAGAAGGGCCCTTGGCCTGTACTGACTGTATTTGTCTCTCAGTGTCTGTGAGCAATGACTTGAACCATCACACCAGGATAATCCAGTCTCTGGGGCTGCTTTCCAACTTGGGGTTGTTTTCTTTCAAGATACTCTAACAAATCAGCCATAGAATTTAGTGTAAATATTTTTTCCAAATAAATATCATATTCAAAAAGACAAAGGCAACGTTCAAATGATATAGACTCTAGTTTTTAAAATCAGCACAGATCTTCTTAAAAACTGTGAACTATGTTTTGAAATACTCGTTGCTAAAGCTGTTTATAAACCACAGGTGCCATACAACCCCCACACGGACTCAAGTTGTCTCTGCTCTTCCAAGGGCGCGTCCCTCTCGTTTCAGCTTTAGGGAGCATGTCTAACCACACCGCTCGTCCACAGCTTCCCCTATCAGGTTGTCTGGAGGCCTTCAGCTTTAAATGTACAGGCTTAAAGTGTGCTTGCAAACGCTCACTCTCCTTTTATTTCTGAATGTTTATTGCCTTAGCTGGCTACCTGGTGTTCTGCATGCAGCCTTCTGTGGTCATGGGAGAGGAAACGGGCTCTTCTAAGTGGAGTTGGGATTTTGCCCTCAGCGAAAAGCTGATGGGCAAAAAGCACAGTTGAAGAAGGAAGAATGAAAGGCTCTGTGGATGGTCCTTTCTGAGGGCCCTTGTCAGGGAGCATTAAAGACCTCCCTTAGGGATTCTGGGGAAATGACAACAGGATCTACTTGTTGCACGACTGGATGAAATAAAATCCGGCAACGTATTGAATACATTATACGTAAATGCGCAGCTTCTCTGGAATTCCTGTCTCCTTTAAAAGAAAGAAGAGAACGTCATTTAGAACAGTGGCTCTCAAAGTGGGGGCCTTGGACTGGCAGCATCAGCATCACTTTGGGAATTTATTTAGAAATGCAAATTCTTAACCCCAACCCGGTCCTGCTGCATCAGGAACTCTGGGGATTGGGCCCAGCCATCTGCGCTTTAAGAAGCCCCCCAGGTGATTCCTGATGCATGCTAAAGGTTGAGAACCACTGCTTTAGAATAAAGTTGCATATAGAACCTCTAAACAGTCCTGGTTCAGGATAAGCAAGAAAGGCTCTGAGTCAACCTCAAAGCTTCAGCAATTCGATTTTGCTCCCGGGGCTGGCCAAAACCCTCTCCCACCCCCCACGTAGGTGGTGGTTGGTGTGTGCCCAGCTGAGAACGGACATCCTGACACCTGCTGGGTCCCTCTCCAGAGGGCGTGTCTGCATCTGGTCAGAAACCATGTCCTTGGCTGCCCTTTGGAACAAAATTGCTTGCCTCGGCGATAGCAAAGCTCCCGGTTGGTGTTAGTAAGAAGCCCACGCTGTCCGTTGATGTGCATCTTCCTACTTCTCCCAGAGAAGCAGCCTGACAAATGTCCCCGAGAACAGGCTTACACCAAAGGGGCACAACTGCACAGTTCTCAGATTTCTTTGCACAGATGGATTTTATTATGAGTTTTGTTGGTTTATCTTAACGTTCATCTCCTTCCCACCGCCCATCATCTGTGAAACCATACCTCTCTAGATGGAGCAGGTGGCCACTCGTGCCTCATACTCAGTACTTAAAACCACTCCATCCCAGCTACCTACATTGCCGTCAGCTCTAACTCATAGCCAGATAGTTCTGGAACTCGGAACTCGGATGCTGCAAGTGGCATTCAGCCCCTGACTGGACTGAGCTGACATCTGTTGTCACTCTGTGTTTTGACATCAAAATGCTTGTCTAAGGTTCGAACCGTTTTGCTGATAACCTTCCCCCTTGTCATAGCTTTCATTGCCAACTCCATGACACGGTTGTCACTAGCATCGTAGAAGCCATTGCAAGGACTCTGGAAACTGCCGCCAATGACCAGTTCCTGACTAACCAGCCGCCTTTTCTTTCTCTTAGCTCCACGTCAGCACTGAGACCAGACCCAAGCACCCCTGTCCTGTAACCGAGACAAAATGGCGTGTATTGTTTTGGGTTTTTGTGGTTTTGGGGGGGTTTCTTTCCTTGGCTCTCCAAATTTACTTTTGGGGCCTGTTCTAAGTGCAAATCCAGACGGTTTCACCTGTCCTGTCCGTGAGATAGTTTTATCTTGCGGGGGTTGTTTCTTTCTTGTTCCGCAATAAGTTGCACATCCATCTCCACCAGAGATGTTGGCCTATTAATGAGCACTGGTCTAACACAGCCAACCACCCCCATGGTGCCATGTGGAGGGAGGGAAGGAGGGAGGTAGGGAGTGGGGGAGGGCAAAATCTGCTGTATGAGATTCAGGAATCAGTTGCGGTTGGTCAGGACGCAAGTCAGGGTAAGTTCAGTTGGTCAGAGAGAGATGTGCTGGAGATGGTGAAAAATGGATTTTCGAGTGATCTCTATAAGGCAGGGAAGGTTCATTTGTAAGTAGTAATGTGAACTGAATTGCATAAGAGTGTGGCCTTTGTTGTGATATACTATGTATTTTCTTATATGCATGAGCCAAACTGTTGCATCATAATTTAGCACTGATGTCTGCTTTTATTTTGATCATCTTTGTCCGCCCTTATTGGTTCTTGGCTGTTAACTGTAGATAGACCTTGTAAATACGGCGACCTTCGGTTGCTGCAATCACCTTGGTTTGATTCCGCGCAAGGAGCCACAAACAAGAACTCCACTGTGTCCTCAGAAGAAAGGGCATTTTTACTTTTGAACCAAAAAGAGAAAAAAAATCAGAAATGTTCCATCTTGAGGCTAATTAACTGTAAGACGTTTTTAATTATGACTACTGTCATTTGACACCATTTGAAATAACCAATTCAGAGACACTAAAGATTTCACAATATTCACTGGTATTGTAACAAAACTACTATTGTATGGGTTTTTTTGTATTGCTGTTAAGTATTGTTTTGTGTGTGTGTGT
The DNA here is from genome assembly GCF_002288905.1 of Enhydra lutris kenyoni. Taxonomy (NCBI): domain Eukaryota; kingdom Metazoa; phylum Chordata; class Mammalia; order Carnivora; family Mustelidae; genus Enhydra; species Enhydra lutris. The sequence goes on from NW_019154092.1 coordinate 29,202,890, forward strand.
GTGCGTGCTGGAACCTCCAGGAGACATGTTATATTTTGAAGTGATTAAACTATTTAATTGTGTGTCTATATTTTGGAATGGAATTATTTCTTCATTAAAAAATGTTTTTAAAAACACTATATCTGTGTCTTTTATTTCCTTCTTTCAAAGAATCTTTCTTGAAGTAACATGGAGTCAGTCTGTTCAAAGGGGAAAGACAAGTCAGCACTTGCAGCATGAAGCAGCCCCATCGGTTGAGTCTTAACTACAGCAAAATATCTCCCTTTTCCCTGCCTATGGAAGAGTTCACGATTTAGCGCTTGCTTTATATCTGACACTGTTATAAGCTCTTTATGTTACTCGACTCGATCCTTTGAATCTCAGCACCTAGCCGGGTACTTGACAATTATGAGCTGCACAATGATATGTCCAGTGAATGAATAAATGAATTAGTAGCTTTTGTCTGTGCTAGAGCTGGTGAGAAAGGAGAATCAGCACACCCTGGAGGTCAACGTGTTGATAGCAACAGGAATCAAATTAAAAGTTCCAAAGAGTGGACAAAAACTCAGAGTCCACAAAGGCGATCACTCCCTCCATTCTCATTTCTCTTCCAAGAACCACTGGATTCCCATGTGGTGTTGGGTTGTGTGTTTTGTTTGCATAAGGAGCCAATTCCTTGGCGGAACCATAGCAGAATCTGTCAGGCTCCAACACTTCATGAATGGCATTTTTTGGAACTCTGACTTGGAACGGTGCTGAAGGTCTGTGCTCACAGAGTCTGGGGTTGATTTACAGTTCATGAAAATGCTATAAACACTCAAGAGGCACTAGAGAAAGAAATCGAGAGGCTCTGCAGGACATCAACGCAGAGGCAAGTCCTGACCTGATGTGACCACTAGTAGGCGCTCAGACCCACCCACCCACCCAACCCCCGCCCCCATTTGGAGGGGAGCAACAAAGGCATTTCCGTGGGTATCTGCCCAAGTCTCACTCAGCTGTCTCTGGTGCCTCATCCCCTCACCTCCTAGGGGCCATGCCACTTCAGTGCTGATCCCTACCTCCGCATTTCTTAAATTTATCTAACTGCCAAAGTCACCTGAAAAATTGGTTAATCTGAATTAGCAGGTCTAGGCTGGAGCCAGGGAATCTGTATTTTAACAAGTGCTTCAGGTAATACAGTCTGACAAATTTTAAGAACTGCTATCCTCTTGCTACTCAAAATGTGGTCCAAGGACCAAGAGTATTGGCATCACCTGGGATGTAGTTACAAACACAAAATCTCGGGCTCCAAACCGGACCTACTGAATTAGAGTCAGCATTTCATCAAGCTCCCCAGGGAATCTATGTGCTGACTTGAAGTCCAGCTTTAATCCTAGCCTTCCAGGATGAGGTTCAGTTGGGTCCTCCTTAAACCAAGATAGTGCAGAGCTTCTCGGACTTAAAGAGTTTTGATTTAGTAAGTTGATGATGCTGATACTGATCTGAAGACTACAAGGCTATGGAATTCTTTTAACAAGGTTAAGTCTAGGGAACTTGTTACTGGTAAGTCAGATATGTGGATTTCTCTACATAGTAGGAGAGATACTCGAGTCTCAGGGCTTGAACATAATGGCAGCTCGGTTGGTTGGAGCCGCTGAGGTAACACCACAGTGGTTAACCTCTGCTATAAGCCCTGGAAGACTGGTAGCAGCTGAATTTAAGGATTCTGTCAAAGAAAAATCTTTTGCTCCCAGGATTGAGGCCTCTGTCTCCATGATACAAAAGTCACCTGGAGGTTGGACTTGGTGGTCCTACTGGCCCCCAAAAGGGCAGATTTGCAGAGCTGGGACAAGGCCAAGTGTGGTAAGAAGAAGCTGGCAACATTTCAGATTCATCATCCCAACAGCACACGTTAGCTACGAGACACCAACACCCAGGAAGAGGTTCTCTGGGCACCTTGGAAACCTGGAATTCTGCCGTCTGGGACTCTGCTGCCATGGACTCTGCTGGGACACTATGTTGTGATGGGGCCACCTCCACTTTTGAGACCCTAAAGATATATAAACAAGGATGTTCATGCAGACTTGTCTATAGTATTAGAAAGGGCATAATGGACACTAATAAAGGAACACTTAAACTACTTATGGCATGATATGCTAGGCTGGAAGACTAAGAAGCCTTTGTTGAGAAAGGTTGAGAAAGAGATATATATCTCAACATGGAAGATATTTGCATAAGTCAAGCAAAAAAAAAAATCAGATTATTAGAGAGTGTAAGAATAGTCCCAATTTGATGAATATTTGGGTATGTGTGTGTAGGAAAAAATACACCAAAATGGTGATGCTCTAAATCATGGAATTGGGGAGGATATTTTTATTTCATTCATCATGTTATTCTAATTTTCCCGGGTTTCATGACATAAATAGAGTAAATGGGAGAATGGGTAGATGGAGAAGAAACACCAGGGTTGGGCAGCTTCTTTGATTCAGTGACAAGGCTACTGGAATTGGCCAACATCTTTGAAGGGCATGTCTAACAGTGTAAATTTTCTATGCCTTCAGTAAACAAAGGATTCTCTTTTTGCCTGAAGAGATGCTCAGTAACATTAGTATGCCACAGAGCATGGGAAAATATGTGTATGTGTGTTTTATTTTAATGAAAACCTAATAAAAATATCAGTGGCTTATGAGTCAGGGTAAGTAATGACAATACCTCATCCTCTTCCCAATGTTAATTGGTTCAGTAACTGCAAGTGGAGCATGAATGCAGGCCATGCATGTTCTCCATCTCTGGAGCTGCTGTCTCGTGCAGATGGCTTTTCCTAAGGAGGAAGGCTGCTAAGCGTAAGTCTTAGGCAAGAACATTTGTTGGAACACAAATGGCAGTAGGTAAACAGTTTCTCTGGCATTCCATTCTTCCAGAAGTCTCTTCATGGCTGCTCTTGCTTGAGAACAGATACTCCCTGAAAATATCTGGGAAGGACCAATTAAACCAGCTCTCTGTTCTAGACCTCAAAGAGAAACTCACTTTTGCTTCCCTTGGAATTCTTTTCCTGGGCAAATACCTTTCCTTGCCATCAGTGGGGTGAGTGAGAGTAGGTCAAGAGGGTTACGAGAAAGGTATGTGCTCAGGTGTAGTGGCTTTAGGCTGAGGGAGTTCTCCACACACTCAGTTTCAGTCATCTGGTATGTAGAACCAATACTTCATGGTAATAAAGAATGTTCGTTTGCCTGGATCTGTCCTCATTTTTATACATTGTGTGCCAAATAGCATAGATTTATCATGAATTTTATGCATCTTTCAAATCACAGAGGAAATTCAAAGTGGTGTCACAAATCAAAACATAATGTGTTCCATTTCCATCCCAAGTGGGTATATTGTAATTCAGTTCTGACACTAACTACCCAGAGTTAGCATACAGCCCACAGGTTAAGGGTAAAGTTCTCCACAAGATTGCCCCCTCTTCCAAAGGCAGTCACAAGTCTTGGGGGCTACCCACACTTCTGACTGACCGGCTATAAATTCAGAGATTTCCACAACCCCCTCAGTTTTGATGATTTGTTATAGCAACTCACAGAATTTACTGACAGCACTGTATTTTCTCTTATAGTTTTATTATAAAGGATGCAGATCAGGAACAGCCAAATGAAGAGATACATAGGGCAAGGTCTGGAAGAAGGGAGGAGGGAGGCGGATACAGAGCATCGATGCCCTCCTTTTGTGGAATATGAGCACATCATTATCCCGTGTTCACAAAGCAGGAAGCTTCTGTGTGCAGAGATTATATCGGGACTGCATTATGTAGGCATAACTGATTAAACCAATTGACCTCGATCTCCAGTTCATGTCCCCTTCCTAGAGGTAGGGCTGGTCCAAAGTTCCAGTCATCTAATCACATGGTTCATCTTTCTGGTAACCAGCCCGCATCCTGAAGCAGTCCCCCAGAGTGTTGCCTCATTACCATAACAAAGACATACCAGCAGGAAACTGGGGTGGGGTCAGGTTAAGCTCTGTTGGGAGCTAGGAACAAAGACCAGATGAATTCTCCATTATATCACACAAAACATTTTTCAGTTTCTTTAGTAAACCGTACCCAAGATCTTTAGTTCTTCAAACTGCATTGAGTACCATGTAATGTCCTTTCACTTAAATTTAGGACTCGCTTTAGCATTTCTTGCAGGACAGGTCTACTGCTAATTAACTCCCTTAGCTTTTGTTTATCTTGTCTTAATATTTTAATTTCTGGGGCACCTGGGTGGCTCAGTGAGTTAAGCCTCTGCCTTCAGCTCAGGTCATGATCTCAGGGTCTGGGGATCCAGCCCAGCATCAGGCTCTTTGCTCACCAGGGAGTCTGCTTCCCCCCCCCCCCCCCCTGCCTCTCTGCCTACTTGTGATCTCTGTCTGTCAAATAAATAAATAAAATCTTTTTAAAAAAATTTCAATTTCTTCCTCATTTTTGAAAAACAATGTTATCAGATATCAAGTTCTTGCTGATGGGTTTTTTTTCTTCTTTCAGCACTTTAAATATGTCATTGCACTGCCCTTTGTCTTCCGTGGTTTCTGATGAGAAATTGTTAATCTTATTAAAGCACCCTTGTACATAACAGTCACTTCTCTCTTGCAGCTTTCAAGATGCTCTCTTAGTCTTTGGTTTTCAACCATTTTATTATATTGTGGTCTAAATCAAAGAAGTCTAGATCAGATCTATACATCTTGGAGTTGTCAGCCCGAAAGTGATAAAGGAGACTGAGAAGAGGTGGTCAGAGAGGTAGAGGAGTATCAGCAGCTGTGGTATCCTGGATGCCCAATGACGAAAAGTGTTTCAAGGTGGAAGGCATCATCAAATATGTTGAGTGCCTCTGATAGGTCAGGTAAGATAAGCACAAGCAACTTGCTCATCGCACATGTGTTGAATTGAATTAACCTAACCTGTGTTTTCAATGAAATCTTGAGAAACACTGAGTGGAAACCCATGCTTGTTTTTCCTCTCAGAGCATTAGGGGATTTGTTGTGTGGCATAATAAATCCACAGGTTGACCCTGATTTCCATCCCTACACTCCCTTGTGGGCCAGCTCCCTACCTTCTTTCCCACTTGGAGAGATCAACCCACAAAGACAACACTGACAACTTACCTACTGTGAGAGGCATTTGATAACAACCAAGTTAAGACAGAAAGTGTTTCCTTATTGACACTTCAAAATGGCTTTTTAAAAAATTGTTATTTTGGGGGGCACCTGGGTGGCTCAGGGGGTTGAGCCTCTGCCTTTGGCTCAGGTCATGATCCCAGGGTCCTGGGATCGAGTCCCACATCGGGCTCGGGCTCTCTGCTTGGCGGGGAGCCTGCTTCCTCCTCTCTCTCTGTCTGCCTCTCTGCCTACTTGTGATTTCTGTCTGTCAAATAAATAAATAATCTTTAAAAAAAATTGTTATTTTTGGAAGAGGACTGTTTTGTTTAATGATTTTGGAAATTCATCTGTCTAGTTATATTTCTGAGGAAGAAAGGCTAAATTATAAAACACATCTCCTGCTCTCTGGATGTGTAAAAATAAAATTTAAAAAGTGGCTCTCCCATTTTATAGCAATGTGTATTTGTCTGACATTCTGTGTGGGTAGTTTTGAGAGCCAAATTTAAGAAGACAATGCATGTAAAGCACCCAGCAAGGTTCCAGAACATGCTGGAACCTCAGCTTGTGTCAGCTCCTTTCACTTTTTCCCTTGTGAACTTTACCATCCTTGCTCTCAAAATGGGGGCAGAACACTCACACAAAAATATATTTAACTTAAAAACAAATATAAGGAAATCTATCAACATCATTAGGAATGTAAAAACTAGAAATTAAACTATTGTTATACTAGAGGGATTCAGTGATCACCAAATTCTGAGACCCTCCAGCTGGCTTTCTCCACTCAATGCTCAGAACACCAGCAGCCAGGAATTCACTCTTCAGATAAAAGTTGAAAGAGCCCTTTCTGGGAAATCTACTAACTCCCTCCCTCCCCAAAAAATCCCTAAAAATATTGACATGGGGCCAACCAGAGTACCCTACAGAAAAGGTCATACGCTAAGACTACTAATTAGCTCTTTAGACCCTGACTCTTACAAATGAGCAGACAACCTAATATAACCGGACACCTGAGAAAAGCCTTTACTGTGAGCGATAGAGACCAAAACAAAGAGGAAAAAAATAGCACCTTAGATAAGGGATGGACTATGATGAGAAATTAAATAATACCATGCTAGCTGCTAAAACAATCAAACCCATATAGAATAACAATTGTGTATAACATAAAGCCCAAAAGGAAAGTACCTGATATGTATGTGACTTTCCTCCAAATACTGATTTAGGAATCCTGGCTCCTTCCACCTTTTGAAAATATGTGATTTGTATTCTATTTTGTAGTGGTTTTTCAATACTGTATAACTTCCATGCTGACAAAACTTGGATCTACCAATTTACACCTAAAAAATAAATAAGAAGATCAAGATCATCATTAATTGCCAAGTTGTTCCCAAAAAGGAAAATTAATCATAGCATACCATATAGTTCAACTTTGAATCTCACCTTTAAATCCCATACAGTAACATACAGTTACAATACAGTAAAAATGTAATACATACAGTAACATATGTAAACACAGAATAACAATCAACCAAAGTCCCACCTAACCATTTTGGGATAATGTGTACATCTACATTGTAGAGGGGGAAAACTAACTTTTCATCTTCCATGGGGGGAGGCTAGATAATACCTGAAACAGAAAAATAAGAATATACATATACATATTATTTAGAGGTAAATACCAAAAGAGTAAAAAAAGTATGAAATTAGTTGTTTCCAATAAAGGGAATTTAGGAAGAATGACGAGTGACCAAGTGAACATAATTTTGGTTTTAAGAAAAATGGTAGGCAATACTTTAAGGTGATAACAGTGATTGCCCTCAGATGGTGGATTTTTTAACAAACTTCCATCTGTATTTTCTGTGTAATCTAGAATAAACATGGCCTACTTTTATGATTGAAATAGTCAATAAAGTTCAAAAGTAATATGTCTTTCTACCTCAAAGTGAGTTTTCATGAAGTTAAATTGCTTTCCTAATTGATAGAAAACTTGTATACATTTGGCCCTTTTGTAAAACATACCAGATTTGACTCTTCTCCACTTAACTTCTTAACTATCTTGTTGTTGTTATTTTTAATGTTTTTTGGTTGTTTTGTTTTGTTTTAAGTAGGCTCCACACCCAGCATGGAACCTAACATAGGGGCTTGAACTCATGACCCTGAGATCAAGACTCAGCTGAGATCAAGAGTCAGATGCTTAACCAACTAAGCCACCCAGGTCCCCCCTTTTTCATTTTTTTTTTTTCCTTTTTTTTTTTTTTTTTTTTTTTTTTTAACAGAGGTCAAGGTTGAGACCTGTATTCAGGAAACACATGTTCTTTTTTTTTTTATTTAAGATTTTATTTATTTATTTATTATTCAACAGAGAAAGAGATCACAACAAGTAGGCAGAGAAGGAGGCAGAGAGAGAGGGAGAAGCAGGCTCCCTGCTGTGCAGAGAGCCCGATGTAGGGCTCAATCCCAGGACCCTGAGATCACGACCTGAGCTGAAGGTAGAGGCTTAACCCACTGAGCCACCCAGGCGCCCCCCTTTTTCATTTTCTTAACAACAACAAAATAAATGTCTCCTTAGGAAGGATTTCCATTTTTAGGACCATTTCGAGGCAACTTGACAGGTAGTTAGAATATCCAGCAGGACCATGTTTCACTGCCTGTGTGACGTTTCCCTCCTTCCAGCACCACCTCAGGTCAACTCAGGTCAAAAATGTAGCATCTCTCCTTTCTTCCCCTCCTCTTACCCTTCTTTCTTCCCAAATTCCAAATATTGGGAAAAAATAACTAATGTTTATATAATTCTTTGTAACTCTCAAAAAACCTGTCCTATCCCCATTTAATCCTCACGATACCCATTTCGGGACGGCTTAAGACAGAAAGATGACCTAGAGAGTTGTCTTTGTTGTGAAAACGTCTGCAGAGAAGGCCAATATGGAAAAAAGACTGGGCATTCCATGAAACAAGAAACAGAAGGGACACGCAAGCAATTTCCCACTATGACAAGATGGTGTGCTTCTAGGAGGAGTTTCAGAAAACAGGCTTCTCCCTCCATCCAGGGCTAAATAGACTTCAACTCATTCCTGCTAGATCTGGCATCAGCCAAGACTAAGATTTACCCAAGAAGCTGTGCTCAGTTCCTTGGCTTTAGTTTAATTCCTGTGGCTCTCCCTGGTTGCCCTACCAACATATATTAAACCTGAAGACTTTTTGTTTTACACGTTATTTAAGGTAGTAAAGGAGAACTGGGAGGGTAGGGATAGGTAAAAAGAGAATTTTTAGTACCAAATTTTTCTAAGATGTCAGATTCTGAAGTAAGGCTGTGAAATAGACCATAAACCAACGCCACCCACGCCCCCCTACCCCCGCTACAAATATTTCCCTAAGACTTCATAGCAAAAGTCAGGAATAATGGGGCAGGTCTGGTGGTAGGACACTGAAGCAGCTTAGGGCAAGAACCTTTTCCCTGGTTCACAGCCAATTTGGGAACAATGGTCCTCTGAAAAACGAAATACTTTATAGTCTTTTAAAAAATGCTCCCTTGGGAGGGTTAGTATATGAAAAAAGAGAAGTATTTCCCCTCTATTACAAAGAGAGCCAAGAACCCTCCTTGATAAAAAGAGACCCAAATATTTTAATTAGATAATAAGAACAGTATAATGTTACCAGAAAACCTACAACGCTGAGAAGAGGTACTAAAACCTGCTTCCAACTCCCACTGTTCACCACAAACAAGCACACTTGTTCAAGGGCACAGAAATGTTTTTCCAGCCATTGTGAAGGTCTCTGTATTAATTAGACTGCACGGTGTAAGAGACCGTCTTCACTTTTTTTTTCTTAAAAAAAAAAAGCACAAAGTCATTCTTCATATGACCAATTAGCATAATGCTAAATTGCAAGTCTGTAACGGTGAGGAGTGTGAAGCAGACAGAATTTATTCCAGGATGATAGCTTTGTCTTGGCTGGGCCTGACAAAGGGACAAAGCTTTGTAAATAGTTGCTCGTTTACATATTTGCTTTACCAGACTCTATGCCTGTGGTGAGCAGGGTCTGCCCTCATTTACGTCATTTAACCAGATGCCTGGTGCAAAGTGCTTGAGCAATAAATACAGAAGAAATAAAGAAAATGAGGAGGATGCATCATTCCTCAGGCCACTCTTGGAAATATCAGTAGTCAGAGCCAGAATTTTGAATGGAAGCTTTGGAAGAGATGAAAATCTATTTGGAATGGACCCTGGTAAGCACTAGAATGGGGAGGTTGAGGAGACCCCCCCCCCATAGTACATTACTATGTAGTAATGCTACTTTTTCTCGGGTGTGGGGATGCTGATTTGTACGCTGACCTCCAGGCTGTAAAGATACCTGATAACACAGCCAGGACTTTGCTCAGAAAGTGATTCAGCGCTTTGCCTGAGACTGACCCAGTTTTAGCACAAAAAGCCCAGAGTCCTGAGAAATGCCTCAGTCCCAGTCAAATGGGAGCAACTGGTCGCCCAAGACAACAAGTAAGGAGATACTCGGGCACTCAGGCAGGCAGCAAATCTCAGGCAAATTCTGCATCATAAACCAAGTAAGAGAATACTCTAGAGCGGGATATTTGGAGGACAGAAAATGCTTATTCCACCATGGATGCATCTTTGTAATCAAAGGTTTAATTCTGATGTTCTGCCATGGTGGGATTAGCTGCAGGATTCCCTTGGGGTATCTGAAATGATCTGTGGGTTCACTTTTGGGTTTCTAAAAAATAAGATGACCTATAGATAAGGATCATTTAAATATCTTGATGTTAAAGAGAGTTTTCAAAACTTAAGGGACGCTGGGGCACCTGGGTGGCTCAGTGGGTTAAAGCCTCTGCCTTCGGCTTGGGTCATGATCCCAGGGTCCTGGGATCAAGCCCCACATCCAGCTCTCTGCTCAGCGGGGAGCCTGCTTTGCCCTCTCTCTCTGCCTCTCTGCCTGCTTGTGATCTCTGTCTGTCAAATGAAAAAATTAAAAAAAGAAAGAAAGAAAGAAAGAAAGAAAGAAAGAAAGAAAAATCTTTAAAGAAAAACTCAAGGGATGCTAAAGAGAGCGTGTGATCCTGAATTTTGGCATAACTGATAGTAAGCTTTAAAAAACAACAACTGTGATTGACTGTGTTAATCAATTTATTCTTGAAGCTAACTCAGAAATTTGGAGCAGGCACTAACTTGCCCTCCCACTTCTTTGAAGAGAGAGCAGCATTTGGTTCATCTAAGAGCAAATCAATATTTTCAGACATGAACTCAGAGGAGCTTAGTCTCGGCCCTGTTTTCTCCATTTTGTTCTTCTACCCAGTGCTCATTCTTTCCACCATAACATCAATGGGGTGTTGGAACAGACTCTGGAAATAAACATATAAGCTTGAACTCTAAAGAGGGAGCATCTATAGAGATCTTTCCATTTATTAAATCAGATACATGCTATAAAGGCTTGTGTTCTCAAGTTAAAAAAAAAAAAAGAGTACTAGCTTGATATTTCTGGAATAGCTACTAACATTTAGTGGGATTTATATATGGCATTATAGAATTCCCCTATCCTGCAATTTCTGGAGGAAAGTTGTTCTAACATATTTCAAGTTTTGAAATACATAACAAGCAAATTCTAATAACGCAGCAAAACTACAGAACACACCACAAATTACACAAAAGGTCCCCAAGACTTCCTGGGTAAGACGCTTCAGCAGTTGCCTAAAGAGTTCACCTCTGGATGAACTTACATCCCTACCAGTAGTTGATTACTCATTCAGCTTAATGGTAACTGCCAATGAAGAAATGGGAACTGCCAAAACATAAATCGTAACTGGCTGGAGCTTTAGACAAGTACAAATTAGTCTTCCATCAGTTTCACTCAGCTTTATGTTCCAAATTGCATGTGTTCCTTGAAAGCAAAAAAAAAAATACACTAAAAATCTTGATTTTTTTTTTTTAAATGAGAGGTAATATTTACCTGATACATGTATCAATACACACTCACTCATGGTAGTAACCAAAGGCCATTATACTCAGTGTTGCCATGGACCCCGCTATATTCCTTGTTTTTAAGTTACCAACAAACTTGGTCCTGTGGACCACTTTTTTTTTTTTCCCTTAAAGAGACAATATACAAATATAAGAAAGAGGTCTTGAAGTTTATATTTTGTTTTTGTTTTCTTTGGGAGAGAGAGTTCGCCCCTGTGTGTTTGCAGAATGTGAGTGGGCGGGGAGGGGCTGACGGAGTCGGAGAGGGAGAGAATCTTAAGCAGGCTCCACTCTGAGTGCAGAGTCCCACCTGGGGCTCAATCCCACAACCCTGAGATCATGACCTGAGCCAAAATCAGGAGTCTGTCACTTCACCAAATGAGCCATCCAGGCACCCCCTGAAGTGAACATTTGGATGTTAGACTAGCAATTGGAAAATTACTAAAATCTATAAATTACCTACATGCTGACACGGAAGCTATTGCAATGGGAAGGGGACAAATGCATGGGAAGTCCTCCCTGACACTGAGTAGCTGGAAAAGTATGAACTAAAACATGAGAAATTCTGGGAGAGAGGAAAAAATGTTTTAAAAGAAGTAACCATGTTTTTTCTCTCTGAAAAGGTATATCTCTAGTGAATTGTTTGTAATCGTAACCTAAGTTCTTGTATTTCCCATGAATCAGCTTTTAACCAACAAATATAAGAGGTTAAATGATTCCCGTTTCCCCCTCTAGGAACATCTGCTTCCAAAGGAATTTTGGCAGAGCTTACTAGTGATGTCAGACTGCCAGGCGCAAAGATTACAATCTGGTTAATTCTTGCCCTGGCATTCGTACCTCCAGGGGAGCCTTGTTTAAAATCCACGCAAACCAGAGTTTGAAAATGGATAACCATGCATTCTCACTGGAAAACAAACACAACTTCGGAAACAGGAAGTGCTCAGAACCAGAGTTTTACTGAGTCTCTTAAATATTTATATTCAATATTCTACAAAATATCAGTTTGTAAAGGTGTTTGGGAAAATAAAACCCCAAAGAGAAATAATCCAGTCATGTTGTTCACCATGAATGAATACTTATTGAATAACTAATTTCTTCAAGATGCAAGGAGTCACCAGGCTTTTCCTTTATAGATCAAGGTTGTTATTCACAGAATAGCTATGCTTTAACCATCTGGTGGACTGATTGGAATTTCATAAGATCCTATAGTTACATTCTTCAGCTTTCATTGGGTCTTCTGAAATTTGGTTAAGAAAGGATTTTGAGGGACACTTGGGTGACTCAGTCAGTTAAGCGGCTGCCTTCAGCTCAGGTCATGGTCCCAGGGTCCTGGGATTGAGTCCTGCAAGCAGAGAGCCTGCTTCTCTCCCTGCTTGTAGCTCCCCTTGCTTGTGCGCGCTCTCTCTCTCTCTCTCTCTCTCTTTCTCTCTCCCTGTCTCTGACAAATAAATAAAATCTAAGAAAGAAAGGAATAAAGAAGAAAGAAAGAGAAAGAAGAAAGAAGAAAGAAAGAAAGAAAGAAAGAAAGAAAGAAAGAAAGAAAGAAAGAAAGAAAGAAAGAAA